>NC_079429.1:6080263-6261750 GCF_026213295.1 Gadus chalcogrammus
AAAATAGTAATATCTGTATCAGTAGCAGTAGTAGTAACATGAGTAGTAGTCATGGTAGTAGTACTAGTAATTGTGGTACTAGTAGGAGTGCTTC
This sequence comes from Gadus chalcogrammus, assembly GCF_026213295.1. NCBI lineage: Eukaryota > Metazoa > Chordata > Actinopteri > Gadiformes > Gadidae > Gadus > Gadus chalcogrammus. The sequence continues at coordinate 6,080,358 of NC_079429.1, forward strand.
TATGGTGTAACGTATGGAAAGGTAGTGAGGGTAACGCTGAGCCCTCCTCACCAGGTTCCGGGCGTCATTGTACCCGTGTCCTGAGACCCCCATGGAGAGGAAGGAGATGCTGGCTGGAGTCAACACCCGCATCGATGACCTCCAGATGGTAAGTCAACGCACGCTCAATGCTGCCATCAATACACGATCCATACTACCATCAATACACGATCCATACTCCCATCAATCAATCCATGCCCCGAACTCGCCTCAATGCACCCTTCATACTAACCTTGGTACACTTGGTATCCATATGACTAGCAAAAGGTAGAACTACGGCCAGTTCAAATTCCTACCTTCGTTTGAAAGTAATTTTTGGGCAATTTAAGGCAAGGAATGTGTACCTGGCATATTCCGGATGTTAGTCCTCATAACAGGCAGAAACATTGAGATTAGGCCGATCTCAGTACCAATTCTTCAATTGTTCAAGCCCCTCACTGCCCCACAAAGTAGATCTACAGTCAAATACATCATTTAATCTTTCAGCAGGGACTTTGTTTTTGTTGTTGATCCGTTCCCTACGGAACAATGAAATAGAAAATGTCCATCATGGTCAACAATGTTTTCCGGATGCAGGTGTTTGTTTTTGATACGATTTATTTTGAGCTAAATTTAATCGTATTGTGCAATTGGGTACATGTGGTGTTCAACATGAATCATGGCTATTCAATGTTGTGGAACTTATTAGGCCTAGAAACCAAGCTCGGTTTTGCTTCAGTCGAGGCCTTAATGCTTACCCAGACTGACCCGGTTCCCCGAAGGAGTCGGATTTACCACAATAAAAAACAAACGATGTGTTGTGTGCTCATTTAGCTTGACCTGCCCCTCAAATTAGCCCTGCTCTTAAGTCCATTTACTGGAGCGTTTCACGACAGAACCTCGATAAGCCTATAAATGAATATGGAACATTCCACTGCAATTACCACCTCCTTTCAAGCAAGCCTCCACCGGTCCTCTTATGGTCTGTGTGCTGTCATCTATGCAAGCCACCAGCCAGCCGCACTTAGAAACCCTAAAAAAGTGTTCTACTGAACAATATGCCGTTTTCTTCCCCCTCATTTTCTAGCCGTCTGGAAAAGGATGCTTTAATAATAGCTTAGTGGCGACACAGAAAGAGGGAGAGACTCTCCAGGGATATTCGTTTACGTTTCATGTTCTAATATCAGATATTGCCCTCTCAAATTCTCTGCCAAATAACTAGGTCGAAAACACATTTAACATTTAGTGGATTTTGCAGACGCATCCAAAGCGACTTAAAAACGATTCATCCACATATATACACTCATCAACACATTCTCACACCGACAGCAGAGTCTACCATGCAAGGCAACAGCCAGCCCATCGTAAGCAGTAAGGGTTAGGTCTATTGCTCAGGGACACCTCAAAGGAGCAAGGGATCGAACTAGCAATACTTTATGCTCTACCTCCTGAGCTAAGCCGACCCCTCCATTCCTTCTTCTTGTCGTTGATGCTGTTGTCATAGCTCGTGTCTGTAGGAGTGTTTCACCCAGGACCAGGGTCTAAGGGACTCACTCTCTCCCCCTCCCCCCCCCAGGTCCTGAACCAGACTGAGGACCACCGGCAGCGGGTGCTCCAGGCGGCCTCCAAGACGATGCGCGTGTGGTTCATCAAGGTGCGGAAGATGAAGGCCATCTACCACACGCTCAACCTGTGCAACATCGACGTGACCCAGAAGTGTCTGATCGCCGAGGTGTGGTGCCCCGTGTCCGACCTGGACTCCATCCAGTTCGCCCTGCGCCGCGGCACGGTACGTGGTCCTCCAGAGGGGGCGGAGCTTCAACCGGCGCCTGCCTCTCAGGCACATCCACACGTCACTCGTTAGGGACTGGAGTGTGGGTTGAGGGGCGTGGTCAGTCCACCACGCTTGATGAAATAGATTCATTTAAATGATGCTTGACCGTGATAATGTTTGTTGCAGGCTGGTGATAAGGTTAAAGATAAAGGTGTGAAAATGTGGGTATTTCACGATTCAATTTTGATTCCTAAGAGCCACGATCCACAAAATGTATTATCGATACAAAACGAATCCCGATTCAAAACCAGGTTCTCGATTCCAGTCGGCTTCGCACTTGAAAAGGCGGTGCGGCAAATGACGTGATGAAACCGAAGTAATGTGTGTTTAAAAGAATTTAGTTTGAATATTTTATCAACTTATTGCAATAATGTGAACACACTCAGACAAACTTAAGACAAAAGGATATCACAAGTTATGTATCGATTCAGAATCATATAAGATAGGAATCGCCATTCTAACAAGAATCATTTCCCCACTCCTAGTCATAGTTAATGAGGGCGGTCCATCACACATGTGCATAATGTAATTTTTGTATCAAGACAAAAAATGTCAAACCGACCAGACGGCCATGTTTGTTGTGATTGACAGGAGAGGAGTGGCTCCACCGTGCCCTCCATCCTGAACAGGATGCTGACCAAACAGACTCCGCCCACCTTCAACAAGACCAACAAGTTCACCTCCGGCTTCCAGAACATCGTGGACGCCTACGGAATCGGAAACTACCGGGAAATCAACCCAGGTTACACATCTGAATGTCCCACACCTTACATTTACGATTCTGATCCATTCCCTATGTTCTCTGCCATTCAAATGTGTTATATTCACACACCTGAGGTGGAGCTTAGCTATGATATGGCAGGCAAAATGGATTCCCTGAAACAATCTGGGAACAGATTTCGAGATTGGTTCAGATTGGACCGAGCTGTGGCTCATACTGAAGTTGGCGAAGTCAACCAGAACAGTTATTCTCAGTTATCGCATTCAATACTAACACTCACTAATCACTGACCCATTGCTTTGACCTTCCATCAAATTATACTTGAGTAGCAGCTCTTAAATCTCACCGACAGCACCTTCCATGAAAACACTGTGCAGTCCGTCGGGTGACGTTCTCTCTCTCCCTGTGTGCCTCCAGCTCCCTACACCATCATCACCTTCCCCTTTCTGTTCGCCGTCATGTTCGGGGACATGGGCCACGGCCTGCTGATGACCTCCCTCGCCCTCTACCTGGTCATCAGGGAGAGCAGACTGCTCTCGCAGAAGAGCGACAATGAGGTACCAGAGGAAACCAGATGAAACCCGATAAAACCAGATTTAACCAACCAGAGTTGGGGCCAGAGAGGAGCTCTTCATGTAGTCCTGTGTGTATATTTAAAGAAATGTATAATGAATTTACTGAAAAATATCTAATGGGATGTAAATAAAATAACGAAAAATTGATATATTTTTTTAAGGTATATTTTAATTTTTTCTCCAAAACCAGACCCGTGTCAATTTTTTTTTGTGATTCTGTTATACACACTAACACGGGCAACGATGTTACTGCTACTTCCATGATTTAAACAATCCTAATACCCTATAATCCCAATACTAGCTCTACCACTACTGCTACTATTATCAGTGTTACCCAAGCTTCCTAAAGAGCAGATAACACGGACGACGTCGACGGCTAACCCTGTGGTCGGTACCCCTGCTCCCTGCGCTGCAGATATTCAACATGGTGTTTGCCGGCCGCTACATCATCCTGCTGATGGGGCTGTTCTCCATCTACACCGGCCTCATCTACAACGACTGCTTCTCCAAGTCCCTCAACATGTTCGGCTCCGGGTGGAGCGTGCGGCCCATGTTCGTCAACAAGGGAGGCAACTGGACGTGAGTTCAATTCCCGCGCACGGGGCCACTGGCTCATGCCTTGTACGTCTCTCCAGAGGAGAAAACAAGTAGCCCTAGGTTGCTCCTGCATAAAAACAGGACGTACCTCTCTGCCTCTGTCTGCCTCTGTCTGCCCATCTCTGCCTCTCTCTCTCTCTGCCCATCTTTGCCTCTCTCTGCCTCTCTCTCTCTCTCTCTCTCTCTCTCTCTCTCTCTCTCTCTCTCTCTCTCTCTCTCTCTCTCTCTCCATCTCTCTCTGCCTCTCTCTCACTCTCTCTCTGCCTCTCTCTCTCTCTCTCTCTCTCTCTCTCTCTCTCTCTCTCTCTCTCTCTCTCTCTCTCTCTTTCTCTCTCTCTCTCTCTCTCTCTCTCTCTCTCTCTCTCTCTCTCTCTGCCTCTCTGCCTCTTTCTCTCTCTCTCTCTCTCTCTCGCTCTCTCTCTCTCTCTCTCTCTCTCTCTCTCTCTCTCTCTCTCTCTCTCTGCCCCTCTCTGCCTCTCTCTGCCTCTCTCTGCCTCTCTCTGCCTCTCTCTGCCCCTCTCTGCCTCTCTCTGCCTCTCTCTGCCTCTCTCTGCCTCTCTCTCTGCCTCTCTCTCTCTCTCTCTCTCCTCTCTCTCTCTCTCTCTCTCTCTCTCTCTCTCTCTCTCTCTCTCTGCCTCTGCCCCTCTCTGCCTCTCTCTGCCTCTCTCTCTGCCTCTCTCTCTCTCTCTCTCTCTCTCTCTCTCTCTCTCTCTCTCTCTCTCTCTCTCTCTCTCTCTCTCTCTCTCTCTCTCTCTCTCTCTCTCTCTCTGCCTCTCTGCCTTTCCCTACTCTGCCCTGTGTTGAACGATGAGCGAGTAGCCCTGCGGGACTGCCTGCGTTATGCATGGGACGTAACGAATCCTATTGTGAAGTCGTTAGATGTCCTCACCTGTGCTATTAAAACCATTCCTCTTAACGTCTTAACGTTTTGCCTACACAAACGATTTCCTGTTCCTTCCTCTAGATTTGAGACGCTGGGTGAGAACGCATTGCTCCAGCTGGACCCTGCCGTCCCGGGTGTGTTCAACGGACCCTACCCGCTGGGAATCGACCCGGTAATGACGACTAACTAACTACCAGAATCACACTGTTTTAAACTAAGCAAAGAACACAGAGCATGAAATCAGTGCGCTGTGTTCAATTGTTAATCTTACTTACTCGATTGTGTGGGACTCAATTCTATTGTGGAGGCTAAAAAATGTGACATAAGATTTTGCGTCCTGGGTTTGACTTCCCTCAATCAGCTTGTTGTGTCACTCCTAACTGAATGAGCACGTCAGTCTGTTTGGTATTAAATGGGTTGGTTTTCTAGATCTGGAACATCGCCACCAACAAGCTGACCTTCCTGAACTCCTTCAAGATGAAGATGTCCATCATCCTGGGGGTGACGCACATGCTGTTTGGAGTCTCCCTCAGTCTCTTCAACCACCTGTAAGTTCCTCCTCAACTCAACTGATTTAGTTGTCAAATGTGCAAGGTAAATGTGACTTTCCTTGTTGGCAATGAAATGCTATCAAAATGATTTACCAAAAGAGTAAATAATACCAGCATATGAAAAGAAAATGTGGAAAAAAGCACCTAACAGCTGCTGTAGAGGTGAGTTTCCAGAACTGTAAAGAGAGAGAGGGCAGAAAAGAACAGAAGAGAGCCAGAATTAACACGCTAAACAACTCCACAAAAACCACGGCGTCCTCCCTGTCTGCTCCCTCCCTCCTGCGTTTCTCTTGCACTCAGGGGTGTTGCTGCATCCAAAAACAGGCACATTACAGATGTTATCCTGTTATCACACAGCAGTTCATTCACTCAGATATGATGGATGGCATCTCTAACACATTACACTCAAATGAAAGCTCTTCAATCGTATCTACAGCAGCTTTAAAACAACAATTACATGAAAAGGAAAATAGGGAATTTAGTCATTGGCACAACAGAGCCATTTTGTGTTATTTGATGAACTCCATCATGATATCAGTATGGTGCTGCTGCCATAGTGTGTGATTTATAGTATAACTTACATGACACACCCAGAGAGTGTGTTTGGGAGAGAGAGAGAGAGAGAGAGAGAGAGAGAGAGAGAGAGAGAGAGAGAGAGAGAGAGAGAGAGAGAGAGAGCGAGAGAGAGAGAGTGAGCAAGAGAGAGAGAGACAGAGAGAGACACAGAGAGGGAGAGAGAGTCGTTGAGAGATGTGAGGCCTTGCTGGTATGAATCGAACCCATTGTCCTTTATTGTCCGTGGTGAGCTCCTTGTACAACCAGTGATGTATGATGATGATGGGGACTCATGCGGCCACACGCACATCCTAAACCCTTCCTTTGAGCTACTGGTTCTCCCCTTGGCACCAGCATGGGGGGGAGTACCCACTGGCAACTCTTCCAAATACAATTTCACTCTACCAACTAGTTCGAAATGAATAAGCCATTAATGTAACCGTCTAAGTTATGAATGGTTTATATCAGAAACAAACGTGACTGTAGTTAAAAAGACAATGATTAAGTTCCATCAGCAGTCAATAGTCTCATTTACATTAAATGTAGGTCATTTAGGAGATGCTTTTATCCAAAACGACTTAGAATAAGTACATTTGTCAGAAGAAAGAGAAACAACAATATATCTCTGTCGGTACAGTAAAGATGTTAATGGAAACAAGAGCTAAGCCCTTACAGTTGCTGGGTTAACCCATTCTCTGCATACAACAAAGATAGCTAGGATAAGATAGTCTCACAACGTCATCCATCATGAACATTATATTTACGTAGAACCAAGCTCCAGAACATTCCAATGTTTCAACATCTAAACAATATGCTAGTCTCATCCATCATGTAATGCACTCGTTTCACCAACACCTCTGCCCATACTTTGACCCCGCTGAAGATGAGGATAACAAGTGAAGACGAAGGCTAATGAGCTGTAGGGCTGCTCCATTATGGAAAAAATCATAATCCCGATTATCTTGGTAAAAAAAACAAAAAACGATTGTTTTTGAGAATGAAAACATGATGCATTTTTTCAGCTTTTCTTCATCCATAAAAACATTTTGTAACTGAGAACTTTGAAATTTCCCCTTCAAAAAATACACACAATTTTCAAATAGAAAAAAGTTAAAATAGTAAATAATGTACAAAAATGTATCCAACTGATCATATTTGCAATATCTATAAAACATTTGACCCCATAATCGAAATCAAGATTAAAATGAGATTAATCGCACGGCCCTGATGAGCTGTCCTCCGCAGGTACTTCAAGAAGCCCCTGAACATCTTCCTGGGCTTCATCCCCGAGATCGTGTTCATGTCCAGCCTGTTCGGCTACCTGGTGCTGCTGGTCTTCTACAAGTGGACGGCCTACGACGTGTTCAGCTCCAAGGACGCGCCGAGCCTGCTCATCCACTTCATCAACATGTGTCTGTTCAACTACAACGACCCCACCAACAAGCCTCTGTACCGGGGACAGGTGATCCACCCCCCCCCCCCCCCTCACCTGCCCCCTCCCCTCGTTCTCTCTCAGCGCTCACAGCCGTCTGTCTCTAGTGTTAACCTGTCTGTCTGTCTCTTTGGAGTTAACCTGTATGTTTTTCTTTTTTAGAGTTAACCTGTCTGTCTGTCTATTAAGACGTAACACGTCTGGCTGTCTCTGAAGAGTTAAACTGTCTGTCTCTGTAGAGTTAACCAGTCTGTCTGTCTCTGTAAAGTCAACCTGTTTAGCTGTCAATTTAGAGTCAACCTGTCTGGCTGTCTCTGAAGAGTTAACCTGTCTGTCTGTCTCTGTAAAGTCAACCTGTTTAACTGTCTATTTAGAGTCAACCTGTCTGGCTGTCTCTGAAGAGTTAACCTGTCTGTCTCTGTACACTAACCTGTGTGTCTGTCTCTGTAGAGTTGACGTGTCTCTCTCTGTAGATGTGAACCTGTTTGTCTGTCTGTGTCTAGATGGGGATCCAGATTCTGCTGGTGCTGATAGCCCTAGCATGCGTTCCCTGTATGCTGATAGCCAAAACCCTGGTGCTACGGCGACAGCACTTGTGGAAAGCCAAGCTGGTATGTCCCCCCCCCCCCCCCCCCCCCCCCCTCTCTCTCTTTCCCTTTCCCTCCCCCCTCTCTCTCTCTCTGCCCCTCTCCCCCCTCCTTTCTGTCTCTCTCTTCCTCTGTCTCCCCCCCCCTTCTCTCTCTCTCTTCCCCTGTCCCTTTCCCCCCCGTCTCCTCTTCCCACTTTTTGAAGATTATTGATCAGCTCGTTTCACAATAATCAAATTATATTAATATAAGGTATTTGAAATGTGTATGCAGACTGTTGAAATGTATACCGTAAATGATGCACATCTGATGTAACAACTTGTGTTCTCTCCTCTGCCCCTCATCTTGGTGTACATTACGCTGTAACGTTGTGCTTGGTCGTGTAACCATGAACCTCTGGCGGCGAGCGAGCCTTGGGAAGGTCCCGTCTGAAGAGTGCATTTCCAAAACACTGTGGAACCAGCGATCATTCATCGTCTCAAGAAACATCTTGAAATCTGGTCTTAAATTGATTGACGACAGGCTGAACGCAACAAGCATATTGAGTAATACAAAACAAAAACAAACAAAAATAATTAAGAATGTTTCATGTATTTTGGAAATGGAACTCGTCATCGTGTCCCCAAACACCGGTTGAGATGTCCCGACATCTCAACCGGTGTGTGGATCACCCCCCCCCCCCCCGCCACACCACCTCCCCTAACTCCCTCCCACCTCCCCCCTCCCTCCCCCCCTGCCTCCCAAGGCTGGCTCACGCTGGACACAGCTCTTGTTGGCTCTTGTATCTAGGCCCTGAAGCGGGCAGAAGCGGCTGCGGAGAGTCTAGCGCAGCCGTCTTTAGAGCAAACAGGCGCGTCCTCATCCGTCTCCGGACTCACCCAACAGGGCACCCAGAAGTTTGGGGGCGTGCGCGTGGGCAACGGCCCCACGGAGGACGAGGCTGGCATCGTCGATCATGACCAGCTCTCCCAGCACTCGGAGGACGGAGACGAGGTGAGGCCGCGTGTGAGGCCGCGTGTGAGGCCATGTGTGAGGCCCGTGACTGCTGACATGCACCGAGAATCCCCCCCCCTGGGCGCGGTTCAGTGTGTGGTGTGAATGGAGACCTTATCGCGTCATCTGTTGAGATCCCACAGGCCTCACAGGAGAAGGGAGCTTATTGTTTAGTCCTCACTGGGCCTGAACCAAAATACACAACAACAACAACAACAGACGGTACTCTAAGGACCGAAGGGGTTAGACACGGGGACAAATTACATGTATCTACCGTGGGCAACACATGAAAGTAAATGTGGTGTTGGGATACACCATAACTACCGTGACCACCCACGAAGTCGATCAAAAAGACAAAATAGGGAAAGGGAAAAGGGAAAGTATCCCCCTAACTGTTTTCCCTTACAATTGACTGGCCATACACTAATTAATCCCACTAACATCCCACTTAGTCTTTCCCTTTATCCACCCGACTGTAACGGTACCTCTCCCTATTTCACACACATGGGTCACATCACTGTCCCACATCATTTCTCAAGATCTTAATAAGGTCAATTGTGAAATTACCGACTTCCCGAAGGGTACTCCTGCCTCCTTTCCTAAAGCGCATAGCACCGAACCCACGGTATTGTCTGTTATTCCAGACCACCCGGATCACTGCCCGGGTGTTACCAGGGCTAGGGTGCTGTCTCACAGAGGAGGGCAGCGTGGATCGGGCGGAAAGGAAATGTTGTAGATAAGGGAGAACGTAAACAGGGAGTCGGTTTGCATGAGAAAGCCATCCCAGTGAGTCAGCACAGCTCCGAGTGGAATTTCGGAAAACATCCCCTATCATATAATGTATGAATACGGTGGTCTCACAGGTCGACTCATTCATAAATCAAAGCTGTAGCGTTGAGACATATAGACTTGCTTATATAATCATAATGATCCATTTTCATGCAAGATGAGGTCCGTTACTGGAATAGCCTCATTATTCTAGTGATATGTAGTGATAGCAGTGATATGGAGTGGTAGGGACATGTATAGTGGTTTAAGTGATATGTAGTGGTAGTAGTGCTATGTCATGGTTGTTCGGAGTAGTAATGTATGTGTAGGAGGAATCATACCTTAATGTTTTAATAATAACATCCATGCAATCCCTTTTGATCCAATATCCAACACTTCAAACAGATTAATAAGTGATCAGTGACTAATGGGGCCCGTAGCAATGTGTTTAGTTTGAATACTCACCAATGTTCTCGTATTGCATACCTGCTTCACACTTACAAGCACACTACTCCGTGTCCTGCCGCTAACCTTTGACCTCTGCTTACTTTCAAGCATGCGGAGGAAGAGCCGGTAAGAGATAAAAAATAAATGACCCTGTTACTGCATGTTTTTGACAAAGTCTGTCTTTCTGTATGTCTTTTTGTCTGTCTGTCTATCTATCTATCTGTCTGTCTGTCTGTCTGTCTGTCTGTCTGTTTGTCCTCCTGTCTGTGCCTGAGGTCTCTGTCTCCAATCAAATCTTCCGGTACTCTCTTCTCAAGCTAGCCCCGAGCAGTGTGTGTGTGTGTGTGTGTGTGTGTGTGTGTGTGTGTGTGTGTGTGTGTGTGTGTGTGTGTGTGTGTGTGTGTGTGTGTGTGTGTGTGTGTGTGTGTGTGTGTGTGTGTGTGTGTGTGTGTGTGTGTGTGTGTGTGTGTGTGTGTGTGTGTGTGTGCGGCGTGCGTGTGTGTGTGCGTGTGTGCATGTGTTTGCCTTTCTCTCGGTTTGTGTTATGGAAGATTGATGCAGGGAGCGTTTCTGATGAGCATAGATCAGAACGCAAGAGGGCAATACTCTGCTGGGCTTTCATGGTACGACGCATTTATGTTTTAATGTGTCTGTCTGCGATCCAACGTTTTTCATTGCCGAAACATGAGCAGCCAAGCGTGGTGAAAAGTGTCTTTGTACGATCAAAACACTTTTGGCCGAACTGTTCATTCGGTTACTTCACCCGATGGTAAAAACAACAAGAACATGATGACGGGCTGGAACGGTGAAGCCCTGATATTCCACTCAGACGTAATATCCATCATGCCAGGCGGTCGCCCCCCCCCCCCCTCCACGCACTACCTCCATGATGGCATGGGTTGGCCCCCGCATTGTTTTTATTCACCGCTTTGGTCTTACTGCCCCCCCCCGCCACCACCCCCACCACCGCCCCTGCCCCCCCCCGCCCCCCCCCTTCTCCGACCCAGCGGGAACAATGAGCGGTGGTTCCGTGAACTGTTCCTCTGGGGGTCCGGAGAACAAAGGACAAGCCATGGAAAGAGGAAGCCAGGTCTCCCCTACCCCTGCCCGAGCCAAGACAAACCCAGAGAGAGAGAGAGAGAGAGAGAGAGAGAGAGAGAGAGAGAGAGAGAGAGAGAGAGAGAGAGAGAGAGAGAGAGAGAGAGAGAGAGAGATCCACAGAGAGTGAGACGGAGAGTAAGCCAGAGAGAGATGGAGAGTAAGACAGAGAGCGATGGAGAGTAAGACATGGAGAGTGAGACAGAGAGAGAGAGATAGTGGCTGAGAGAGAGAAAGACAGGAACACAGAGAGAGAGAGAGAGAGAGATGGAGAGTAAGACAGAGAGAGAGAGAAACAGAAACGCATACAGAGAGATGGAGAGTGAGACAGAGAGAGACAGAGACACAGACAGAGAGATTGAGCGTGAGACAGAGAGAGAGAGAGAGAGAACGGTACCTCCTGGATCACACCCACCCCTGCAGCTCGAGCTGGGGAAGGAAAAGGCGACACTCGCTTCGGGAAGCAGGCAATGGTTCTAGCAGCCCTGTACAATACACAAACAAGATCCTGCCGGTGATACTGCTGTGTGTGTGTGCGAACGAAGAGGAGAACATTACATCCACCCATGCACACACACACACACACACACACACACACACACACACAAACACACACTCTAACACAGGCATCCATATAGCAGATGTACTGTATATGGTCATTGTGCCTGGGCTGAGATGGACCTGAGGCTGTGGAGGTCATGTTGTTGCGATAAGAGGAGTTCCATGGCCGGCGGTTTCCCCTGCGCGGCAAATCTGATGCGCAAGTGATCTCATTGTTATGATTGGCCTGCAACCTGAATTCCTGGCCAATCAAGAGTGTTTCTATATAGCATTGCGTGTGAAAACAAACAGTTTTCAGCCACAGCAGTCTGCATGTGGCTGGTCAACGATTTATTGCCAAAAGAACAGCAATGGTATAGTTGGCATCACTGGTAGGAAATGGTTCCCTAGTCCCAAACAAACACTGTTTTGTGCCATCATTTCTAAGATCACTTATGAACATAACATACTAACCTCGAGAACCGTCTTCTTACCTAAAACCGGACCAAATGAACCATAAAGGAACGGAGAAGTCGAACGCAAACCTCTACCTTTTTCAGTATCCGGGATTGGTTGTTTGTGTTTGTTTGTTTGTTGTGCCTGTGTAGATGTGTCGTGTGTGTGTGTGTGTGTGCGTGTGCGTGTGTGCGTGTGCCTGTGTGTGCGTCATCAAGCATGTTGTTCTCTGTGCTCCAGTTTGACTTCGGGGACGTGGCCGTCCACCAGGCCATCCACACCATAGAGTACTGTCTGGGCTGCATCTCCAACACAGCCTCCTACCTCCGGCTCTGGGCCCTCAGCCTCGCGCACGCACGTGAGTCCACAGAACCGTGCACGCGCACGCGCACTCGAATAACGCACCAATAGTAGAATATATTAAAACTTAGTGAAGTATAGTATATTTAAGTATAGTGTCAGACAGCACAGTTATTAACCTGTGCATCTGTGTATTCTAGTATAGTATGGTGTAGTTTTGTGTGGTGTATAGTATAGTGTAGTGAAGTATAGTCGAAGCAAAAAAATAAAACTGTTAACAGAAACAGGCTGATACCTCCAAATATGTGACAAAATGACGCATTGTACTGGCATCGAGAGATCCCAATATAAATGTGAGTAATCTAGTCGTGATTGATTTTAGATGTCCAACTGCGTTATTGTCCGACATGCTGTCTAATTTAGCCTACTGCATGCTGCAAGACTTTATTCAAAGCAGAATAATGTCGATTGTCTTTAAACTTGCAAACCATTTCAATATTAGATTGAATTTAAAATATATAAATGTGAAAACTACAGAAAGCAAACATATTACCAACATCCCTAATGATGCTAAATATAATATTTGACACAAATAAACATTTATAATCATTAGGCACTTAGTGTGCATTCATGACCTGACAGGAAGCCCTAGAGTACACAACAGTAAGAGTTCACTCACTTTGAGCATGGCGCCTGCATTGAGGCTGTTCTGTCGGCTTTCTGTGAGGGACTGTTCTATTATACCGCCTCGAGAACACTTCTTGTTCTCGTTTGCTGGCGACAAAGCCATTCTTTCTCTCCTCAACTTTGGCTCATTGTGTGGAAAACAAGCAGAACTTTACACCCCGCCTGCAGTTGTAAAAGCCGGGGAGAAACCGGTGCAGAAAGTGCAAGACTTGGTTTAACCCGAGCGATGTTACTCATTACTCAGAGTATACCTGCCAGCTCCTCCAGGATGTCTCACAATAGGAACATCGTGTCTGAGATTCACCTCAAAAGACCAGACTCTTGCTTACCAGGACGTTATTTGGTGCGTTTCACAGCTCTTCAATTCAATTCAATTCAATTGTATTTGTATCGCCCTTAATCACAGATACAGTCTCAAAGGGCTTAACAGTCCATTTATTAAAGTTATACACTTTTGATCGACTGAAATATCGACACATCTTGCACAAATGCAGTTCATTTCTCAGGTATTTGTTGGTACAGTTTAAAGCAGCACTAGGGCCAACCGCGTAGCAGGTGGTTGGTGGTGCCTGGTGGTACACGGTGGATCACCCCTGTATGTTGCGGTCCTACAGAGCTGTCGGAGGTGCTGTGGACCATGGTCATGCACCTGGGCCTGGCGTCCAGCAGCGGGGGCGGCTTCTTCGCGCTGACCATCATCTTCGCGGCCTTCGCCGTGCTCACAGTCTGCATCCTGCTCATCATGGAGGGACTGTCGGCCTTCCTGCACGCCCTGCGTCTTCACTGGTGAGTCCAGCTCGCTCAGAAAGACACACACAAACTGGCCCACACACAGACCTGCGTGTTTCTGTTTGGGTGTGTTCTCTTCATGTTACATTTGTATATTAGTACTATCGTATTTGTTGCATGCTGTCTGTATCTGTTTGGGCAGATACGTCCAAACAGGATTAGGAGCAAAGCTGATAGCAGAGAGCCATGAAGTCACATGACTGAACTGTGGTCATCACATGATGCAGGAGACACATTCAAAACAATGGGAATAAAATATGAACAGAGTAGCACATCGGACAAACAAACAGAGACTTGGATGTTTAAAGGGGTACACACACAAACACAGACGCAAACCATTACTTATTACCAATTAAAAAAAATCCCCAAAAGAAAAGCCAAACCTTTAACCAAATTTGGTTTTGAAAACATTCAAGTAAATGTCGATTTTGCGACTGTTTATTGGGGGAGAACGATGTTACTGGTTAGTTAAGGAAGCTGCGGTGTAAAGCACTTGGGCCAGTAGCTCCTTCTGACGGCCGACACTCTGCAGACCTGCTGGCCTGTTTCACTTCTGTCAGGTCTTGGCACCTTCCCCTCATTTCTCACTCACTCTCTATCTAGAACAAACTCCTCCCTGCAGCCATTACCATACATCTGGGAACAAGTTCAACTGGTAGTTAAAGAGAACTGGACTACACTGACTACACTTAACGATTTAAAAGGTCCAATCTAAAATACACAATGACAATTGAAATGGTAGAACACATCTTGACATAACAAGCGAGTCAGGTTAGTTTACACGGTAAAGGACTCCATGGATTGACATCAAGTACAATGGCAATAGCTCAGGCTATAAGGTTTTTTTTCTACGTTTGTATTTGAGATTGTACCGCACAGTGTACACTGTTCAGTGAGTAGTCATTCCTAAGATTGCTGTGCCAAACCTCTTTTGCTGCAATGGAACATTCTGGCGCCCGGGATGAGTGAGAATGCCCTGTTTATTTTCTCTAAGCCTTCGTGTTTGAACGCAGCGCCTTACCTCATGATTCTGTAGTGAGTGTGAGTGTGAGTGTGTATGTGTGTGTATGTATGTGTGTGTGTGTGTGTGTGTGTGTGTGTGTGTGTGTGTGTGTGTGTGTGTGTGTGTGTGTGTGTGTGTGTGTGTGTGTGTGTGTGTGTGTGTGTGTGTGTGTTTGCGTTGGGGGGTGGAGGCCTGCAGTGTTTTCGTTGGATAGAAGAGAAGGACTTAATGTTTAAAAGCTTGTGTCTTCTCCGAGGTTGATTTATGTTCACAGGTGGATGGAAGTGGAACTCTTCTTATCAAAGATTCACACTAAACACTTGCTCTAGTCAAGGCAGGGAGGCGAAGAGGAGAGACAGATAGACAGAGAGTAGGTTAAAATGCCAGAACGCGGCGATGTACTTGTTGAGTATTCGAGCAGTTTAAGATATGTCTGTCCTTGGCTGGCTTGGGACCATCTGTGGTGGTGTTGCTCTCAGGGATTGGGAGTTGATAACAAAAAGGTTTTTCCCAAACTATTTAGATGTTACCCGTCTGTGAAACACCGACACAGGCACACACACACACACACACACACACACACACACACACACACACACACACACACACACACACACACACACACACACACACACACACACACACACACACACACACACACACAAACACAAACATAAACACACACCCAGCCTGCACATGTTCTCCCCGTGTAGGATGGGGTTTGGATGTCATGCAGCGACATGATCTACGTCTGACAGTGAACAGATCCCAGAGCTGTAAGGATTTGCTGTGTTTGTCAGGCCGAGCTGAGGCCCATAGCTACTGTGTAGACACAGCTATAGCCCCTCCCACTCTCAGGTAGCTTTCACCGCTCGTACCAGGTGACGTACAATCCAAGTAAGAAAATACATCTTGATCGGGATAGAAAGAGGTGATCAGAAACGGTCGGAATCCCTTCTTTGCTGGCGGGGTTGCCATGGATACAACATTCCAGATCCGGACGAATTTCAGAGTGTGGAGCAGATGGGGTAATGATGTGTTTACCCATCTGGGCTGGACTGAACCGCTGTTATACGCACGCTCGCACGCACACACATACAGATAGACACACACACAGACACAGACACACACACACACACACATGCGCTAGGTACAGCCTGGTCAGCCCACATGGATCCAGCCTATTTTCCAGAGTGTCCAGCAATGGGAAGAGGAATGGGAGTGCTCTTTCCTAAATGTCGGCTCAACTCTGGCAGGAGAAATATTTACCGGGTTTCGGAGACATTCCTGAGCACTCCCATACCTTTGACCTTTGCTCACAGAATGGGTATTTTTTAATAGATCTTACATTTTCTTCTAAACGAGTTCCCTGACGATCTGCTTCAGATCGTTTACTATCGGTTTAAAGGGATCCCTGCCCCAATTCATAATGTGTGTATGTGAGCTGCCATATTCAGTAATGAGGACGGAATATGGACCGAGGTCATGTGACCCAGATGCTGACCTAAAAGTAGTGAGGGGGTCGAGACTATCCGCAGGAATAATGAGGAGAATCCTCAGAAGTCTTGATTATGATCTAATCATGTGTGCAGGCTCAGAGTTCTCCAATAAGATGGTTGACTCTACTGGAAGTCAGGGCTCATTTGGTTCCCTGAATGGAGGCATCTGTTGAGGAGAAGTCTCAACTAGTGACCGGTTTGTCTAGTGCTCTGCAGCAGTGTGATCATGCTGTACTTCACCGAGACGACGCAAGCAACACGCGCGGCAGGTCGGAGTTCCACAAAGTAAAGCAACAACCCAGATATGGTTGGACTACAGGAGTCTGCGTCTTCTTCAACAGCTACAATAAACAATCAACCCTTTGGCCGTTCTTCAACAAGGAAAGAGGCCGATGCTTTACAGTAGTTGCTCTTTAAAGATCACGTGTGTGTTTCAGTCGCTTCTTCTCTGCTGCTGTGTATTCATCAGAGCTCCCAAGGCCGATCTTACAATATACATCCAAGCTGAGCCTAGATGCTCATCCAGACTTAACACATGATGTGCCCGTAGAAAAAGAATAAAGAAGAATAAACCCTTCCTTCTTTCTCTCGGCAAGTGTGTGAGCCCCGAACCGAGTGCTGTTGTACCACGGCCGGTGAACATGGGAGTGGGGTGAGAGGGGTGCGTTATGTAAGGAGTAAACCACCAGTGTGTCCCGTTATTCGAAAACACTGTACGACAGGAGGGGGGGTTGTGTGACGCAGAACAGGTGACGCTCATACGACATCTTCCACTGAAGTGATAGTTGAAGAAGAAGTGGTGACACATTTTGAAGAAAGGAATGCCTCAAGTAAGGGAATCTGAATCGAATAAGGAAACAATCAGTTTGATGGTGTTTTGGTCAGAGCCATTCTTCATCCTTAAACTATTAAACGAGGCAAGTGTGAGGCAGAATACATTCCTGGCCCTCTCTCCTCCCTCTCGTTATCCGAGCCCAGGAATCCGAGTCCAGCCGTTGTTGGGATAAGTCATGCTGTACACAATTAAAGTCCATAAAAAAACAAAAACTTTGCACTTTGCTTGAACACATACCCTCCTCACAGTTCAACATCTGAAGTCATCGGTTAGCTGGGTTCAGCTGTGATGGCGTGATGTCGCCTCGTGGAATTCAAAAGAGTGCCACCTGTTCCTCTTACAACCACCCGCAGCCCGGCTGCCACAGTCCCCCACTCTCTGTGTCTTCATGTATGTGGAATGATATGATACGAGCTGACCTCCTGTTTCTGTGTGTCCATCTTGTCCCCAGGGTGGAGTTCCAGAACAAGTTCTACTGCGGCCAGGGCTTCAAGTTTGTTCCATTCTCCTTCGAGAGCATCCTTGACGGCCGCTTCGACGAGTGAAAAAACAAAACAAGAGGATCCCCAAGCATTCCTTCCATGTGTGTGAACGTCTTCGTTTGTGTATGGGCATGATTGCACTGCAGGTCCTCTCTCGCCCTCTAGTGCACATAAAGTGTTTGTGTTGGTCGGAACCCTTATGAGAGATAATTTCACTATCATGTTACGTGACTGTGTTAAAGCTGCTTTTCCGTGGTAATAAAGTAGGGGGAAAAAAAACGTCACATTAATAATTATTATTTATTTACATTCCAAAAAATACAGAGTTGAAGTACAAGCTTCCAAGTACGGAAGAGGATTAGGGCCACACATGTAAAAAAAAATTAAATTCTGACTTTATTCTCAGAATTCTGAGAAAAAAGTCAGAATTCTGACTTTAATCTCAGAATTCTGAGAATAAAGTCAGAATTCTGACATTAATCTCAGAATTCTGACATTAATCTCAGAATTCTGAGATAAAAAGTCAGAATTCTGACATTAATCTCAGAATTCAGAGAAGAAAAGTCAGAATTCTGACTTTAATCTCAGAATTCTGACTTTTTTCTCAGAATTCTGAGATTAAAGTCAGAATTCTGACATTAATCTCAGAATTCTGAGAAAAAAGTCGGAATTCTGACATTAATCTCAGAATTCTGACTTTAATCTCAGAATTCTGAGAAAAAAGTCAGAATTCTGACTTTAAAGTCAGAACTACGGGTATCTGTAAGGACCAACCTCCGTGGGAGAGACACTTTGCTTTATGCAGTAGGAGGAAACCTATGGAAAGCCAAGAAGGCCACAATCCGGCCCTAGAATGGCACGGTTAAAGTGCAAGAATTCCGTACGGAATCCGTACGGAACTAATAGCCGCGGCTATTAGTCATATTGAGATGGCAGTGTGCGAAATACCCGTCAATATTCAGGGATGCCCTCATCCCCAGATTGTTCTCGATATGCAGTAGCCAGCTAGGCCATAACATTACAATATTTCATGGATGCAAGCAAGCCAAGACAATCAATCTATATCTGTAGCCTACATGTGCACACACACACAAACACAGACAGACACACACGCACCCACATTAAACACACTGGTAAAGCAATAGGAGCCTGCATTGGCTAAAGTTGTTGGGATGCACGTTATTTTATAACAGGGAGGGGCAAAGTTGTGCATTACAATGCAAACACGACCATAATTGGCACCGTTCTTGCGCACTCAGAAGAACATGAACTGAATAAATGCCAGGTATATAGCATATCGGAGACGGGCACACAATCAGTGCATTTGCAAATGAGAGCCTGCAGTATGACCGATCTACAGCTAATACGATCAGACAGATAGCCAACATCATTGATCACATATAAGCCCACAACAAGCCCAACATCACCACGGCAGGTGCGCTCTCTCTCGCACATTCACACAATCACTCCAACTCCAAGGCAAAGCTGTTTCACTAAGACCACAAACAACCACAACTAACCAGCCTACATATCCACAACAATGCACAACAATCAGTTACATTGCGTCTATCTTCTGTTTCGCGCACATGGCTAATTTGCATACTTGCACAGGATCGGCTCCGCTTGTCAAAAAAATAGAACGTATTTGTGAATAAATGCTTTGAATTCTGAATACTGGACTTGGTGAGCCCTCCCTGTTATAAAATAACGTGCATCCCAACAACTTTAGCCAATGCAGGCTCCTGCTTTACCAGTGTGTTTAACGTGTGTGCGTGTGTGTCTGTGTGTGTGTGTGTGTGTGTGTGTGTGTGTGTGTGTGTGTGTGTGTGTGTGTGTGTGTGTGTGTGTGTGTGTGTGTGCGTGTGCGTGTGCGTGTGTTGTCATGTAGGCTATAGATATAGATTGATTGTCTTGGCTTGCTTGCATCCATGAAATATTGTAATGTTATGGCCTAGCTGGCTACTGCATATCGAGAACAATCTGGGGATGAGGGCATCCCCGAATATTGACGGGTATTTCGCACACTGCCATCTCAATATATAGCCTAACATATACAAATATATCACTGTACTAAACACAAATGTATTTTCCACTATTTTCCACGCGGCTATTAGACATTCAAAACTTTTCTTGCCAAACCGCACGGATTCCGTGCGGTTTTGCACTTTTACCGGCTTTCCATAGGTTTCCTCCAACTGCATAAAGCAAAGTGTCTCTCCCACGGAGGTTGGTCCTTACAGATACCCGTAGTTCTGACTTTAAAGTCAGAATTCTGACTTTTTTCTCAGAATTCTGAGATTAAAGTCAGAATTCTGAGATTAATGTCAGAATTCTGACTTTTTTCTCAGAATTCTGAGATTAATGTCAGAATTCTGACTTTAATCTCAGAATTCTGAGATTAATGTCAGAATTCTGAGAATAAAGTCAGAACTTAATTTTTTTTTACATGTGTGGCCCTAATCCTCTTCCGTATCCAAGACTTAAACTTCGTACTTATTAAAAGATAAATATAAGACGGATTGATCGATGATGGAAAATCCAACATTCACTGGCACAGGGTAAAACCAAGATTCGATTGGCCAATGGTTAGGCGAGAACTGCATATTTCCACAATCCACACAAATCATAGTATAATGCATGGCTGCCCCTACTACCTTTATGATCAAATGTAGGCTTATAAGTAAGTAGCACCATGTTAGCCTAGGGCTACTCTGTGGCTCGTTGTTAGCCATCAGACGGAGCCGTTGTGAATCTATTGGTCAGGTGACCGCCCCCCTCCCCGTCCTAGAGTACAGTAGATGGTTGTTTGTGTGTCGCGTTGTGGCATTCCTCTCAATCAGTTGTGCGTTGCGGTTTCTGTGTTGTTCAAAATCATCCTTTTGCTGTCACCGTGGTAACAGTGCATGTGAGACTTTGGCGGTTGCCATCATGAAATGTGGTAGGCTATTCCGTTTGTGATCAGGAAAATGTGAAGTACGAGTACAGAATAAAAAAAGAGTTCTTGAAGCGAATCATATTTATTTATTTATGACGGATGTTCATTTTGTGGTGGTGTGTGTGTTTCGATGTACATGAAACTGAAGGAGGAAGTGGTTCTTGTTCAGCTGTCTGGTCTGTGGCGCCCAGTTGCATGCACATAGACGTTTCAGTGTATTGTGATCAATATTAAAGGGACTTGGGGATTCAACTGTGTCCTGTCTTATGTTAACTGTTGAATTGTTAATGTTTAAACCAACAGGAACAAGCATGCAGTACCCTGAATAGGTTCTTTGTATCTGGAAAAGATACCAGCAAATAACTTCCAAAATCATCATTGTCATCATCATCACAGAGTTTTGGGACATTTCCGAAGAAAGAAAAAATTAACCCCTGATTAGAAATTGACTTGCTCAAGCATATACTTTTTTGTCTAAATGTGCACTAATATCTAGTAATTAAGCATCTGCCGTGGTTGGGGAAACAAAAAGAGTTGACTGTCTTAAGATAGTAGGCCTACCCTTGTTATCCCCTTCCAGGCTAGGCTAAGGAGTACGCTACAAATTATAATCCTAATGTTAATAATCACAAAAGTAATCCTGAGCATGAAAATCCTCTAATTTTGATGATACGAATGATGATTCTAAATGATAAACCTGATGCTAATCCTACAGAATACCCCAGTGACGCCACACACTGACATCTGCGTATTAAACCGAACACCGAGGTATAAAAGACAGTTGTGGCCTAAAGTTGACCTGGAACATCTGAATATGTACAGATTTAACCGTGAGAAAGAAGCCCTACAGGCAGACTCCATACATCTGAAATGCCTGAGGGGAACGTGTTAAACTGAAACCATCGAAAACGA
This sequence comes from Gadus chalcogrammus, assembly GCF_026213295.1. Taxonomy (NCBI): domain Eukaryota; kingdom Metazoa; phylum Chordata; class Actinopteri; order Gadiformes; family Gadidae; genus Gadus; species Gadus chalcogrammus. The sequence continues at coordinate 6,101,855 of NC_079429.1, forward strand.
GCAGCCCTCGGCCTCAGCCCACCGCTGGACGAGGAACATGTCTTTACAGCACACCGCTGTCAGTGGCCACCATCACCCATGTGTTCTCTACACCGATCACCGCCTCACTTAATGTGTTCCTTCCACCGATCACACTCTCACTCTGGTGTTCTCCACACTGATCACACTCTCACTCATGCGTTCTCTCAATTGATTGAAAATAAACACTCTCTAAGAAACTATAGAGGGTCAGTCCCAAGCTGTTCGCAGGCGTTCATTCAAGAACGACAAAAGGTTTCCAAAGGTTGTTAGAACATTGTCTTTAACATCTGTTATGTAAGATTAGATTATACGGAAGAAGATTAGGGCCATATATGATTTTTTTTCCACATATGGGCCCGAATCCTGAGCCTAAACTCTGACTTTAATGTCAGAACTCAAAAGAATAATCACATGTGGCCCTAATCCTCTTCAGTATGATTCTGACACCTGTCAGTTTGAAAGCAAGTTTATTTAGAATTCTTTTTTCTTTCCAGAAACCGTGGAGAAGGATTTCTGGGCCGGATTGCTGGTCCCTTCAACCATTACATTACATTACATTACATTACATGGAGATGCAGGTCAAAACCAAGCGTGTCCTATCAAGTGGCCCACTTTCATCAGACTACCCAACTCTTCAGTCATTTGAGTAGTAGTCTGTTTGAGTAGTGGTTCATAGACACTTTCATTGAATTTGATTTGAATTCAATTGAAAGATGCAAGATCAAAATTTGACTGACAGGTCATGACATAAGAAAGGTTTGATGAGTGTTGGCAGGAAATAGGTGTTACATAATCTATAATTCTTGATTTAGAAATGGCAATTGTGAAATGACAGATTATCAAAGAGGCTATGAATAGTCCTACACTTGCAGTGACATGCAGGCCAGGCCAACATTTAAATTAAAATGAGCCGTCACTGAGCTCTACTGCCTGTAACATGTACTGCAACTCACTTTATTAAATTAAAGCCTACTTCTAATATCTAAAGCAATTATAACAAAGATTGAAACTTTACTTTTGTACAGTATTTGAATACATCTGCTCATTACCATGTGTTACCTTTGCTAACATCCATATCTTAGGAAATGTTTGATGAAACATACATGATGTAGGCCTACTTATGCTCAATCAAAGTAATAGCGTTTGATCACGTGTATTGAAATACTAGTGTACTTCAATGCTGGAAAAATTAAGACTCTAAACGATCTAATTCATGTAATAGGCCGGAGACTTAACATTGAGGAAGGGCTGAAAGTGCAGAGAGAAGCGCATTTCCTCCACGAGAGAATCTTGGTTCCTCTGCTCCGGGAGCGGAGTCTCTGACCATCACCAAAGAAGGTCTGAAGGTCAGATCGTTAGAGGCTCCACGCTAAAGGAGTCCTCCCACCAGGACATTGTGTCCATCGCATCGCCTTCTCTCACCCAAAGACCAATGTACAAGTGAACCACTTGGGAGAGAGAACCGTGTGTTTATTTATTAGATGCCTGACAAGAACACCTATTAATATATTTTTCTTGCTTGGCTAAACAAAAACCGGGACAAAAAACCCGCAAAACTTAGAAAACACAGCAAAAAAAAAGTGCTAAATCAAACGGTATTGTTAGGGCTTCAATGGTTTGACGTTCTCGTGTGTTTATTGATCCCCGGGGGAAAAGGGTTGGTTGATGTGTCTGTGTACGGACCGGCTAATGATAGCAGGGCACGCTTCCCTTTTACCAAAACATCATCAGGCTGATGTTGATAACAAGAGCATACTTCAGATGGTACACAAGGTGGGGTCCATCCGGTGTGTGATGGAGCAGAAACATAATTAAGCAGTTGGTTGCATGTGAACCTCCAGTTCATGTTTCCATGGGACGTAGTACGAATTAACACCAGGGCGTTTGGCCTTATAAAGTATGCACTCATTGGTGTATAATAAAGTTTTTGTATTTGTCTTACATACATTCAGATCATTTGTAACCGATTCACATCCCCCTGGGATTGCTGAAGCAATATTTGACCAGTTTGACCGTTGCTGTCGAGTTGTGTGTATCAATGTTTAAGCTGCGGTCTGTCCAACATAAACCTTTTTCACAAGAGGCAAATACCAGTGGAGCATATATACAGAGCTTCAGAATCGTAATTTTCTGTAATGGGCGACAACTGTGTTGTCCTCTGTGATGAAGGCCTGTTAGAGGTGTAGTCCTTCATCACAGAGGTGTCTCATTTCCACACTCTCCTTTTTTAGCACCACAGTGGTGTGTTCATCTCATCCAGACTGAAGCTCATGCTCTCCACACCCAGCGGCTTTCAGTTCAACATAATCTATCTGGCAATCGAGTTCCCTCCACACTCTGGGTTCTCGTTTCACCCCTTCCAACCACCTTTGTTCGGCCTTCCTGAAGGTCCCCAATGCGTACTGACGTTTTGGTCTGGACAATACAGTGTAGTATTGATTCTTGCGGTTTTATTGAATTAATAATGTATTTGGTTTAACAAACCCTTACCATACTGGAAAGCGAAATACGTACCAGTTCTACAAAAAGATAAATGACCTTAAATAAAAAATGCAATGGTTAGTTTAACGGTTAGAGTTGAATTTACTTTACTAGTCTTTATAGTGGACTAGGAAAATTAAAGTGTTGTTTTCTGTCTTATGCAGTATCCATGTAAACATATTTAAGAGCGACTTACTAAATACGTGTTGTATCTTTATCATCAGCAGTCGTGGATGACGGACAGAATGGACCTGCCACACTAGAAATGTTTCATTCTCTCACCAGCACAATGCAGGGCACCAACCTAAAGAATGTTACGCAACCAGCTGTATGTTAGTTCATTCGGCTAATTGGGTCAAAGTTGAATCTGCGGTTCTTTAATTTGATCCACTCTAGTTTGTTCTTTAAATAGCATACCTCCCATCAGATTTTACAGTTTAAACTCAAAGCCTTTCTAATGAATAACCCTTCAATTGACCTCAGAGGTTGCAAAATAAGGGGTAACATGCGTCTATCAGAACAGCCCATATTTAAAAAATAAATAAAAATACAGATAAGAAAATTGGTAAAGAAAAAAGGAAGTGAGCTTTTATGAAGACACCACTAATAAGGCAGTAAAAAGGTCTGTTCAACTGCAACTTTTAATTGCCTGAACACCTGCAGCCAAGCCCAATCTTTAGCTAGTGTCCTGGGTAAATCAGGGGAATTAATGAATGAATCCCAGAAAGGAAACTACAGTGACTGTCTAACGCTTCCACTGGGGTGCTTGTGAAGAACGGACAATGGTCAATGTTCACATCCGCTGCCAGAACAAGCCCCCCAAGGTCGGACAGGGGGTTTCAATACCAAAGAAAAACTTCACAGCATGGGTTCACTGATGCTTTAATACTGTACACAAAACATGATAAACTATTCATAATAGAAGCCCAGACATATTAAGATGCGTGATATAAGGAATGTTATAATGTCATTGCTCCCACCAAGTGGACATCAGGAATGGGTTAATTTTCTTAAGGGTCCCTCATTGATGACATACAAAGCTATATTTAAAAACAAAAGCGCCAAGTCAGGATATATGGCTGTTAAGTTTCGACGGTGGTACACATTGATGTTTGTTACTTTATTTATACATACTACTTTACAGTGTATTGTGACTTAAAAAAAAATCTGGTTTCATTTTTCTTTTTCACATAATTGCATGCTTGAGGGTCCATTCCTTGGCTAATTTGTTGTATCTGTAAAGGGGGAAAAAAATATGATATATTAGGGCTGTCAGTGTGTAGCAAATCCATTATAGAATAAATGTTATGTTTTCACTTAAAATAACCCCAGGACTCACTCTTGTAACGCCTCGTGAACACAACCAGAACAACAGACCCTTCTTGATTGAAAAGCACTTTATGAGGTACAAAAAGTGCTACATTAAGCCTTGTATGCTAGGCTAGCTACAAGCTAGCTTGCATACAAACGTGTAGCCACAAGCTAGCTAGCATACAACGTGTATGCGTGTTCAAATGACCGTGGCTGGGCATTGTCAGATTGGAGGTTCAAATGGGGTGCAGAATACTCACTTCTCTTTGTCGTTCTTGTAAATATGGGCTATGTCCGGGACTAAGGGGTCATCTGGGTTGGGGTCACACAGCAACGAACATATGGACAGCAACACTGGAAGAAAAATACGTAAAAATGAACGGTTGATGGAGAACGTGCCAAATGTTCAGTCTGCGTAGGTACGGACGCACGGACGGCGGCGTTACCTTTGGATACGGTAAGGGCCGGGGACCACTGGGAGCGGAGGATGTCCAGACAGATGCTCCCGTTGCTGTTGATATTTGGGTGATAGATTTTGGTCGTGAACGTAATCTGTAAATAAACACAAAAATGAAATACAGTGTCAAGTCACTTTTTGGCGGAGCCAGTTTTTCCACATGTTCTCTGGTGATACTCGATACCCGATCCCGGGCGTATAGAGACGATGACGTATGCGTCTGACAGCTGGAGGCCCTTTCCATAGGGACGGACAAATCGCAGGGTTTTAATCAACCGGACAATGATTTGAGTCACGACCAAATCCTGCGCGTCAAGAAGGGATTAGGTGGTACTGTAATCCCCCCCGGTCGGATCCCACCAGAGTTGTTTGGGTACAACTGCGTCCAAAAAAAGCCACAGAACGGGATGATAACCCCTCACATCTCCTCAATGATAGGCTGAGACAGACAATAATGGTGCCATTTATATAGTATATGCATAAAAATCCAAACCTTTCCATATGGATAAATTAAAGACATTACAATGATTACAAAAATTGGTTTACTGGATTCTCCAGCACTGGCCATGAATCAAAATGGCACCCGTAGGGCCCATCCTTCAAAGGTGCCCATTTGTAGAGGTACATTAGGCATGTGAAAAGCGGTTTTTGTGTGTGTTATTTTAACAAAAACTTCACACGTGACTTTCCTTTGCAAAAAATACCTGACCTGCAACATCCACCGAACAGTCATCCGGATGGTGTATTCAGGTGTCAAGAATCCTGAGAAACTTGATGGATTAGGCTGCTTTTTTTTTTGCACTCCTGCCTTCTTCTGACTGTGATTGGTTGACACACAGCAGGCTTTCAAGAGCGAATCCCTGTGACCCTGATAAGAGTCAGACGCTAGGATGAAGTACGACGCTAGGCACATAGGGAATGAATGCCATCCCAGAGGCTAGGTTGAGCTCCCACACTAGGCCCATAGGGAATGAACGGCAACGCAGAGGCTAGGTTTAGCTCCGACACTAGGCCCATAGGGAATCAATGGCATCGCAGAGGGTAGGTTGAGCTCCAACGCCAGTTTGAGCTCTGACGCTAGGCCAATTGGGAATGAATGGCACCGCTGACAGTGGCCTCTGCTGGAGGTTAACTTATCATTGTCATGGAGCTTTAGACATGGAGTGCTCACCTTGGGGGGCTTGAAGGGGTAGTCGGTGGGGAAATGTATGGTGAGGAAGAAGACTCCCCCTTGGTATGGACTGTCATTCTAACATGGACAAGATAACAAGAACAACGGATTTGTTGAAATGCACAATAATGGAATTTTGTTTTTCAAAATGGCACACATGTTAAAATGGAAGCGGTCAAAAAGAGTCTAAGTAACGTCCTTGCGATCAAGGATAATGATCGAAGAATAATCATGCTTGGTAGTAACGCATACACCTTGTGTATAAGGTTATGACAGCCAGATGTGATGATGACTTTCAGAATGAAACTCTAGCCAAATCCTCCCAACCAAAAACACGACTACTGATGTTTAATAGTATCAAGCATACCAAGTAAGAAATAAAAAGGTTATGACCTATTGCCATATTTTTAAATGGTTCCCTCAATGGTTTCCGAAAATGTCAATTTTTTAAAGAATACAGTTGGTAAACAAAGTTCAGGTGAACCTGAATTGTAACTTTTTACAACCGGTTGGTTTTAATACACAAGTAATACGAGCTATTGTTCAAATTACATCTTTACGTTTGTGGCAAGTTCGCAATTCATCACCATGATGATGGGTAAATAAAACACACACTTACTGGGCCCATTATGGTTGCCTGCCAATGAAACACTAGGTCAGAGAGAGAGAGAGCGAGAGCGAGAGAGAGAGAGAGAGAGAATGTAAATCACAAAATCCCCATTATTCATTTTTAGTACTTTTAATAGGTTTATAGGTCATTCTTTGCCTTTTTAGAGGCACCTGACTACCATAGCATGCTTCACCCGTAGATATATCTTTGTAATTTGCCTTGCGGTAATTACAAAATTATGAAAGCTGTTGAAGAGATCCCAGTCAAACAACCTTTTTTTTTTTAAGCAAAATCATCAATTATCATAAAAATGGTATGATGATTCTCAACATATTCAAAGGCATCCCAGAAGCAATTTCTTATGAGAAAAATATGAATTATATGCTTTTACTAAAGAGAGGAGATACAGAAAGATAAAACAAGATGACAACATGTAAGCTAAACTATTTTCTTCATTAAAAGACTTCCAATGTTTTAGATGCCTCCCTCACTGTATGTATGTATGTATGTATGTATGTATGTATGTATGTATGTATGTATGTATGTATGTATGTATGTATGTATGTATGTATGTATGTATGTATGTATGTATGTATGTATGTATGTATGTATGTATGTATGTATGTATGTATGTATGTATGTATGTATGTATGTATGTATGTATGCATGTATGCATGCATGTATGTATAGATGCATGCACGTTATGTTTATCTGAGCAAGACCTAGTTCAGTAATACAATACGAAGTCTGGAGATGTGCTTACAGTCGTCCGCAGCTAGTCCAGCAGAACACTGTGCCGGAGGATCTTTCTTTAATTCGTCCAGCTCCTTAATATCACACACAACAGAATTAATGAATTAGGGTTATAAAGAAATAAAATGTTAGAAAATATTGAACAGATATTAACTTTTATTAAAAAGCAGGCAACTATTTGACATCTTCTTATCTACGTAGGAGCCTATCGATTTAACATATTCTTTTGCAGACCCAGTGACTCATCTTGTCCCTAACTTCAACTCAGATGATTTGCCACAAACTGATAAAACACCCGATGACGGTGGTCTGAAATCATGTAAAACGAGTGAGCATCTTCAATGTACTGAACGCACCGCAGATAGGATCTGGATGGGACGTAATAAGGAGGAAGTCAGGTCAGATAAGAAGCGAAACCAAACAAGAGGCACATTAACAACGCGAACCCAATCCAACCTCCAAGGGTACATATACCGTCCCATGGAGCTGAAGAACACACAAATACATCACAACATACACCGTGATGATGTGTGTGAGTTACATAAAGGCAGACAGAGATAGAAGAAACTGCGACTTGCGTGTGTCAGTGATTACATCACTGATGATCAAGGCTAGGTCCAAACTTTAAATCGTCAGACGTCATTCCGACCCCACGACACTTTGAGACACGTATCGGGGAAACATGATAACGACCAACACAGGAAACACGATCAAGTAGCCTACAACAAATGTGGTTTCGACTGACGGGGCTCCAACGAAAGGCGTTTAACAACCAAATATGCTAAAGAAATAGCTAATGCAACGGGGACAGTATTTGGAGATGCCTTTGTGGTAGATGTGTAGCAAAACTTACCCTCTTTATTCTTTTCATTGCCATGATGACCGACTTCGACTACCGTGTCGTCGCAGTCTGCCTATCTGTAACTAACTGCACTGGAGAGGGGAATATTTCTGGAAGGCTACCGTAGCAGGGTGTCTATGTGTTCAGCAGGACCCTCTTCGTTTCTACCTTAGCGGTGTATGTTTATCTTTTTAAGAAGACCTTCCTGGTATCCGCATTCTCCTGTTTACGGTTGAACCCTTAAAACGGGGTGGGGGCAGTGGAAATATAGTTAGAAATAAGGCTGAGAGAGGGTATTGACTTGTAGCGTTATCCCGGTCTACCTCAGCGCATTTTCCGGTCTCTTACTTCCTGCGCGCTGTGTACGCAGGTTAACAGTCCCCTGATCGAGGATAATAAGAACATCTGAAAAAGTAGAGTAACAATTATGACAAAAGCCACAACAACAAGGATAATTATCATGGAGTTTTGACCAAATAGTTGACGAAGCAATATTCGAAATGTTTGACGGAAACGGATATCCATCTCTCAGAAGTCCCGCCCTCTCTCGCCATTCGCTGCCAAGCTCACGTAACTGAAAGTCGTCGTCGTCATCGTCGTCCCCCTCTCCATAACGCTCATTTGGAGCATTTCGTTCCAGGCGTTCTGTGTTGAGACGAGAACGCCAGGGAACGAGGTTATTGTAGGCCTAAACTTAATGGACCCCTTAGATAACTTAAAAACGATTTACTAAAGGGACTATAGATATATGTCAATGGACGTTTACAGGAAGTATATGCATGTCAAATATGTAATAGGCCTACAGTGATTTTTTTAATCCATCAGGCAACCAATTTACTTTTCCAAGACGGGTCAAATAATCTTTATAATGTTATACTTAGAGTTCTCTCTAGTCAATTATCATCCATCTTTCAGATGGTACACTCGCTTTTATATGTTGAACGTTGAACAGCATAATGCATGTGTACCAAATGCATAATGCATGTTATATACATACATAATAACAATCCTCATACATATGTTTCAGTCAATATGGATGGGTCATTCATATATGTTAAAATAAAAGCTATTTTTTTTTGTTCCTGGCAATTTCAATCTTAATAAAATAATTCTTCAAATAATGTATGCTTGCACAGTCTATGGAAAATAAAGAGAGGAATGACACAATGATGATTACAACAGAATTGCCTCCTGCTGTAAACAACACTATGTTTACTGTTCATTTAGGCAAATTATTATAATAGCTGATCTTTCCAACAGATAATTGCTAAAATGTGTTTCCATTCCTTTTGGGAAAGGGCTGGGAACCAATACAACGAAGAGCCTGATCTGTTATTTCATTTTTTTATGTAGTTTAATTAAACTGCTGAATCATTAATGTATCTACTCCTTATTCGTAACTCTTCTCATAAACTGATGGGGGAAGAGTGACGTCGATGACGTCGTGTTTTGAACCACGAAGGCCTAGATTAGGTTGTGGGACATGCACATGCTTGTATGGTGGAGTCCACTGCATTGGATACGATAAAGATTGAATGGATACTTTAATTTGCATAAAAGTGCAGAGTACATGGACGTGACGTCACGTGATGTATCGAATTAATATTTGCCATAAATGATCGACTTTTACGACAGTGTCGAAACAGCGTGTCGCAAGTGTAGGAGGCTCAGCTCGTTACGTCTACAGCCATTGACCTCCGTTCTGCCAACATGGTATTTTGTGATGGTTTTGAACATGACAACGCACACTTTACATCGTATTTTTAACGCACAGCGCTCGAGGATTAACGGTGCACGACAGACTGATGTCATGAGAGTCGGGAGGAACAGTTGGGAGACTCGGGGACACTCGGGGGGGTTCGGGACTCTCGGTGCCTGATGTGATAATGCTCGAGATAGCCATCGAAACTGGAATAAATAAAGTTGCTTGCGTTTCGGACAGTGATTGGAAGGTAATCTCCCCTGTTTCCACTAATGACTGCCAGGATATCCGTGTCATCAAGCGTGAGCTGGGCAGATCTCCACTGAGTATGAAGGGAGAGGGGTGTTTACGGCTCTTAAAAGCGAGGAAGTGGGATGTGGCTACCGTGTATTTATGCTGCTGTTCAAGATATGAGAATCATTGAATCAGCATTGCTTTGGATGTCCTCCCTCGCCGCTCTCACCGGGGTCGAATCGGTGGGCTCCCCGTCGCTCAACACACACACCGTGGGTCTGTGCTTCGGACCCGGAGGGAACCCATGAAGGCTCCTCGACTGCTGGACGAGAACTTAGACAACTACCTTGTGGTTGATTCTCTTACCTAAAAGCAATATGTGAATCCACAAAGTTCCACAGTTGCAATTATTTTTTATTTTTTTTATTTTTTGTTGGGTGAAGGCTATATTTTGCATGAACGCCATAAAGCCACCTTTAGGCCAGCATGGATTCGTCTTTATCCCTGGGCAGACTGGAACTAAACTCTAGCCCGACACTTGGGGTAAATCTCAGCCCGCGTCCCTCTTCAGGACCCCCGGTGGAGGAGACGGGTCTCCCTCAGGGCCCGTCGCACCTCAGCGGCTGCGTGCCGCTGTCCCATCAGGTGGCGGGTCACAAGTATGGCGTGGACAAAGTAGGTGAGTGAACACACTGAGCCACCAGCTCAGATGATCTCTCCAAACCAGAACAGCATCCTCCATGGCACCTGCCATGTCCCTACGCCCTCCTCGCCTGTCGTTTTCACATTGGATCCAGGGCATTCTAATAACTACACAAACTTGTATGATTTGACGTGTTCTTTCTTTTAATGCCATTCATCGACTCCTCCCGGAGCCACTTCCAATGCAATGATATCATGTTTGACATTGATTGGATGCCGGTACAAAGCTCACCCTGGTCGGTATACACCTGGTCAATCAGTAACTTTTGCTGAGAAGATACATTAACGTTCCACACCTCCACTGTCACACCGAGTTGTCTTTCTGAACAACCGATATCGCACGCACGTTTATGTTCCTATTCCAACACTTGCCCAGTTGGTAGGTTGGTTTAAATTATCCAGTTGTGATGTTGTTATAGTCAGTAAGCACCTGCCTGTTGCTTTCCGTTTCTAAATATAGGCGAAAAGCCCTGCATCAATTGAGGAATTGCTGCTCCCTAATGCTGAGGATGAAGTTCTTAGTTCCTGATCAGTAGACCTCAACTGGGAGAGTTCAGAACCCAGTATGGTTGATCAGATGTATCAATAGACGAGCCCAGGACAAGGGAATTATTATAAATGACTGTCTCTATACATTATTTACATAGCTCAAGATGCAGTCATGATGTCAGTTGAATTTGTTAAGGAGTAAGATTCAATATAACATTAGAAAAGGTGATGTTTAGGTATTGCCTATACGAAATTGTGAAGTTTTAGAGTTCAAAGTTAAGGATGTGGGAGACGCACAATTATTCACTGACGGATAAGCAAGCGAGCCGCCGAAACGTCGGACGGATATGCCTCCCTATATGGTCATGGCCTGATGTCACCATCCCAGACCTGATTTGCCTTGAACGCAGATTCTGTTGGAACCGTTTGAAATCTGATTTTCAAAAATACTGATTTGCCAACATTTCACTGGTCCAAAATGAACACCTACCACCAGCCAATAGGGGGTCGAATTTGATCATTTGTTAGGTGAATTAATTCAGGGTTGCATCTTAAAATAAATGCTTGGCTGCTCAACTGTCTCACTCAGCAGCTCAAAAGACTAACAGTATAATAAATGCTTTGTAAATGCAATAGTGTGGAAAGCAACCGTTACCCGGTTGAATTGAACGTGTTTTAATGTCAAAGTCATCTGAACGGTTGCCCTGGTGTGAATACCAGATAGGCTGGCTGCGTACCAGGTTACTGTTTGTGTTGGAGGGTTGGGATCAGTTGAACCAGTGGGTTCAGTCTAACCAGTTGTGGCCAGATGGCTCTCCTCACGAAATACGGCCGCGATACCACTGCCCCCGCGAGATTGACCAGTCCGGGCTCACCCTATGTTTGCTCCCCGATCGTTAATCCCGATTTATGGGGCCACCTGTAACCCTACTCCTCAAGGTGAACTGCATGCAAGTTGCCAAAGAATGCAAATAAAGTATTGAAACATGGGTGTGCTATACAATCCCTAATGAGTCATTCTCTTTTCATCTCACACGCACACACATGCACACAAATTGATAAAAGTCTGTCCAAGTGATAGAGGGAAGAGAAGACAGAGATCTTGTTTCCACGGTGTGGGGAAAGTGTTGCTGGAAACGGGGCATGGATCCCACTTTAGCCTGACAGTGGTCGCGGCAATAGGAAGTTCTCTGTGATAATGTTGTGGGCATTATATAACAGCAGAACAGCGTACATTTGTAATCCCTCAGGGCCGTCTCCGTCCTCTACCTCGGCTACTCTCGTCCCAACGACAGCGTCAGGAATATTAAGCTGAAAAGACGATGTATTGTATTGAACGCTGCTATCTGGAGTCCAGTCACACCCCATGGTCAAGCCTAAATTCACACTAAAGGCTTTACCTGTTCGGATTGACTGCAAACCCATTTCGAAGGTCTGCTGTGTTACCGTGTAAAGATTCAGATCACACGTGCTTGCAGTTTTGTTTTTAAGGTTTATCGATGTGTCACTACCGATGTACCGCACTATGATGTGATGCTCTGGGGTGCTAGGACCGATCACGTCTACCTGCACATGTGGGGAAGGAAGGGGAAGTAATCCACAGGTCCATGATGGCTCATGGGTGTTGAGTTGTTGTATTTTGCTTTAAGCATAATGGAATCGTCTCAGCGATGGATTGATTAATGAGATGAATGGCTGTGAGCAATAGGCCGTGGATTTAACACTTCATCGAGTCCTAGATGTCACGTAGGGAATGTGCAGTTAAAGCCATGCTGTGTGTGTATGCTATCACATGTAAACACGCACGCACACGCGTAGACGTGTCTTTTTAAAATGATTTGCCTAATGTTTATCCCTGTTTTGGCGGCAGGTATTTTACAGCACCCGGATGGAACCGTCTTGAAACAGCTTCAGCCGCCACCAAGGGGTCCACGAGAGATGCAGTTTTACACCAAGGTAATGGAAACAAAGTCTCACACACGCACACGCACACATGCACAGCAGGGGTGGGGTTAGGTGGACTCTGTCTACTAGTGATATGCAACGGTTTTAAATCACTATGTGTGTGACTGTGCATTAATGCATCACAAATTGTTTGATTTATTCGCCCTAGCAAACATAATGTATTAACACCCGTGCAAGAACACAGTGGTACACACAAAGAACCAAACTTTATACACGTGTTTATACGTTCAAAACACACCTTTTACACGCCTAGTACAGGTTCCTGCATACCGCTTGTTAAACGACCTGATGGCACATTGCTACACTCGCAGTTCCCCCATAGGATGCACCCGCATGTATGCGTGGTATGCACATTGGCGTTGTACCACACGTCACAGACAACAGGCGGAGCGTTGCTACTGCGTGTTGCTTCAGGGCTTAGCGGGTCGGTCTGCCTCAGCAGCACCCCGGATCTACAGAACAACACGCACTTTTCTCTGCTGGCAGCTGGTATTGTATTGGCTGGGAGCGAAAAAAGTGATTTCACCATGCCCCCTTCTTAGACCATAGGCAAGAAAGGATGGTGCAATAATCCACCAGCTTATTTAGTAGTGCAAGTTTCCGCTAGATCGTTTTTACTAGGTCAATAATCCAAAAGAGTTTCACAAAATATCAATAATGTCATTAGGGCCGAAAAAAAGTAATCTCTGAAATAAGGATTTATAGCTTCATAAGTTGTAGATTTATAACTTGGCAACGCATGACTATACTATATGTGGTTGCCAATGGAAGACAATCAATGACTTATCATGTCCAATAGTTGAATCCTATGGATGCAACTATTTGAACTCCCCTGCTGTCTAAGCCACTGAATACCATGATTATCCTGAATACTGACTAAGACTAGCAAACCGGTTCAAAGATATTTAGCATAGCTGTGTCACGGTCTAGTTCTTCCTCCCCCAGGTCCTAGCAACTTGTAAGTCGATCTGTACCCTTCATGGTAATTTTGACTTTGCATGCCAACATGCAGGGGTGTTAAAGCGTGGCTTCAGAACAATGTAGGAGAAGCTGCTCCTCTAGTCTTTATTTCTGCTTCTTTTTTTAGCTTTATAGGTCGTCACTGTCCAATCTCCAATTCAGTCTCTGGCAAAGCAAAGTCACTCTATAAAGGAAAAACGCAGAACTGACACTGTGTGTGTGTGTGTGTGTGTGTGTGTGTGTGTGTGTGTGTGTGTGTGTGTGTGTGTGTGTGTGTGTGTGTGTGTGTGTGTGTGTGTGTGTGTGTGTGTGTGTGTGTGTGTGTGTGTGTGTGTGTGTGTGTGTGTGTGTGTGTGTTTTCCCCAGGTGTATGCTAAGGATTGTTATGATCCGTGTATGCTGGAGCTCCAGAATCACCTGCCAAAATACTACGGCACCTGCTGCTCCCAAGACAGCCCTAACGGTAACACTGTGTGTTTGTGTGTGTGTTTGATGCGTGTGTCCCATCTAAAGTGTGAAATGTCCCAAAACAAACCAACTTTTAGTCTAGGTTATTTTCTTTGTTGATGGTTGCAATTAGCTTATTCCAAAATCTATAACTATGTGCTAAACACCAATTCCTCTTTCATATGTGTACCATGAAACAACATCTCCACCTAGCTGTGTGGTATTTCCCCTTATACATAATGTTTAGTTTTGTGTCATTTTTTTAAAGTAGCAAAGCCTCGAAGCTAGGCTAGAAACCCTACGTTCAGTACATCTGTCAGGTTTTCAAGTCATAACGATCTTTGCATTGTCCCTGACGGATAAGGGACAAACACATACAATACAACAACATCATACAATATGTAAAACAAGCGCTCGCTCTCGCTCTCGCTCTCTTGCCCTCTCTCTCTTGCCCCTCGCTCTCTTGCCCTCTTGCTCTCTCGCCCTTTCTCTGTCTCTCTCTCTCTCTCTCTTGGCCTCTTTCTCTCTTGCCCTCTTTCTGTCTCTCTCGCCCTCGCCGCCTCTCTCGCTGTGGGATTCAGACCTTTACCTGAAGCTGGAGGACGTGACGCGGCGCTTCACCAAGCCGTGCATCATGGACGTGAAGCTGGGCCAGCAGAGCTATGACCCCTTCGCCTCGCAGGAGAAGAGAGAGATGCAGATCTGGAAGTACCCGCTGATGGAGGACATCGGCTTCCTGCTCCTTGGCATGAGGGTGAGTGGGAAATGTAGTCCCCATCGCCCCCGCACATGGAGACATTTGTAGTTCATTAACTTTTTGTGATGACACTGTTGGAATCCCATGTTGGATCTGTTTTGTAAACGTGGGCTGAAAAGTACTTGACAGAATGATCGAGTTAATATATGACAACCTGATTGCGGAGGAAACAGAAACGCAGGCCCCAACAAACTAATTTCCCGACACTGGCCCCTCCAAGATTTTATGCAGATAGCAGCAAGGCAAACATTGTGTGGGATGAGTCAGAAAACCAAGATGGGTGGATCTGAACTCCCTTCTAAACACAGACCCCACTGGCCTTGACTAACACAGGCCGGTACCGAAGCTGCATTGAGTTTAAACAAGGTTGGCTGCAAAGATGATCATCTTGAGAAAAAGTTCTCCATAACGTCAATTTCAGCCTTGTGGGCGGAAATGGTATTGGTAATCCCCGCAGCTATACCTAAAGCTAATTCGACACATCAATATGGAACAAAGCAGTCAGATCACTTGTGAACCGGACACACATTCTTTCAGATGTCATAAATCACACACGTAATCTGTATTGCAACACCGTTCTGAACCATAAGCAAATTCTCAGAGCTAAATGTCACCTAATGTGTTGCGACACAATGAAAACACATCCCCAGGTGGGAGGTATGGATTTCAGGTAGGTTAATATTTACCTGCGGTGGAGTCATGTGTTCCTCTTCAGCTGAACACTGTGGCCACACAGTACCAAGCATAGCATCCACTTGTTCTTGTTTCATTCCTCAAACACACACACACACACACACACACGCGCACACACACACACACACACCATAAGTCAGGGCCACAACTCGAATAGTTTTGTTATAATTTTGAGTTGTTCTTCATCTGTTTCTAATGGAGTTCTTTAGTGCTTTGAATCGATTTTGACACCAATATGAATGTCATCAGTAAAACACAAAAGAAATTCAAGAACAGGAAGTTGACAAGTTAGGAAACTTGTTTATAGCCACCGCTCTGTAGGCCGTGTGATAAATACACTACGGTGTGTGACCGTACACTAGTGTGTTACCGTACACCACTGTGTGTTAACGTAGACTACTGTGTGTTACCGTACACTACTGTGTGTTACCGTAAACTATTGTGTGTTACCGTACACTAAAGTGTGTTACCAAACACTACAGTGTGTTACCGTAAACTAAAATGTGTAACATACACTAAAATGTGTTACCGTACTCTCAAATGTGTTTGTTTCATTCTACGGCCATTTTCTCCGCTCTTGTTGACATTACAATGACCTTTTGTGCAGAGAGCTTGCAGCGATGCGTTGAACTAGCCAGCGCACCAGTGTCCTTGGAAAGGGCTGAACATGTTTGTCTTGTATCCAGATCCTTTGTCATGCGGTCATTCAGAGCTGTGTAAATGGCAGTTTTTGTTGAAACTTTGGTCCACACCCTCTGCCAACATATCGTAAATAAGGGGCTTGGTTCCGCGGTGTCAATCTAGACCCTTGGTGTCTGTGGCTGTTGAGCAACAGGGGCTTGTATTGGTGCTCGATAAACAATGCTTCATTCAGGGATTAGTCTTTAACCCGATCCCATAGGGGTTCCAATGATAAAGAAATGATCCACGAGAATTTCTGACGCAAAGTTGAGGTCAAAGTATAAGGATCGTGAAAGGGTGCATTAAATAAGATGTAGATTGTAGTTAAGGAGTTTTACGAGCATAAGGACACGATACACTGTTACTAACAGTGAGCAGTTTTGTTTTATAATTAACCCTCTGGTGACGTCACACATGGGCGCGTCCGCCCAAATTAATGATAGACAGATTAAGCTACCAGTTTACCTAGTTGACTGAACCAACAGGTAGGCTCAGCTACCCATCATGCATCTGGGTGGCCCTCCCATGTGTGATGTCAAAGAGGTCAAGGTCAATTGTGAAATGGTTGTCGTTCTGACGTCCGGAAAGCTACGAGTGTCAAGTGGATTGGTCGTTGTTAGCCTGTTGTGTTTTTGCCCCCCCCCTAACAAAGCCTTTTTGGATGGAGCTATACACACAACACAAGCATGTGTTGTGTGTTGGATGTAACTCTGCTACAATGTGTTGGTGAAAGTAACTAGTCCTACAGAGGAAGTCACTCTACTAGAGAGGGTTGGATTGAGGTATCTCTCTTACAGGAAGTAATTCTACCAGGGGAAGTAACTCTATTAAGAAGTGATGGTTTGAGGTGTCCTCCAACTCTCCTGGAATGTGTTGGGGGAGTAACCCGACTCGAACTTGTTGGGGGAGTAACTTTACTAGAACGTGTTGGGGGAGTAACTTTATTAGAACATGTTGTATTTATGTCCCCAGTAGATGGAGACAATGTTCCAGTCTATGTTTGCTCATGAATGGAAGACGGCGATCATTTATCAGCTGTAAATGTTATGATTATTATCCCGTTCTTAATGTTCTTTATGTTTTCCGTCAGGTTTACAAGGTGTGCGATGACAGTTTTGAGACGTACGACCAGCACTATGGGAGGGGACTGGTGAAGGACACTGTCAAAGAAGGTACGTACCTGCTGGTCTGACCTGGAGTACGAAAGAGACAGGAAGTCCGTCTCTATGAAAGCCAGCCTCACTAACGGCTTTCTGTCATGAGGTCCCACTTGAAGCTACGGTTTTAAATACAATCATAATTCAATATCCATACGAACCAGGTATGCACGCACCCTTAGACTCCATCAGTTTATCTTTAACTTATTAGAACGCTAAGCTGAACGCACTCCTCTCCATGCGCGTGCACACGGGTGTGTGACCTCAAAGCGGCCGCTCCTCCATCTGAATCCTAATCCTCGACGCTGTGGTACTTCCTTCCTCGTGAGAGACGTATGTTTGCCAACGTGTCCCTTGTGCCCCCCCCCCCCCAGGCCTCTCCAAGTTCTTCCACAACGGCGCGGGGCTGCGTCTGGACGCGGTGTCGGCCAGCGTGAGGCGCGTGCGGCGCATCCTGGCCTGGTTCCAGTCCCAGAGGCAGCTGGTCTTCTACGCCAGCTCCCTGCTCTTCGTGTACGAGGGCCACCCTTCCCCCTCCTCCCCCCCCTCCTCCCCCCCCACATTGTCCCCCGTGGCCGCGCCCGGGACGGAGGTGGCGGCGGAGGACCGGGACGTCCGGGACACGGGGGTCTCGACGGGCGGGGGGCGGGACGAGGGGAGGTCGGACTCGGGGGTGCTGAAGGAAATGTCCGAGTACAACAATAACAACATCCAGGGCTGGACTACGGGCTTCAGCCTGGCCCACCAGTACGACAACCAAAGGAAAGCCGCGCAGCATTACCGCCACGCCGCCAAGGCGCATCGCCGCGGCAACCACGGCGGGGGCGGGGGCGGCGGCGTGCCCATGGCCGCCGCCCCCCCCGCCGCTCCCCCGGCCGCGACGGACCCGGCGGGCGGGGACATCCAGCTCCAGCCCAACGGCAACGGGGTGGTCCTGATGCAAGCGGACGCGGAGCGGCGAGCAGCGAGCGATGGAGGTGAGACGGAGGGGGGAGGGGGAGGCGGCGGGGGGAGGAGGGACACGGGGCCGACGGGGGGGAAGGGAGGGGAGGTGGAGGTGAGGATGATAGACTTTGCCCACGTGTTTCCCAGCGACAGCCAGGACCATGGCTACATCTACGGCCTGAAGCACTTGTTGGCCGTGCTGGAGGAGATCCATGACGATGCCTCCTAGGACCTCTCCCTCCCCCCCCCTTAGATACCCCCTACCTCCCCCCCTCCCCTCTCTCTAACCTTGTATCATCTCCTCTCTGGCCCTTTGGCAGCTGCTCCCACACACCATATGTCATAACTACGCTACTTTAATATTTAGTGTTGGTTCCTCGATCTCTCGCCACAACACTCTCATCCCCCCCCGGCGGACTAGATGTAGTATAGAGTAATAAAAGAACCAGAGTATTCAACTCGCCATCCAATCACCATGGCAACGCAGCGGTCGCCTACGTTGTCGTCGTCGTCGTCGTCGTCACCATCATCTCACGCATTAACTGCCTGGTCGCGTGCATCTGTGTGTGCGGATGTTTTTGTCTCGTGTCTCCCCCCCCCCCCCTTTGTAAACGGAGTGAAACTCCACCAGAGCCAGTCTCTCCCTTTTTTTTGTTTTTGTGAAACAAACATTGACTTGCACTGTACTGTATGAAGGTTTGTTGTGTCCATGACCACGTCCTTTTAAGGCATTTGTAGTCCCGCCCCCCCTTGGAACATAACTGGCAGAACGGTCGAAGGGCTTGTTGTCTCTCGCACACGCTCAGATGTGTTCTGAGGCGCACCCGAGAGAACTCAACTCGGGGGGGAGTCCACTGCCGACTCGGTGGAACGATAGGCTAGTTAACCGGTCGGTTTTTATTTCCACCTCCTTTTTGTGGTGTTAAAATGTTGACGTTAAAAAAACAACAACCTGAATCACAATTTCAAAGTTTACAGGCTCGTCTACTTGGCTGAGGGACATGCCTAACCATTAACTCCTTCAACACGATGAGACTAGTTTATATTGAGGTAGTCAAATGGACGTTTTAGTTTATTTTGAGAGAGCATGCTTTAATAAGTCTTACCGGCCCATGCTGTAAAAGCGTTGAGCTTCACATGACCAGTGGAGAAGGGACTGCTGGTCATAGTTTCCATGCATCTCTTTCTCAGTTTCTCTTATTTTATGTTTTAGTTGTTTCAAACGACTACAGGTATCTAACTCAGGTAAAATAATTACTGTAATCAAAATTAATATTGTCAATATCGCGATGTTTAACAACATGATTCTCATCTGATCTGCATATACTATTCCAAACAACATTTTTATAAACAATTTGTGGACTCATTGCGCTTCGTTGAAACCCCTGATCTCGGTTTGATGACCTCATGATTTTTAGTGATGATTCCACTGTTCTCATGACATGTTCTTTTAGCTATTTAAATGTTTTTTCTTCATTGTTGCTGCCAAATGACCTGTCCTTTCCGAAGACCATGACATTTTTTCATTTTATTCACCCCAATCTCAGACCTTGTTTGATCAATATGATGTGACATTGTCATGTGAAAACCGTTTTAATTCCCTTTTTTTTTAATTCCCTTTTTCATGCAAAAAAAATGAGGCCACTTTCTATTTCATTAGTTATAAGTTACCACTGTTACCTGATTTGACGTAGTTGGAAGAAATAAGAATATAGTTTGTCAATTACCCGGTTAAACCCATCCATGTGATATGACAATGGGGGGAAAAAGGTTTCATTATGGAACCATGTGTTACGGGACCATGTGTTACAGAACCATGTGTTACGGGACCATGGAACGATGATGAGGACTGTATGATTGTTCAGACGAATCTGCTCTGTTGGTGGCCGTTGAGGAACAGAATGCTACAGCGCTGTTTACGTCAAATCAAAGCAAAAGTAGATTATTCACTGCAGGCAATGCTATATTAGTAATTTAGTTATTTTGAGCTTAAGCTCAATTATTATTTTGTTTTGATGATCATTAACATTTCCATTGTAGCAGGCTAAAATTGTATATTTTAATCGGGCAATAATAATTAATTTACTATTTCTATTTTATTCGTCCCCGCTCATTTTGGCCCGGATAAACTGTCTTGATTTTAACATGTCACTTGTAGCTTGTAATAGATGAGAGGTACATTATATAGAAATCAATATTTGCGAGGTAAATACATATTTAATTGCTTAATTAACTCTGTAACCTGAACTAGAGAATATATGATCTCATATCCTTGTCGATAAAAACTAACTTGATGCATATTGGAAGTGTTCAGAGGAAGCTTTTTGGCATCTGTTGAAATGTTTACAAGAGTTTGGTGGGGGAAGAATGACTTTTAATTCTATATTTTTTTTTTTGTACCACTGCCTTATTTCTGTTGCTGTTTTTCCTCAAGTTGTCTTTGATTATAAATACTGAAATGTAATCATCCTGGCAGCTGTGCTCATATACTCCTCCTGTGTCTCTAGTGGTAAGGCTGTATCGATGCACCCCAGCAGCAACACTATCCAGCATTTTCATTCAGGGCATTGAGTCCCACGAGTCGGATTAGGATCCTTCACCATTGATTCATTTGAGCAAAATGCAATTTTTTTTTTTTATGCAAGAAACGTCTGACTGTGTATCATGTCCGACTGTGTGAAAGCATATGAGGGCTGCGTGTTGTCGGGCAGGTTTTGTTACCAACATATGTGAATCGTGTTTAATCACACGCTCGCTTGTACAACCCCAACCCCTCCCTCAACCCATAATATAATACCTACTTAATACGACAACCTCATCGATTCCTGTTCAGTAAACTGAGCGGATAAAAGGGAAACATGAAATATAATCGATCCCTTACAATATAAACATCAAGCCCAGCCGAATGACTGACCGACAGACGTACAGACCGACTGGCCATAGAGAGAGAGAGAGAGAGAGAGAGAGAGAGAGGGGACCAGCTAGTCCCCTGATATATTGTACATGATGTGTTTATTTTCTTGTCCCCTAACCAAAGGACCCCGGCAGAGGGCCCACCTTAATGGCAAGAGTAATGTATATATGAATGCACCTTTACTCGGACTGGTATCTTACTCGCGTGAGTTAAACCCTAATCATAATACCTGAGAATAAAGAGCCGGGGCGTCAGAGTCTGAGATGCTACTAGTTTTTTTGCACATGTAAGGGACGTGGATGGAGTCACTGGGGGCGTAGAGCGAGGCACCACCAGGCGACGCCGCAGAAGGCAGAAGGCTTCTGAGGCGTTTAGGACCACTGAGGCTGCCGAGGCAAAGACTCTAAAAATGACTTGTTTACACCTTTTAACAAAACTTTGAACAAAGTTGGCCTTGCTTTTTAACTAAAACAATTCCATGACCTAAACAGCTAGTAAAGATAATTGTTTTATATGTATTAGCTGTTTATGTCGTCGGAAAAGAGTATACCTATCTCGTTTTTAGGGGAGGCTGGAAAGGAATGACTTTGCTCATTTGATTCACAGCGATATTCTGTGAGGCACTAGAGACTAATTAAATAGCCCATGTTAATTCAGTTAACGTCGCTATAAACACATGAATGAAACGGTCCTTTTCCTCTTCTGTAGTCGGGACAAAGTTGGAAGGTGTGGTAATGACGGACCTGTCCTCATAGCTAGTGTAGACGAGACGACTTGATGGAATGCGGCCATCAAGGTTTAGGCTTTTGGACGAACGTCGCATACAAACAGATCTCAATGGAGATGGCTGCATTCCATCCAATCTGACATAGGAACATTGACAACAACTATTAATGCATTGACCCCACATAACACATGTTTCTGTATGTATCTGAACGAATGGTTGCATAGAGATTGTCTCATTTGTTTTGTTTGAGTGAAAATATATTGGTTGGTTGGTAAAGGTGATTGAGATTGATCTGGTGTACCAAGTGAGCGTATGTTTTTAATTCTCATTACATTATGCTATCATTGTAATACAGAGCTGCAGTGATGATTTCAATATTATGGAATAAATGTTTTGAAATATAGGGGAGGTTTCCTTTGCCAGTTATATTGGGGAACAATATGTCTTATATGTCTGTTAATAAATACAATTCCAGACGATGGCTCCTTCAGTCACTTCATATGATCCAGCCTAACCCTGCCATTCATCCATTTATGTTAGAAACATATCTTCTTCCTTTCAATATCTTTGACTCTAGACTCTGATAGAACTGGGCTAAAAAGGATAAGAAACTGCCAGTATACCATTGAAGAAACCAAAATACATCATTTTTGAAACTCCAAATAATTTCTTAATGTAAATGTGTTAAATTGTTAAACCCTACAAAAAAAGACAATCACCGTGATGGTATTTAACCTTAACCTAATGCAAATCCATGTCTGTTTAGTAATGCCACACACAGACATCCTTGGCTCTTCTTGTTGCAACAATGACGATTTCAGCAGATCCTGTGCCTTTTGGTTTCAAACCAGTTCTACCGGTATCTCAATTAATTCAGAAACTCGGAAGTAGGGCCCTGGCAGCTTTATGCAATGTTTTGGTAATCCACACATTTAGTTTTACAGGCCCCCACAGAACTAGATCTAAAAATGTTGATCTTTTTTTCTTCTTTTCAGTATGCCTTAATTATTGTCCTTTCATGAAAAAGTATCTTCGGAAGATAATGTATCCCGGTTGATTTATTTGGATCAGTTTAACAAATGGCACGCTTTAATTAATGCTCTTTCAAGGAGCAGACAGTATGAAAAGACATTACAAACAAGAACTGGTTCACAAGGAAATGATTGACACGGATTTACAAACTTCCTGAGGTGTCCCACAAACAGCTGTTTTTAAATGTGGGATTTCATCATATAAAAGTTATTTTATGTTGTAATCCAAAGTATGAAAAAATTAAATAGCACAGATGAGTTTTGCTCAATGAAGAAATTAAAAAAGAAATCTGCAATACCGACTTGTTTGTCAAAGCGAATGCATTTCACAAACAAAATAGAAAAGGCCAAGCGTCTCATAATTACATTTGACTGGTTGAACGGTTAAATGATTAAACACATTGAGGTTGATGGGGTAGGAAGAGAGAGAAAAACGTTTTGAAATGACTAGGAAGTGAAAACATAAGAAAAATTTAGAAATTAGGTGTGTTAAGACCCAAAATGGAAATATTCTCAGTTACTGGGTCACAGTGATTTTGTTTAATCATTGAGGTAGAATAACAAATTGTTGTAGCTGCGCTATGGGTTCAGAGAGGGACATTGACCTGGGTGCCCTCATCTCAACTGTTACGTGACATTTCATTAGCCTCATAGAATAATTGACTGAATCCTGTTCTAAGGTTCATCTTATCTAATTGCCAATGAGGCAATTAGATATCACAATTTGGCAAAAATATGACTCAGGTAATTATGCTATGAGGCTAACCATTTGTTAATCTAGGGTGAAAAAAACCTTTAGATCCCCTAAAAAACAAATCAATATTTTGCTCAATTTAAGATAATAAAATTGACAACTATTTCTTTCAATAACAGCAGCTTGATTAAACATCCTGTAATGTGTTATGACGTATAGTACAAGGAGTATTGCTAATGCTAACCACGGCAGACGGCAGTGACCAACTGTACTTCAAACAACTGGTTATTTCCCTAACTGATGGCAGGGAAATAGAAAAAAAAAAGAAAAAAAAAAAAAAAGGTACTTTTACAATACAGCGTCCTTGACGAACAACCCTTGTCTGTAGTAGTTAACGTTGGATTATGACAGCGTCTTATCATTGGAGACAACTACTATAAGTACTCATGTGTCCTACTTGGTATCGGCCAGTACCAAAAAAAAGTAAGGACTTTCAGTTAAAAAAATAAAAACACTTAAATCGTTTAATGAATTAGGAAGTGGGAGACATTCTTGGTGCTGTACATGTTGCGGTGTCCCCCGCTATAACCTCTTCATGGCCTGTGGATAGTACTTGAGGAAGATCCTGCGTGCGATCTCGTAAGTGTCTCCGGTGGGTTCCGAGGGATACTTCCTGCCGTTGTACACAAAGCCCTGCTCCACCTTAAACGCCTCCTGGTTGAAGGCCTCCTGCTTGAACGGCAGCCCGGTGTGCAGACAGTCCACCAGCGTGTTGACGAACAGGCCCCAGCGCTGGGCGTAGTAATCCTCCATCAGACCGCCCCACTCCTTGCTGGCGTAATCCACGATCTCCCCGCTGGGCCCCCCAAAGCGTGATCTGGTTGCGGGCGTTCATGTCATACAGCCGGGCCTCCTTCTCGCCCAGCGCCAGAGCCTGGGCCTGCTCCAACCACGGCCCCAGCAGGAAGTTCCCGTCGCTGGACAGCAGGCGGTCGAGCTCGGGGAGGAGGTCGTGGACCAGCACTCCGCCCGCCGTCAGCAGCTCCGGGAGCTTCTGGTTGCGGAAGGACTCGGCGATCTCCAAGTAGTACGCCGAGGTCAGCACCTGCAGGGCCTCCCGCGTTATGTCCACCAGGTCGTGCCGAAAGGTCCCCTTGGACATCAGTGGCGGCGCGGCCTCGACCAGCAGCTTCCAGGCGTCGAACAGGTCGGACCGGTTGTACCAGACCTCCGTGTTCATCCTCAGCGACGGCCGGCGGACCAGCGGGCTGTGGTTGTGGTTCCTGTAGTGGGGAACGGTGCAGTTGTACACGCTGAAGAACAGCAGCCGCCAGGCCGCGCCCAGGCTCTCCTGCGTGCTGCCGTAGCGCCGCATGGCGTACAGGGACACCCACTTGGACAGGTTGACCGGCTCCTTGCGCCAGGCCAGCTCGCTCATCAGCTCGTAGATGACCGGGTTCTGTTCAATGCCCTCGGGTGCGATGCCCAGGCCCACCAGGGAGGAGTTGGGGAAGGACAGAGCCTGGAAGGGCCCCGAGTTGATGCTCTCCACCTGGCCGAAGAAGCCGCTGTTCCCGCCGAAGTTGTGCAGCATGCACCAGATGAAGGGCTGCCCGTAGAAGGACTCTGTGTAGGAGAAGATGGGCTCCGTCTCGGCGAACAGGTCCAGCACGATCATGCGTCCGATGGGCACGCCGTGGAGAAGGGCCTTGATCTGGGGGGGCCTCCAGAAGGAGGCGCTGCTGAAGAACAGCCAGCCCTGCATCAACCAGATGGCCTGGGGATCAACTGTGGAGGGAAAACAGGATCTGAGCGAGGGAGGAAGACGTGGAACACAGAAGGAGGCAGACTGGAGGAACCGGAACCGGTCGTCTGTGCAAAGCATTCGTGCATCGGGTCAGGCCTCAATTGTTGTCACAACACCATTCACAACTTTTAAATGTATGTGTCAAATTTGTGGGTGCAGTTCATCAACCATTGTGTGAGGTTGTTTGAATTCCTATCGTATAACCAGTAATACGACAGGCGATCGTAGTGTAATGATCGGATTTCAGTCAAACACCTGTCCCTACGCATACGTGTAAAAGGATCAGTCGGCCAAACACACGATCACACCACTGTCTCCCACCAGCCCGACGCAACACCGATCCTTCTCACCCGCAGTCATGGAGGCAAAGACGGAGCGACTGACCGCCGACAGATACTCGGGGTCCGAGGAGGGCGGCGTCATCTCATTGAAGGTGTCCGTGTTGTAGACGTGGTCCGTCCCGAACTGCTTCACCACCTGGGACAGGTACATGGAGCCGATCTGGAGGAACAGGGGGTCACGTGGGTCTAGGATGTAGGCGCAGGAGAAGCTGCAGTTAAAGTGAGCCCAGGGTCCCAGCCGGGTCACGTTGGCGCTGGGATGCAACCTGAGAGAGGGAACGAGGACAACGGTTGGTCCCAGACGGTGGCTGAGGAGGTGGTGGTTTTTTAAATGAGAGACATCAAACGTGGAACTAACTGCAGAAACGTTCAGCGTTCCCTTGATTCACTTTTCAACCGTTTTCTGAGAAGCGTAAAGTACCAATAAGCCACTTGATTTTCTATCACGCCCTCATGCATAATAAATCATTTTAATTTGTCAAATTATATATATTGAGTAAAACCCTATGAATTATGCACTGATACTAGCAGTCAGTGTCACTGAAGGTGTTTCATTTACATAGTAGTTTCACAGTCTAGTCATTTGCAATGCGTTAAGATATAAATTCTCTTTGCCATTTGTGCGGTATGATTGCCTGCAGCCCCTAAATCTCAGCCCACTTTTCAGGATGAACATCCCAAGTCAGGTAACTCCTTGGTCATCCTTGCAACTCATTCAACTTTTTAATGAGCAGTTTGAAATACTTTGGACTCACCTGAGAATTCCTTTTGGAATATTCCCTGAGAATGCTGGAAGGACCGGTATCATTCCGAAAGACCGCATTCGCTCCAATATTTTAAACTGAAAGAAAGTTATTTCAATTATGAAATGCTTCAATAGAAATCCATAGCAAAATGGTATGAAAAATGTAATCACTTCAACAGTAGTGATTGAATATGTTGTGCTGAAATGTTTTCTTTGAAAAGTATTGAACAGAAATGGTCCTACCTGGAGGTTAAGTTTATTGACATGCCAAGACTGGGGTAACGGACCTCCGAACTCAAACATGTTACCCATGCGGTTCCAGGCCAGGAACGCCGGGCCAGAGAAGAACTCTTCGATCTCTGTCTGGTTCAAACCAAGCGACCGGTACACCTGAAAAAAATACAACAGGTCAACAAACTGGATGGTTTGAAATACAGTTAACACGTTGGAATAACAAATCTACGAAACTGTTATTCATCAATAACAAACGAAAAACTGTTTAATTTGGTATCCTAGCATAGCATTATGCAGTCATTGTACACTTGATCCGTTCAGTACAAGAGAGTACAAGGCGTTGCATTGAGTTAGCCTCCTATCGCCTCCAGAAGACAACATGGAAGCAGTGTTAAAACGAGGCTGATTCAGTTAAAGATTAGACCACGCATGGCGTTATACCCTTCATGTAGCCCAACTACTAGGAGCTCTCTGTAGAGTGAAGGTAAGGTGTACATCAGTGAGAGCGAGGGGACACGGGGGGGCCTACCTCCTGCCAGAGTGCCTCCTGGCCGGTGAAGGCCAGTGGGAGGTTGATCCCGTTCAGAGCCATCCAGTCGATCTCACGCTCCCAGCGGGGCCAGTCCCACCACACCGAGGAGTAGCTGACGGTGCACACGTTCTGGTAGTACCGGAACCTTGACGGTGGAGGAGGGGAGTGTTCAGAGATCAAGGGGAAAAACAACAAAACACTGCAATATAGATAGAAAAGTGTAAAACGGAGATTTGAGATCATGGAAATAATTTGACAAAATAAGAAAAGGTCAGCACTACCAGATAGTGTCAAAAAAACTACTTTGTTCTCTCATGTGATTCATATGTCGCACTTGATGACACATGGCAATGACCGTTTTATAGAACATGGAATGGAGAACCATGAGGGGAATGCTTGAGCTTCGTCAGAACAGACAGCCTGACCCAAGCTGTGGGTAGGGAGGGATCACAGACCATGTTAAATAACCAGACATCTTGGCAGCAATGGATTGGTTTAACCCTTCGATCACCGCACAATGTTTGGAGTTTGACGACTGCGGCGGAGAGATGCATAGTGCATGCCTACAGACGTATAGCGTGTTGTTAGCAGGCGGACTGGGCCATGATGACATAGCTGGAGTGAGGCGATGCGAGGCTAACGATACGCTCGAGGGGTCTTTTAAGTTGGGCCGGCGGCCACAACAACCCCGCTACGCTCAGTAAACAATGCGTGACAAGGCTTTGTTTGTGGGGTTGAACCCTCTTCTGTTGCTGCCTTGCAGAACACAACACGGGCTGACATAAACTATCCTCCACAAGGGCTTCTTCCATGGGAACAAATCATATCACACTGAAGACACTTCCTCTAGCCCCATTGAAACAATTTGATCGACAATTTCAGTCCATTGAAGTAAAACTAAGATTTATATTTTCTCTCTTATCCCCCCAAAAAAGAGTTTTATACTTTTTGGATCACTATTAAAATAGTCAAATGAGATGGGATGTATCCAATTCACTTACAAATGACCTAGTTAAGAGAATACTTTATTACCACTGTGGAACACTGTGGATATGGTGGGATCTGGGCTGATTGGAGGTTATCAACAAAACTCAGGAGAGGGTCAGGATGCTTCTATTAATTTTGCACCTAAACGGTGGAACATGTTACTACAGGAGATCAGGGAGGTCAGGCAAGGTCACTAAATATATTTGGGCGCCGGTTAAACATCTAGCATTTTATAAGACAAATTAATAGCTTTTATTTAGCATTTTATCTATGAGGATTTCTCTGCTGATTTCATTGCATTAATTAATTATATTTGTTTTCATTCCACTGTTACTTTGGTTTTTGTGTCTTATCATTTTTTCTTTTAAGCTTTACTGTAGGCTACTGCACTTTGAGCTGCATTTGTTTGCATTACAGGTGCGATATAAATACAGTTTATCACTATATTATTATACCTGTGCTTGGTGTTTATCCGAAGGACCCCGGTGACTTGGGGCAAAGGACGAGGGAGGTCCAGCTGGTCTCCAGACCAGGACACATGGCAGTTGCAGAAGTATTTCAGGTAGTTATAAAGACCAGAAGCCACGGCCACCCCAGTACTCCCAGTGGCTACTATCTGATTGTTTCTGGTCGACCGGAGCTCACACACATCCAGACTGTCTTTGGACATGCTCCGGTTGACGGAAATGATAAACTCAGTGGATCTGTCCCCCAGCAGTCGCTTCAGAAGCTGGATCACTGCTCTGGCTTGGGTCTTCTCGCTCGCCTGTGGCTGCAGATGATCCAGAGTTGGGAATCTGCAGTGCGCTGTGAGGATAAAACACATGAAACTTAACCCAACACACAGCGCAACACTGCGGTCTTTTCTAGGATGCATTTTGAACCTCGTCCACCCGAGCGAGAGCCTGCGTCCGGATTAGAAGTTGTGTTCCATTTGCAGGCAATAAGGAAGAGTTGGTTCACTGAGGTGATTTAGGCCAATCACGGGACGTTGTACCAGCTCATGCAAGCTCAAGGCCAATCAGAATTGCGGATGTCACGTGATCCGGCGAACATGTGATGAAAGCTTGTTTTTCGAAAAGTGATATGAGGTTGTGCGTTTTATTCCCATCACATGATCACTTATCCAAGTTAAAATATCAAACCACATTTTTTGAGGGTTTGACCCTCCTTGTCTGGGTCTGACTTTGCAGGTCGGTTTCCGTTTGTCTCTGTGGCTGTGAAAATGAAGTGCCTTCTGTAATCTTTGATTTGACATGTGCCGAAGAGGAGCTGTTCACTAGCAAACCACCAGAGGGCGCCACCACCCAGTGTATTGCACTTGCTTAGTCCAAGAGGATATTCAAACACGCACGTAATGCATTGTATTCAAAACCAAGAACAAAATACCTGAAATGAGCAGAAACATAACATGCATACAATTAAACCAAAAACTAAATCAGTTTTGTTTTTTGTACCGTTTTGCAAACACTTTTTACAGAACGACCGAAAGGTGGAGTCTTCAAATGAGCTGTCAAAACATTGGCGTTGCGGGTCTCACGGTGCGCCAGTCTGACAGTGTGCACATCCCGGCTCCTGCGACCGAGGCTCCCAGACGAGCAGATTCACTCCGGTCCGCTCCTCATCGCCTCCGCTCCGGTCGGGGACCAAGCCCGGGGATTTGTCTTCAGTTCAGCTCGCCTGACGGTCCCGCGCCTGTGGTTTAGTCGTCGCCACATTACTACTAACAGGTGAGATGTTTAATGCATTCGTTTATTTTTTTCTTTAACTTGTATTAACTTTGCCCGGGTCACGTAGCCGGTGTGTTGTTTTGTCCCAAGATTAGATCCCGTCTGTCTTTGTTTGTTAGACACGCAGGATGACGATAACAAACTCTTTAAAGATTAGGATTTATCCACCTTGAACGCCGACAACACACCACTAGAGTCCCCGGTCTGTTTCTACGCCTCTGAATAAGGTTATATGTAATGTAATGTTATGTAATGTTTGGTTTGATTTAGCGTTATCAGAGTCGGTTTATGTTCAATTCGTTGTCAATACTGCGCCCTGTGTTGTGTGCAGGGTTTAGTAGTAGGCTGAGTTACCCATTTGGTCATTAAATATATCTGGCTTAGAAGTGCATCATGTAGACCAACTTGGATATGACTTGGCAAAAACATGCATTGTTTTTTGACGATCTTTCCCATACGGATGCTCTTAACGCTACCCTAACACCAGCAACAACATAGTGGTTCATGACAACTACTCCTGCAGTCTAAATTATGGTTTGATCTTGATCAGCACCTTGTTTCTGCTGTAGGCTATCTGGTCCACTGGAGCGGTTTGTTCCGTCTTGTTATACTCTGTCTCAGTAGCAGATCCAGTTTGTCAAACACTCATTTATTTTTTCCCTGATTCCACCCTGTTTTACATAACATAGTCGGTTTAATGGGGAACTGCCATTCACAGTACTTTCTCGAGGGAAATTCGGTTTGGAGAACTATTTGCATGCGTTATTTTTGAAATATAATTGAGTGTGCCTGAACAGAAATACTTTTGGATTTCCTATTTGAGATGAACCTCAGTGACAAAGTCTGTCTCCCCCCCCCCCCCTTCAAGGTCTGGCTGGTGGAGACTGACTGAAATGGACCATTGTGGACTCCTGCTTAACTTAGAATAGATCCATAGGCTGGTCTCCATGTTGAGGCTTGTGAAGCTTCGTCCATGAGAGGCCTGGGGAGAGTCGACGAGTGAGGAGCTCACGAGCCAGTATCTCCCGTCTCACCCACACTCTCACCTGAGAGGTGAGCGCTGCTGGCTTTTTTTGGGCACAGCAACACAAACATACATGCATAGTTACATGCACACCATGCCCTCGCAAGCACGCACACACTCACTCACTCATGCACGCATAAGGATACACACTCACACACACAAACACATACACTTGCACGTGCATGCTTGCAAGCATGCAAACACTCACTCACTCACTCACTCACTTACTCATGCACACATAAGGATACATGCATCCACACTCACTCACTCACAAACACATGCATGCACGCACGTGGACACAGACATACACACACTCACTCACACATGCACGTGCATGCTTGCAAGCATGCAAACACTCACTCACTCACTCACTCACTCACTCACTCACTCACTCACTCACTCACTCACTCACTCACAAACACATGCATGCACGGACGTGGACACAGACATACACACACGCAGTCACACATGCACGCACGAGGTCTCATGCACGCACACACTTTCATTTTGCGGGGTTGAGCAAAAACATCGGGATTAGGATTCACAGCTAAGGAGACGATGTGGAAGCACTCTTTTGATGTTGTAAACCAGTTGGTGTGGTTACTGTGGTAACGGCTGTCCCTGGTTGTGTGTCGGTGTAGCGATGGGCAAGGAGCAGGATCTGCTGGTGGCTGTGAAGACCGGGGATCTGCTTCTGACCCACAAGCTGCTCACCAAAGTCAAGTGCAGCCGGACAAGTGAGTCAAACCTCAGACTGACCGTTCAAACCATTGTTTTGCTTTTGCAGGTTTAAAGATTGTCCCCTTTGGTTTGCCCAGTTGTGTTGTTAGGCGCCACATTGCACGATGTGGCGTCATTTCGAACTCAGTTTCAGGTGGAGGTGATGTTATGGGACTGAAAAACAAACATTTGTGTGTGTGTGTGTGTGTGTGTGTGTGTGTGTGTGTGTGTGTGTGTGTGTGCGTGTGCGTGTGCGTGTGCGTGTGCGTGTGCGTGTGCGTGCGTGCGTGCGTGCGTGCGTGCGTGCGTGCGTGCGTGCGTGCGTGCGTGCGTGCGTGCGTGCGTGCGTGCGTGCGTGCGTGCGTGCGTGCGTGCGTGCGTGCGTGCGTGCGTGCGTGCGTGCGTGCGTGCCATCTTGGCTGGTGCCAAGAAGTGGAAAGGCCAATACAATATAATCACTGCATTACCGTAGTCAATCTATTTGTCAAATATGTTTTCTTCGACTTTTTACTAGCTGCTTTTTTAGGACTGATAATATTGGAATGGGAGTCAATCAGTTTTAGTGGAATAAGCGTCTTTGTTATTCCATCATAGCCCTGAGACCCAATGACCTTGAATCAAACAATAAACTTTCTTAAAGGACCTTATCTCATGGGATGATGAGGCTCGGGACGCCTAATGCTCTTCTCAGAATCGCTACAATGAAGTAATTTAGAGAATTTATTATTTATAATTTTATAATCGTCCAGTCCACACAGTTTGGAGGGTGTGTGTGTCGATATCAGCCATTATCAGGAGACAACGTGAACTCAATAGTATCTTCAGTGGACGGAACACACACACACACACACACACACACACACACACACACACACACACACACACACACACACACACACACACACACACACACACACACACACACACACACACACACACACACACACACACACACACAACCCCCCCCCCCTCCCTCTGGACTGGGTGTCACCGAGGGGAGACCATTACAGGGTGGGTCTTCAAAGACCCCCGTGATTACAAGGTCCGTCGCGGCAGCGCATGCTCGCTTTCATCTTGAGTGGTCACTGCCCCACCTCGGCCCCTTTGCAACCGTCACGTTGACACAGCTTCACCCTTACAATACCTGCAGTTTGACTTCCCACTCCACCCATTGTATGGGGAGATCCTACAGTATATGGCCTTTGTGTGAGTATGTGTGTGACTGTGATAAGGAAGGGCGATACCAACCGAAACACCATCAGATTTAGTTTGTTTGCATTGTTTCCAATGAACGGCGTGTGCTTGTCACATGGGCTGCACTGAAATTATAACAAAATATTTAGATCTTTCTAGCAGACCCAAAAGATGCAACGGTCTGGACTGTACTGTCAGAATTACTTAATTTGACCCAAAAAGAGTATTAATGCTCGTCAAAGGTGGCAGCTTCTTGCAAGCATCTTCCCTGCTTTATGAAGTGTGTGTGTGTGCGTGTGTGCGTTTGCGTGTCCCCCCCATGACTCCACTATCTTGTCTAGTGCTGCGTTGGTCTCTAGTCTTCTGTCGTCTCCTTAACGACGTGCCGCCGCTGCCACTTAGCTGATAACTGGCTGACAGGGGCGACCAGCTTTAACCAGCCGTTCAGCCAGCCGTTCAGCCTGCAAAGGGGAGGAGTCAAGTTCCCCTGCTGCCCACACACACTGTAGGCACACACACACTAATCCCAACCCCTTTCTTTCCCTGGCAGATGGCTTACACGTCGTGTGTGTGTGTGCGTGTGTGCGTGTGTGTGTGTGTGTGTGTGTGTGTGTGTGTGTGTGTGTGTGTGTGTGTGTGTGTGTGTGTGTGTGTGTGTGTGT
Organism: Gadus chalcogrammus; assembly: GCF_026213295.1. Lineage (NCBI taxonomy): Eukaryota > Metazoa > Chordata > Actinopteri > Gadiformes > Gadidae > Gadus > Gadus chalcogrammus. The sequence goes on from NC_079429.1 coordinate 6,135,574, forward strand.
GTGTGTGTGTGTGTGTGTGTGTGTGTGTGTGTGTGTGTGTGTGTGTGCGCGGTAGGAGTGTCTCATTAACTATTACTGGTTTTACATGCTGCTGGAGGCGGTGCCTCCCTAGCGAGATGTGTAGGTGGCCGCTGGTCCTTATTTGAGCAGTGAAACGGTCTTTAGTATGACTGTTGTGTTAACAACTTCCTAAAAGTCAGATGCACCTGGCCCTTGTGGGATTTTTTTTTTCTGCCTCGCTTTACGTGAGCCATAAAAGTTATATTTTAGAATCATCGATAAGCTCAAAAGACTTCTACACATGTTTTCTGTTGGGCAACGTATTATGACCTGTGGTCGAATCGGAGCTGGGTCAGAACACACCAGACTAGGAGCACAGTTCAGGTGTGCTCACTGCTCAGGTGTGCAGAGGACTGTATTGAGGTGTGTGTGTGTGTGTGTGTGTGTGTGTGTGTGTGTGTGTGTGTGTGTGTGTGTGTGTGTGTGTGTGTGTGTGTGTGTGTGTGTGTGTGTGTGTGTGTGTGTGTGTGTGTGTGTGTGGGTCCTCTGTAGGAAACATGAAGCCTTTCTGGTGAAACTATGCATAATCTGGGAATGTCTGGAGTGAAGGCTTTCCGGTCTCTATCCACATGTGGAAAGCACGTTGTCCTTGCACGTTGTGTTTCAGCACTTAAAATATTTACTTAGTTACTATCACCCCTGCACGGTTGTCACGATGTACACACTGTCATCCTCGCTTCTGAATCTGAGTGTGTCGAAATCAGTGTGAGGCAAGGTGTGAACTTCAAGCAGGTCACATCACGCAGATCTCTCTCTCTCTCTCTCTCTCTCTCTCTCTCTCTCTCTCTCTCTCTCTCTCTCTCTCTCTCTCTCTCTCTCCTCTCTCTCTCTCTCTCTCTCTCTCTCTCTCTCTCTCTCTCCTCTCTCTCTCTCTCTCTCTCTCTCTCTCTCTCTCTCTCTCTCTTATATTTATACATATACACCATACAGATCACTGTCTCACACGCCATAGAGATCACTGTCTCACCTGCACTGACTGCCACACCATACAGATCACGTGCACTGACTCACACACATACAGATGCATCACAAGACAATGCAGGGATGCACACAGGTGGTGGGGGAGGGGCCACAGGGGGAGGGGCCAGAGAGGGAGGGGCCAGAGAGGGAGGGGCCAGAGGTGTTTACTCCGTAGCGACTTCAGCAGCCACAGAGCGATCACAGAAGGATTTAAATGGTATGTAAAGTGTGGAGGCCTCTCAGGTCGCGACCTGTTATGTCATTACAGACCTCCAGGTGGGCGTCTACTGTTTATGTCATGCGTGATTATGTGCTACACACACACACACACACACACACACACACACACACACACACACACACACACACACACACACACACACACACACACACACACACACACACACACACACACACACACACACACACACACACACAGGTGTATCCCATCCACATATGTACACAAATGGATGTTTGGATGGGCGTAGTCAAGGGTTTCTGTTGCTCTGCTGCCTCGTCAGTATTGTGAATGTGTTTTGAATTGTGAACAGCAGGGGATTCACCCTTTTGCATGTCGTAAACAAAGCACTGTGTGTGTTGGAAGGGATGACTCTGCTCAACTGGACCTTGAGGGGTTGGAGCCGTACTATTCGACATTTGGTTTTGTGTTAAACCGCTGGTCTGTGAAACTCCACAGACCAAATTGATTTGGGAAGTAAATCCTGGACTGTTGTGGGTGGAAGGGCTTCAGACTCCCTCCCGTATGTTGCATAATGGCTGCATAATGTTTACAAGGTGCAGGTTTCTGGGGAACTTGGGGAGGTTTTCCTTCATGAGTTGACTAATACGGGTTGATGTGTGAGCTGAGGTTAGAGTGTGTGTGTGTGTGTGTGTGTGTGTGTGTGTGTGTGTGTGTGTGTGTGTGTGTGTGTGTGTGTGTGTGTGTGTGTGTGTGTGTGTGTGTGTGTGTGTGTGTGTGTGTGTGTGTGTGTGTGTGTGTGTGCGTGTGTGTGCACGCCCCCGTGCATGGGTGTGTCCCTGTCCTGATATTGATTCAATATAAAGATCACTCGGGATTACATGGAAGAGACATTTGAGAAAGATTCATGAGTCGTGTGATGTATGCTTAGTTATGAGGTATGAAGTAGTTATGGTTGTTAAGTGGGGTATTCTGCAACCGCAAATCTGTCTTTCTGTCTGTCGCTGTCCGTCTAACTGTCTGACGTGTGTCCATCTGTCTGTTGGTTAGTATATCTATCCGTCGAGAGGAGACTGTTAACATGAAGTGTTAAAAGATTTACCGAAGAGTGAATTAGAGAAACCCCCAACACACTCTGCGCCAAACCAAATGATTTCTTTCTCTACTCGCAAGCGATACCTCTTCTCCCTTTCACACTACACGCAAATACACACCAACAAACGCACACACTAAGTAAATAAGTCTTTCAGCCCACGACCCCTTTAAGTGGCTGGTTCAGAGGGTTCAAACGTTTCTCTGACCTCCACCACATCAGAGCCTTTCTCTTCTTTTACTATTGCCTCCATTCATGAAAGCTGTAAGTATGGTAGATGCAAACTATATTCATTGTATTGTATAGTGATATTAGTTTCACTATATTAATGCTGATGAAGCCTAAGCTAAATGCTGGTATTGAGGATCTCTCCTTCTCACATTCCCACTCTATTCCCCATCACCCCACATTCGGCTCAGTCTTTTTACAGATAAATTAGATTCAGGAATGAAAAAAAATCATCCAGGGTGTCGGGCTATAATAAGCTTAACACTTAAGTTTTTCTCTCTCTCTCTCTCTGGCTCTTCTTTCTCACATTGTGCGATAGACTTGACATGCCGGTCTGAGAGTTCTGTTTAACGCCCCCTAGCCGACGCAAGACATGTGATGTACAGAGAGAAACATCCCTTTTTATTGTGCACAGAAAGGCACCTGTTTATTCATGTGGAAAAGATGTTTCATCTGCTGTTTATTTAGTTTATTTGTATTTGCTTGATTGACGTCACCGACTTTTCTAAAGCAATTTTTTCCAAACCTCATTCTTTACACCTGTTATAGTTCATAATGCATTATCCATTCTGTGAAATAAGAAATACTAATTTGTCTCCTGGGGAAATGGGGAGATAAGACTCAATCCTTTCGGTAGTTTTTGTGTCTATTATTCACTTGGATAATAGTTCCTCTTCTTAGGTTTTGCATTTTACGAAGAGGAAGTAGGGAGGAAAGAAAGACCAGAGAGCTGTCTTGTTATTATTGAGCCACTTGAGACCGCAACGCTGAAAAGTAAATGCAACAGCACATTCCCTTTATGAGCAGTACTCTTAGGGTTCAAGGGGCCTTAGGTAACATTTTATGAGCTAACATTTCCATTTAATTTGTTTCAAATGACCTAGCCGTCCATCAGCTATCAGTGCGGGAAATGCTCCGTGAGAATATCTGTTCTTTTGGACTGCCCCTGCCTCTCTATGAGACAATTAGGATTTCAGAGCGCTCCCACTTCTTTCCTGACCAATCAGGACATCCCGGTTCCCTGATTGGTTCTGGGAATCCATCCTGCCTGTCAATCACATATCATAGCCAAGTTCCACCCCGGGTGTGTGAAAGCAACACTTCTCAATGGCGAGGGAAACCCAAGGAGGTAGCAGAAAGGGAGGGGGCGTGTTTGTTGGGGTTACTACATTTCAAAACCTTGCTCGCTCTCGCTCTCAATCTCTCTCTTCCTCTAAACAACTCTCAAATCGTATCTAGACCGGTCTTGAGCTGTAAACATGGAACGGCACCAGCTTCTCCGGAGCCTCTGTGGGTGGAGAGGAGGTGGGGGTGGGGGGGGGGGGGGGGGGGGGGGGGGGGGGGGCTGGTGCTCACCACTTAGATGGAGTTAAGTGATCTCCCTTGGTGCGGTCCTACACTGGTTATGAAAGGGACAGAAAGAGGATACCTCGGAATTAGCCGTACAAAGCGACTCCGTCCGCGCTGACCCTCTCTCTCTCTCTCTCTCTCTCTCTCTCTCTCTCTCTCTCTCTCTCTCTCTGTCTCTGTCTCTGTCTCTGTCTCTCTCTGTCTCTCTCTCTGTCTCTCTCTCTGTCTCTCTCGCTCTCTCTCTGTCTCTCTCTGTCTCTGTCTCTGTCTCTGTCTCTGTCTCTGTCTCTGTCTCTGTCTCTGTCTCTCTCTCTCGCTCTCTCCTCCACCCGGAGCCACTGGGGATGTCACCATGCCTCTCAGCTCCTCTGGTCATGTATTGCTGTTAAATGTCAATGGAAATGACTTGAAAATACTAGCCAGTATTAAAAACACTTAAGGGAAACAGTGTCTATCTAAATGCACTCATAATATGAACACAATGCCAAGCCATGAGCCCAAATTACACATGGCTCTTCAGAGGCCTGTACACGCCCCTTTCCAGGTCGTACATGCATACATACGCACATGAATAAGCGGCTCAGCAAAGCTTCGCCCTTCTATATGGTGGTCCGTTTGCTTTGGTTTTAACGACGGCCAGACACGTGAAGAACCCAAAACACAGTATTTATCACTTTGTAAACATATTCTCAATAGAGCAGACTCAGACTCCGTCTCGCAGTTCTTGTTTCTGGATGTGCTCGTCGGTTGGTGTACATTCATGGTTGGAGAACTACACCGCCCCCTGGTGTCCACGTTAACGTGGCGGGAAAGTGTTAACGCGGGCAGCTCTGTGAAGCTCTGCGTCGCGTCTCTTGAGTCCCGACGTGGGTCTTCACAAACGTGTGTTTGAACCCGGCTTTAGGATACAAAATGGAGTAAAGCTAGAGTTTTATCGGGACGTCTATTTAGGGACCCAACCTTGTCATGTTCTTCATGCTCTCAAAAGGGCAGCGCGAGGCTTGGAAGTGGCGCGGGCGGCGACGCTGTGCAGGCTAGTCGAACTGACACTTGGCTCACAGCCATGCTTCTTCTGCTTGTTTTTCTCTTCATCAGATCGCCCTCGAAAAGGTCAACTGTCAGCAGGTTGCAGTGTTTCTTTGTTATACTTTACTCTGTAGTGTTCATTATACGTGACACGTTCTTTACTCTGTGGTTTTTATTATACTTTACTCTAGATTGTTTATGAGACATCACTGGTCTGTAATGTTTCTGGTGCTTATTATCACATCCGCTACTTTAGAAAGAGAAAATGGAGAAATGGAATTGAAAGCCGTAAGGTGCAGTGCCGGTGAACTGAGCGGCTGGTTTCCATCAGCCAGATAAGGCCAACCAGAAACACGCCTTGTACCGCCATCGCTAAGAGCAAGCAAAGGTCGCACAAAAAAGGTCTCCGCAATGGTGGAACAAGCTCCATGCCGATGTCAGTACCGCAGAGTGGCTCACCACCTCCAGCAAAATGTTCTGACAAAGGTACCTATTGCAAGGTACTTTGGGTAAAAGTGACTGATAAATGCCCATAATGTCAATGTAAATGTAAACAACCCCAAACTCTTCCCTGTCTCAATGCAAAACCTTTTGTAGTTAGTGTCAGACGTTGGAATCATCACACAAAACCATCTCATAATCTTTTCTGACTGGCGTGTTTATTTTGCACATTGTTGAAAGTGAGTTTGTGTTTGTGTACATCTTTCAACACCCAGCAGGGCCAGCTAATGAACGGTTGTGTTCTTTTCCCGGGAAAACCATTTCACACACCGTATCGCACACGACCGCAACGCAGCAAGACACACTGCGTACTTAATAGACCCCGATGTCAGATAAAGACCCCCCATTGTTGAGTGGAAGGAGGAGGCATCCATATCCTAGAGAGAGAGAGAGAGAGAGAGAGAGAGAGAGAGAGAGAGAGAGAGAGAGAGAGAGAGAGAGAGAGAGAGAGAGAGAGAGAGAGAGAGAGAGAGAGAGAGAGAGAGAGAGAGAGAGAGAGAGAGAGAGAGAGAGAGAGAGAGAGAGAGAGAGAGAGAGAGAGAGAGAGAGAGAGAGAGAGAGGGAGAGGACAGTAGTGTGATTGTTCAGACTCGGAATGAAAGGTTTTGAGATTGGGTGGAAATGCTGCTCACCTTTTTTGTCTAGCCAACTTTCATGACAGAAATAGCAGCCGCTTGAGCTAAACGCTTCAGGTGTGGCAGTGGGATAACGCTCAGTAGGAAGTGAAGGTATTACGGCTCAGTCAAACATTGGAAACCGAGAGAAGGGGGGGTGGGAGGTGGGGGAGAGAGAGAGAAAGACATTGATTGAGTTGGGGGGAGTGTGGTGGGCGTGCAATGTGAGGAATGCCGCTTCGTGTTGTAACTGGAATCTCGTGCTCTGTCTCTCTGTCTCTCTATCGCTCTCTCTCCTCACCCCATGTTCCACGTCTCCTGTTCTTTTCTTCTACTCAATATCCTCTTTCTTCGCTGTCAGTGAGCATGCTGGCTATGTCCTCGGGCTCCTGATTTCCTTCCGACCCGCCACCCAGTGCATGAAGCGATGGCGGGATATGTTGTTGAGTGAAGTTGGAGGCCTACCTAACCCTAACCCCTAACCCTGAGCCATAATACCTTTACATCCTACTGACATTATACCGTGCCCCCCCCCCCCTCCTGCTGTCAATCTCTCTCCATCTTTCTGTCTTTCACACTCTCTCTTTATGTCTCTCTCTGTCTCTATATATTTATGTCTGTCTGTCTGTCTCTATATTTATGTCTCTCTCTTTTTGTCTCTCTCTTTTTGTGTCACATCAGTTTGTGATATCTCAAGCTGATGTGGGAGAGAAGGGCAGCCATCTTGACTCAGATGAATGGCCCTGTATCCCAGGGCCTGAGCAGTGTGTGTGTGTGTGTGTGTGTGTGTGTGCGCGTCTGTGGGCTTGAGGCCAATGGAATGACGGTAGCTCTGGTTCTAGTGGAATGTCTCTCTGGACATTCACAAGAGACGGACACAACAGACACATTGGATACCCTTTGAGTTAAGACTGAACCAACCTCTGCGTCTACAGTGTGCTAAAGTAGGTTTCGGGTAGTCGCTGTAGGCTGTTGCCGGGCGGTGTTGTTGTTGAGTAAACCGCGGTTGGAAGGCCCAACAAGGGTCAAGGGTAGCTGCATTGTTGCAGTAGTTGGTGCTGTCTCCGGTAACATCAGGTGACTAGATGGGCCGTGGTAGTGGGGGTGTAGAGAAGGAATGAGTGAAGGGGGAATGGGGCAGGTGGCGTTCTGCCTGGTCCGTGGTGAGTACCTAGCTGACTCAATTGTTACAAATGTGAATAAGCTGTTATGGATATAAATGGTTATAAAACAACCCATCTTGACACATTGGATATGGGTCGTGAAAATGGCGAAATATCTCTGTCGTACTGTGTTTTAAAAACGTTCTGGGTAGGCTAAGTTTATGAGTACCAACTATTTTTTGTGTTTTTTATTTAGTTGATTTATTAAAAATGATTTGCAAAAAGGTAAACTCATGTTTGACAATTCATAGAAATGCAAATGAGTTGAAACCTCTTATGAAATAACGTAAGACAAAAATAAAAATATGTACTTCTAACTCTTCAAAGTAAGTAAAAAGGCACAGATGGAGTACATTTCTTTTTTGGCTTTTAGTCCAAACTGGAATCTACATCCGTCATGTTCATTTTGTCATAGTAGTTATTTTCATGGGTCTATTAGATGTTGCTATTGTGTCCTTGTATCGCTCGCCCTCCCTTCTTGGAAGTTCCTCCACTGGGGCTTGTTCTCCTGAACGTTCCCCTCGTTCCGTCCTGAAGATCATAATCCTCCAACAAAACCTTGAATCACTCTCTATCCCAGCAGCATCTAAGCGATAAGAGTGTTAAGTGTTGTTCCCAATCAAACCCCATATGTCTGATATTCGAGCGTGCCCTTAAGAAAAACACAGCACAACTTAAAACTAAAATAGAAAATCTTCCTGCATCTCTTCTCTTATTCATGCGGGAGAGATTATACACGATGTGAGGAGGCTAGGAGGAAGCAGCCTTAGCAAGGGGAGATAGGGGGAGGCTGGACCACTAAGTCACTAAGTACTTCATAGTGCCACAAAGAGTGCTTAAGGCTACGCTTGTTTGAATTTAGAGCCCAAGTAGGAGAAAAGTATACGACGTATGCTGGTGCTGATGTGAGGAACGTCTGAATTACACTGCCTTCTTCTGCCTCCTATTTGATTTATTTTGGCACCTAATTCGCACTGATTGGCTGAATTGCTAAATATATATTCAGAAGTCCACTTTGTATGCTTGTATACTTTACTGATTGAGTATAGTGTTTGTAATCAAAGCGTTATGTTCAAGGTACTGCAGGCAGTACCTGATATACTCTATTGATGCGAAGGTGGGGAGAGGTGGAGGGGTGAGGGTGGGTGATGCATATATCACCCCACCCTCACCCTTCACCTCGTGACTTTGTCAAGGCTGTCATCCTGAACAAACTCCCGCTCTCTCAGAAAACACACAAGGCTCCTGGCCCAGACAGGAAGAGGAGTGATCTGATTGGACAAAGACTAATGTGTCACTGGAATACCATTCATCTTTTTCCATTGCCCCCCCCCCCCCCCCCTCCCTTTCCTTTCCTTTCCTTAGTTCCTTAGTTCCTTTCCTTTCCTAAACTTTATGCTCATCGCGATGTTTCCTTTCCTTCCTAGAGTTGCTGGGGTCAACCAAGAGACTCAGTGTCAACTACCAAGACTCAGATGGGTAAGTGTGTGTGTGTGTGTGTGTGTGTGTGTGTGTGTGTGTGTGTGTGTGTGTGTGTGTGTGTGTGTGTGTGTGTGTGTGTGTGTGTGTGTGTGTGTGTGTGGTGGGTCTACAACTTCCCTTGTACTTAAGATGTGTATCCTCATGTTTGCATAACTGTGGTCGCACACACACACACACACACACACACACACACACACACACACACACACACACACACACACACACACACACACACACACACACACACACACACACACACACACACACACACACACACACACACACACACACACACACAGCACACACACTATATAATGTGGAGACAAGTCCGCAGTGTGGTGCCACGCCTGTGATTGACAGCTCTTCCCGGGTCCCGCCCTAATAACGGGGTGGAAAGTATGTGCGGCCGTGACGGCGTCTCGTGTTTATCTTGCGCCTGAACAGAATGACTCATAACACATGCATTCATACGCAGACCTTACACACTATCGCTATTTCACACACACGCTGTTCCAACACAAACACACACAGCCAGAGCCAGGAAGGCATACACTCATGCACAACACATATACACATACATACACGTACACACTCCTATGCATATACACATTAAAACACACACAGACACACAGATACAAATACGCAGATATACATATACACACACGCACGCACACACACACAAAATCATGGCAGAAAGTCCCATGAAAACACCCTGAAACAAAGTGTATTTTTTTCCTGTTCTTGGAAAACAACAAACTAAATATTGAACACCTCAGAAGAAGCTGTACACTGTTTCCAGCGCCAGCGTGTGATAAAAGTTCAGAGGTATCCGGCTTGGATTTCTGTTCAATATGGCCACAATCCCCAAGACGTTAATGATGTCATATCGATGACTGTACCAGGATTCCCAAAGTTAGATTTCTCTATTGCTATTGTGCGTGTGCTACTGTGCATGTGCTACCCTATCAGAGGCAATCCCATTGTTTGGCATCACCAATTGTTTTGTCACGAGTTGTTTGTCACGCATCTGTGCGTCCTGTGTTCATACCAAAAACCTTGAAATCAAGATCTCTCGCTCAGCCTGAACCTTCACACACTCACACATATGCACTACAGTATAATCCTACACCTATTCTATAGAATATAACAGTAATATACCTCTCCCTTACAGATTCGATTAAGTCTTCAAACAACCTCTGAAAACAACTTCTCTGAGGCACACAAAGGGGTGTGTGTGTGTGCGTGTGTGCATGATGAGGGGAGGACGGTAAACAATCGTTACATAGCGAGCCATCGCTACCCCTCCAACCACACAGGCTGTAATCCGGCGTACGTGGGTGTTTGTTGTCTTTTTGCACTTTCTCCCCCCCTCCTCTCTCCCTCATAGATGGGAGGCAGCGGGGGGGGGGGGAGGAAGTGACTGAACCTCCGTTGAAAAGACAAAGTATTGGGGATAAGTAGAGGGTGTGAGAGATGGATTACAAATGGATGGATGGACCGACTGGGGGACGGACGCAGGGTGAAGGGAGGAATGGATGGATTGGTCGGTGTATAAAAGGCAGAGACGGACTACGGTGGGCCGGTCCAGGCAGGCACCACACACACCCTCCTCTCACCCTTTGTGCCCAGAGACGGCCAGCAGGAGAAACTGAATCTGTTCAGGCGGTTAATCCACTTCTGAATTCTGTCCCGTTCTACTCCAGAACACAATATATCCCAATATAATATAATCGAACATAATGTCATGAGAGCTAACCGATTTATTTTGTTAGCTGGAACGCAATATCGGATTGCCCGTTCCAATCAACCTTAATATTTTAATCATCTAGTCATGACAATTATATAGAATATTTCCCAAGCAGTGACATTAGAGCAGACATTACAAAAATAAGTGAAAGAACAAGACATGCAGCCATGGAGAGTAGGTCATATTAACAATAAAAGCCAGAGATCAAATGGTCACCTATAGGCCTATTCTAGTGGTCAGCCAGGTCAGCGTGAAATGCTTGAGATACAAATCTATTGTTGTTTTTAACCGCTTTTTATGCCTGTAAAATGTGGACCTTTTTAGACAGTTGTGCGTAACTAGGAGACAAACCTCCAGTGGTTTTCGATCATTCCATCTCCGGGCAAGTGGAGAGGAGGAATCTTAATGGTAGGTTAGCAGCTGGAATAGTACGGGAACCATTCCTTTAAAGCCTTGGCCCTCCACGTCTCAGTAAACTAGTTTTCAGTTGGTTTCTGCTGGAGTCAGGCAATTTTAGTTTTGTTTAACAATACTGAAACGTGCTGAACAACGACAGATCCTCTGTCCACACACAAACACACACCACACGCAAGCACTAACACACACACCAAGCACGAATGCACAAGTACACACACACACACACACACACACACACACACACACACACACACACACACCAAGCACGATTGCACAAGTACACACACACACACACACACACACACACACACACACACACACACACACACACACACACACACACACACACACACACACACACACACACACACACACACCAGGATACTTAGTGGATGTCTGTCACTACATCACAATAGTTAGCAGTGGAGCTGAGCTGGGGGGGGATGGGGGTGGGGGGGGGGGGGTCCTATAGTGGTCCTCATCCATGGTGTTTGTAGCTCAGTGAAAAGGTCATAACACATACGCACACACACAAACACACACCCCAGGCAGACACACACACACACAACCCTGATAGATGCATACACTCACCTGACAGACGCACACAAATCCCTGACAGACACACACCCCTGACAGACATACACAGACACACACACACACGCATCCCTGACAGATGCACACACATCCCTGAAAGACACACACACAAACCCCTGACAGACGTACACAGACACACACACACACACATCCCTGACAGACACACACACACACCCCAGACACACCCACCCCTAACAGAAACACACACAGCACTGACGACAAACACACACACATCCCTGAAAGACACACACACACACACCCTGACAGACACACACACACACACACAGACACCCCAGACAGACACAGAACACACACTCAAAAACAGAGCACTGGACATTCTTAACCTGAGGCAAAGTCAAGCGTTTGTCAAAAATGTAGGCATTTTGTTATTTACCATTACTGTCACCTCATCTAATTATCATCTCTCTCTATTCTCTCGCTCTCGCTCTCGCTCTCGCTCTCTCTCTCGCTCTCGCCCAGCTTCTCTGCCCTGCACCATGCGGCCCTCAGTGGCACCGTGGAGCTGCTGTCTCTGCTGCTCGAGGCCCAGGCCATGGTGGATATACGGGACGTCAACGGTACCCATCCTACCCCCCCCCCCCCCACACACCACCTCACTACCCCTCACACCATACCCCCTACCCCCCACACCACCTCACTACCCCCCACACCATACCCCCTACCCCCCACACCACCTCACTACCCCCCAAACCATACCCCCTACCCCAAACTACCCCTCACCCCTACTCATCACCTCACTACACCCCATACTCTCTCTCACAATTTAATTCAAAATAACTTTATCGGCATGGAAACAAACAAGGTTCAAGTTAGCTAATTCTCTCTCTCTCCCTCTCCCTCTCCCTCTCCCTCTCCCTCTCCCTCTCCCTCTCCCTCTCTCTCTCCCCCCCCCCCCCCCCCAGGCATGCGGCCCCTCCACTACGCGGCCTGGCAGGGGAAGGCTGACTCTGTGCTGGTCCTGCTGCGGGGGGGCGCCGCGGTTAACCTAGCGTCCCAGGACGGCCAGGTCCCCCTGCACCTCGCCGCCCAGTATGGGCACTATGAGGTGGTGAGTACGTGCACGTGTAGACGACGTACACACACACACACACCAACATATTCGAGGATGGTTATAATCTTGAATCAAACATTCATATCCCCCTTCCCCTCCCACTATTGATTGTTGTATGTCCTGGCACTTCATGTATTACATGCAACGTAAACTTCATGTATGTTGAATTTACTCATAGTACTTAATTGTGTAGCATTAGCTAGCTATCATTGCCCTATACGGGGAATAGGTTAACCTAGCGATTGTTAGTGCTTGCACTTGGTTCTAAGAACATCCTTACTGTACCGACAGCGGTATATTGTTTCACTTTCTTATGACAAATGTACGCATTGAAAGTTGCTTTTCATAAAAGCGTCTGCTAAATGTAAATGTTAAATGTCAATGTAGAACATATCGCCAAGTCTGCCAGGGAGATGGGCATTGTCGTTTTCTTGTCTTTCTGATTCAAACCACAAATCTGTCAGCAATGCACACGCATTCACCAAGCGATGCATTTGTGAATCATGACCGGGCTGTGACACGTTAGATTAGATTAGTTACACTTTATTCCTCCCAAAACTGGGTGGTTCACCCGCCCGCACACACACGCACACACACACGCAACCACACAACCGCACTGAGACATTCCATGACATCACATTCCAAGGAGCAGCACGGTCAGGACACAACATAAGCAACACGCTGATAAGAAATTTGCTGTCATTGTCAAAAGGGAAAGAACGTGTGACAAACACCGGCGACTACCGGAGCTATCAGAGGACCATTTATGTGTTGGCAATTTGTACAGCGGAAAGGAAGAATTACGTCCTAAAATGCCCAGTAGAAAATCCAGGCAGTATTAGACGGTCTCTCAAAGCAATGGCCGATTCATATTTAACGGTGGACTGTCGTGCTCCAGTTAGGCTGAGAGGATGCGTGGAGTCCTTTTGACTAGGCAAAATTGGGAAAATGTGCAATCCACGGTATTGCTTCATTCCCGCCGGCGTACCAGCTGCTAACCCTCCCAGTGAATATTGCTCCATGGCGGGTCACACCCTCCCTCACCCATAAACCCAGTCGCCTTATCTCACTCCAGATGTTCTGTATCGGGATGAGAATTGGGACTGGGAACCATGCTGGAGTGTAGCCTTTGCCTTCCTTCTGGTCCTGACCATTTAAACCCTTCCCAGAGTCAGAACTCAGGAGGTGGGAGGCCTCCAGAGACAGACTCTATTTTAGGACAGATAATGGATTCTGATTGGTGTTAGAAAACATGTTTAAATGTGCCGAGGTGATAGCTGCTTCATGTGCGACAGATCTGCCATCGCAGAGGCATGCCTGCCTCTCGCGTTCTCCTCCCCCACCCTTTGCACCCTTTCTTCTTCTTTGTTATCTCGTGGAATGTTATCGACACACACACGTGCACGCACATGCACACGCACACACACATGCTGTTCCAGGCGTGAGGATGTTTTGGGGTGATTGACATGCGTGTGTGCCGCTCCCTGGGAAGATACCAAGTCTTTTGTCCTTTTCGTGTGTGTGTGTGTGTGTGTGTGTGTGTGTGTGTGTGTGTGTGTGTGTGTGTGTGTGTGTGTGTGTGTGTGTGTGTGTGTGTGTGTGTGTGTGTGTGTGTGTGTGTGTGTGTGTGTGTGTGTGGTTGCGCGCGTGTAGTCTGAGATGCTACTCCAGCATCAGTCCAACCCATGTCTGATGAACAAGATGAAGAAGACGCCTCTAGACCTGGCCTGTGAGTTCGGCAGAGTCAAGGTGTGTCCGTCTGTCTGTCTGTCAATGCATTCCTGCTATTCATTCTGTGTTCTTTAGCAGATGTAGTCCCGTTCCTACATCAACTTTTACTTTGGCAAACCCATTATTTGAGTTCCTATATGCTAATCTATAGACTTTTTCTGTCGCATATTATCAAGCCAAAATAATTGTGTGTGTGTGTGTGTGTGTGTGTGTGTGTGTGTGTGTGTGTGTGTGTGTGTGTGTGCGTGTGTGTTCACAGGTGGCTCAGCTCCTGCTGAGCAGCAACATGGTCACATCACTGTTGGAGGGGGAGGGGCGGGACCCTCAGGACTCCGCCTCCACCACGCCCCTCCACCTGGCCGCCCGCAACGGACACAGAGACGTCATCAGGTCGGCCATCTTGGTTCCGTTTCGACCTCATCGTGGTTATAAATGCGAGCTGGGCTGGGGTATCCACGTTCTATTCACTATGCCCCCACCCAGCTAGCATGAAGAGCCAAGCTGCCGTTTTGACACCTGCTTCGTTAGACTCATATTGGAGAACTGGCTTTTTACTCATTTAAGAGAGTAGCTGATTTATACACGCGTTGTAAAAAAGAACACCTTCTTTATGGAAACAGTGTTGACGTTGTAGAGCGTGATTCCTTTACAACACACGTCACTGATGGTTTGATAGGAGTAGTTTGGTGGTTCGGTGTCACCGCAGCCAGTCGCCACGGCCGCACCGGCTGCGTGGTGATCGGTGTAAGGTGTGTGAGTGCTGAAGGACATCTTGTGTGTGTGCGGGGTCTGCAGGTTGCTGCTGAAAGCCGGCATCGACATCAACTGGACCACCAAGGCCGGGACCTCTCTGCATGAGGCCGCCCTCTACGGGAAGACGGAAGTAGTGCGCCTGCTTCTTGACGTGAGTCGCCGCGACCGGGAGACAGAGTGACAGAACGAGCTTTAGCCAGCGAAACGTTGTAGCATTGCCGTGTTGAAATGTGACAAACGCGGCATCAGACGTGTGTGTCCGGTTTTACCGTTTTTAGACGTTAATCACTTCACGGTATCGCCTTGAACTTTCACTGGAGCGTATCATTTGATAAACGGTAGTTAGGATCCGCTGATGGATGTGTCTGTGGCCGTCTCTCTCTGTAGGCGGGCGTCAACGTCAACACGCGCAACACGTACAACCAGACGGCCCTGGACATCGTCAACCAGTTCACCACCAGCGGCGCCAGCACAGAGATCAAGCAGATGCTACGAGGTTCCCTCAGACACCCCTCGACACACCGCAATCAAAAACCCTGCTTGAGCGAGGCCCCGCCCACGCACAACACTAAGGCCCCGCCCACACTGCACTAAACCACCTGCTTCAGCTAGCCCCGCCCACACCCAACACTAAACACCCTGCTTCAGCTAGGCCCCGCCCACACACTAAACATGAAACACCCTGCCTACAGTCTAGGCCCCACCCACTAAATAATTTAAGGCGGGGCTATATGGCCGTTCAGGCTTTCATTGTCTCCACTCACTACAATCAGCTTTGGGGGGAATATTTGATAAATATTATCTGGCCCATAACAGACAACCCCACAATAGCATGCATTTAACCATTGATGGCAATATTATCCTAGTGTTCTTAACTTGTGCATTTAAGTTGAGGTCCGTGATCGATCTACTGCACAGATGACGGTGGTGAACGTCTGTAACTCTTTTGTTGTCTCTGGGGTCTAGATGCTTCCGGCTCTCTGCAGGTGCGTGCCGTGAAGGACTACTGGAACCTCCACGACCCCACTGCCCTGAACCTGCGGGCAGGGGACCTGGTCGTGGTGAGTGTGTGTGAGTGTGTGTGTGTGTGTGTGTGTGTGTGTGTGTGTGTGTGCGTGTGCGCGCGCGTGTGTGTGTGTGTGTGTGTGTGTGTGTGTGTGGTCGTCTGTGTTGTTGTGGGCATCTATGTGGGTGTTTGTGTGTGTGTCTGTGTGTGTGTGTGTGTGTGTGTGTGTGTGTGGTCGCCTGTGTTGTTGTGGGCATCTATGTGGGTGTTGGTCTGTGTGTGGGTGTGGGTGTCTCTGGTTGCATTCATTAGGGGGCCTGATTTTTAGAGTGCAGAGTGACTAGATTAGTGGTTTAGGATCCAGGAGTCTTACGATGTTATAGCACAACATCTGGGGCGGTAACTGCAACTGCAATGGGCTGAGTTACGACTTGTTTAGTGTTTATATCCTTTTTATATTTTACAGAATAAAAGCTCTTTCTCACTAGTTGATGATGCTTTTAGAAGGTGATTTGAATGTGTGTGTTAATGCAGGCAAGGCTACATGGTTTACAGACACTTTTTTTGAGTTTAATACCGATGCAATTCAACACCAATTACGCTCTTACAGATGCCAACCTCAAGCAACATGATTGGTCTAAATAAATAGGAAGTGAAAGAAAGGAAACGTACCTCAGAAATCAGACATGAGTCTTGGATATATGTGAGGCTACAAGATCACTTACTCAGACTAGTAGTAGCACTTGATATCGTAACTAAATAAGTTAATTTGATATTAATTAGGTAATTGGTGAAATATTTGTTCCATTGTGGCTTTTCTGTTGGATGTGGAATATTTTTGTCTGGTTTTAAAGTGTAAATAGTCTGCACACTAACATATTGATGCCTCTGATTAAATTCAACCACTCGCATCTTCAAACTCGGTGCTTCGGTTCTGTTTTCCCTAGCTGCTGTAACTTGTATTATGACGTAGCATCAAACAGATGATGTATTTAGTTTAACCATGCTCACGTGTTAAGGCTGCTTAATGCTGTGTGTTCTTAAGATCTGTGAGTGTGATTTTCCTTAGAATGAGTGTTTCTAAGCTGGAGGCTCTGAGTTGGAATCTCTTTTTGAGTCTTTCCCGTTCTGGATAGTTAGTAGCTCAGCCCCTATTCCTAGGAAGAGGCACGCTGGATCCATGGGGATTAAACGATCGGCTGATGTTGTTCAAGTTAGAAGTGTTCTGGGATGTTCTTCGCCTAATTATGTGTTTCCTTGAACGAGACCATGGTGGGGAAACAGGTTGGAACGTGCCACTGTCAAATCCATCCTCAACACACACACACACACTCACACTCACACTCACACACTCACACACACTCACACACACACTGTGTGGGCCACCGTATGTTCCTAACTCCCTGTGATATTTGTGTTGCTCATCAGACTCTGTTTTAACTTGTAGCTTGACTGTGGTCTTTGGCTATGTCATCGCTGCGACTGGACTCTGAATAGGTTGGCTCTCTTGTTGTGTCTTGCTGTTTATGTAGAAGTGGATTTCAGGAGGACAAAGCCTACTACCCTTAGGCTAGTAGGCTTTAGAAGGATAGGGGTTGGGGCATTAGGGTTGGTGTGTGTGTGTGTGTGTGTGTCTTCTTTCTATTTTTATTGTTGATTTGTTAAGCCTCGTCCATATCTGTCATATAATGTTCAGTTGGTGACACTGCTTTCTTAAACAATTTAAAATTGCAGTGGCATGCCGTGTCATGCAAATATCAACACAAATTTGAATCGTAATCAAATATTTCGATTACGCAATACAATTCCGAAAAGCATGTTGAAATGGAAAATGATCTGACTGTCATCATCTCCCTACGGATGCCTGTTTCAGAAGGCATCAGTGAGTCATGTACTGTACATGCATGAGGTCAGACCGCCGGGTTGACCTGAATGTGGTCGTCTGCTCCGTGGCAGGTGCTGGAGCAGCACTCTGACGGTCAGTGGAAGGGCCACGTCCAGGACGGGCAGCGAGGGACGGAGCGCATCGGCTTCTTCCCCCCGTCGGTGGTGGAGGTGCTGAGCAGGAGATCAGGTAACTTCAGCCAGAATCGAACCAACCCTGACCCTATGATGCATGGAAATCAAACACAACCCTGACCCTATGATGCATGGAAATCAAACCAACCCTGACCCTATGATGCATGGAAATCAAACAAACCCTGACCCTATGATACATGGAAATCAAACCAACCCTGACCCTATGATACATGGAAATCAAACCAACCCTGACCCTATGATGCATGGAAATCAAACAAACCCTGACCCTATGATACATGGAAATCAAACACAACCCTGACCCTAAGATTCATGGATAAGTGTGTTCCCACTGCCAAAGATTCTCGTACGGGAAGGAAGTTAAAAAAATAAATAAACAGGTAGTCCAGCTGTGCCCAGCCAATCAACGGTGAGCAAATGCCCAATTAGTCCCTTAACGAGGTAGCTGTGCCGTTACTGACAACGATGCTTTCCCAAAGAGACAACTGTTCTTATACTGGAGCTGATGTTCTCTGTTCTTATTCAATTCGTCTGCACTGTGATGCCCGCTGTTGTCTTTTAGAGGCATTGTACCAACATGACAACATTGTGATACACCATTAAGTCGTCGGAAGGGAATTTAATGAGGCGAAATTCCGTCACAATGTTGTGTTTAAATTATTCAATACCACACCATATTCCTAAGGGACCACATGAACCACAATGGCCGCTTCCTTCTGCACGTTCTTCAATTGGAGCTGAGGGGAATAATTAAATAAACCGTTTCCACGGCGACGACGGTATACATGGTACCCTATTCTCCCGCCCTCTTTAGGATTCTCCCTAGTTCAACACGCTTGCTCTCCATCTTATAATGTCATTACCAGCCTAACACGGCAGTGGCGGCGCTTATCTTGGTCTGCTTTGCCAAAGCCAAGGCTTGTGTTTCCATTGCCGGGGAGCGTTTCAGAGTGGCTGATGCCTGGCCCATGGGGTTGGCCCATGTGTCGGCTCCTCCTGACGCCCGGAGCTAGAGCTATACTTAGGGACAAAAGGGCTGGGCGAGGGAAAACAACCTCAGGTCGATATGTGAAGGAGCGCTCCAGGGAATGGATGCTACGTCGTCTGGAGGTCCTTGTTTTGTTGTGTGGTGGCAAATAAAGTTGGGCCGGCTGTAGCTATATGCTAAGTCGTTCTAACCTCATTGACAAAAGGGGATTACCCCCCCCCCCCCCCCCCTCCAACCTATACCACACACAGACAAGCAGTCACACACACACACGTGCACGCACGCACGCACACAAAATCCTACAACTCACACAACACACTCGCACAGAGACGGCCACAAATGCGCACACGCCGGTACATTAATAGGATTAATGTGGCGCGATTAGGAAGTGTCAGCTCTGTTAAGAGTCTGCAGCGGGCGGCTTTGGTGCCCCGGCGCTCTGTGTGTGCAGCGGGCTCACGTCGGGCGAAGAGAGCGGAGGAGAGGGAGACGTAGTGAGGCAGCGGGAGATGAGCGAAACGGGGTTTGATTTAGCGCCCTATAAGCGTGTGACAGGCCCTTTTCTGCTCCCGGGAGCCAAAGTTAGCTCTGAGAGAGAGAGAGCGAGGGGGGGGGTGGGAGAGAGAGAGCGATGGAGGGGGGAGGGGGGAGG
This sequence comes from Gadus chalcogrammus, assembly GCF_026213295.1. NCBI lineage: Eukaryota > Metazoa > Chordata > Actinopteri > Gadiformes > Gadidae > Gadus > Gadus chalcogrammus. The sequence continues at coordinate 6,155,247 of NC_079429.1, forward strand.
GGGGGGGGGGGGAGTGTCTGCGTTCAATGATAATGTCACCGTGTCAGCAGACGCGGATCAACACAGAAGCGTTCTGCTGCTGAGGCGTTCTGTCGAGTGAGGCTCTGAGCCTCACTCGACAGAACGCCCCAGCAGCACAACGCTTCACTGAAGCCCTCTTATGGTAAATGTTCAATGGACTGCATATATATAGCGCTTTTCTAACCAGAGACCCAGTCAAAGCGCTTTACAATAATGCCGAGCATTCACCCATTCATGCACACGTTCACACACCGACGGCGGTGGCAACCAGGCAAGGCGACAGCCAGCTCGTCGGGAGCAGTTCGGTTACTGTATGTGTCTTGCTCAGGGACATCTCTGATGGACAGACCTTAAAGACCATGGACAGACCATCGCCACGTCAACTCACAAAATGGCTGCCCCCCCTCCATTTGGGAAGCATAGAAGTGTTACTCATTCGGTTGGAAGTCATGTTTTTTGGGGGTAATTGTTGAGCAATTCGTTGCGTAATGATTTGTCATCATGGGTGAGCCTGTTGTGTTTGAGCTGGCGCTGTGTTTTCTCATGCAAGACTTGGCAAAAACAAAGTTTTGAGTTGCCTAGGTTACGGTTTATTTACCTTGATTCAGGCCTTGATAGTGCTACAACTCATCATAGGCTTATTGAAGACCTTTTAGACTTTGGGGGTATTTGAGACCTCTTTTCCCAGTAGATGAATACTTGCGTATTCATCTACTGGGATGCGGGATGCAGGTTTTCTGTTGTAGCTCGTGGTTGTGCTTCTTCAGCGACGAAAGGGTTATAGTATATCAACAACACACCATTATGGGACTTGAGTGAGTGAGAACCTAGAACGTGTTCCTCCTCCCGTTAGCAGGCATGTCTCCTCCGGTCTCATCAGCTCCTTCTGTGTCTTCAGGAGGCGGGACCCTTTCCCGCCAGGCCTCGTTGCCATGCCAACGCAAGCACTTCCTGTCTAGAGCTCCCCAAGCTAGCCTGGGCACTGGGCCGCAAAGCCAGGAGTTGATGCGTGCTCTCTGCTACCAGCAAGAAGGTACACACTCGCTCACTCACTCTCTCACTCACTCACTCACTCACTCACTCACTCACTCACTCACTCACTCACTCACTCACTCACTCACTCACTCACTCACTCACTCACTCACTCACTCACTCACTCACTCACTCACTCACTCACTCACTCACACAGACACCTTCTCTCAACTCACTCATGTTGCTTTCCTATTTTCACACGTTATCTTTTCTAACCAAGCTGGATGTTGGTGACCTCCGACCCCCCCCCTACCGCCCCCCCTACCCAGAGCCAAAATCGAGGGGTCACCCCGTTCTTCGGGTCCCCTAGTGAGCACAATGTGTACGTGTGTGTACATGTGTGTGTGTGTGTGTGTGTGTGTGTGTGTGTGTGTGTGTGTGTGTGTGTGTGTGTGTTAGGTGCTCCACATGGCAGTGAGCTCTCACCTCCAGCTAGTCCCGCTAGTCCCACTGAGGACGTGTGGGTCCTCCGGGGTAACCCCCCCACTGGTAAGAGTGTGTGCCCCCCCCCCCCCACCCCAGCCTGTGTGGAGAACACCCTGACCCCCCCGACACCCCCTAGCAGCCCCTCTAACCTGATCCTGACCCTGTACTTATGGCGTTTTTCCCTTCACACTTGCCCGTGCCGAGCCGTTCCGTACCGTGCAGATTTGAGCGGCCACTACCGGTTTACGCATGCCGAACGGTGCCGGGGTCGTGACCCCGAGATGCACCATCTCCGAGGTCGGGCCGAAGTGAGCCCGCCCCTCCTCCAAGCCCCGCCTCCAAGCCTCTAAGCGGGCTGAGTTGACGACCCCCGAGGCTGAGGTGACGTCAGCCTATTAGGAGCGAGGAGTTTTCTCGAAAGTTGTGCGGCTATAGACCTATAAAAGTACATTAAACTTTGCATGCGTATGTATATGACGAATCGCCATGTGCGATGAGTTCGTCTCGAGTTTGTTTGCCTGATTGAAATGGGCAACGAAGGTTCAGCAGAAGGGCAATGCGATGATGTAAGTTTGACGATATTCCCGAAATAGTTTGTTGAAATAGGACCGATTATTTCAGATGGGTCTAATATTTCACACTATAAGATCGCTGATTTCGATATTCAACACGTCTCTTTCCTAAAACCAAGGACATCGTTTGGCACTAGGGAAATAATATCTGTGAAACATTGTCGAATGTTTAAACAGAACTATTGTGAAATAAATCGGCTCTCAATGAGCTATTGAGATTTGGAGTCAAAAAAAGGGTAATATTAACGTCAAACTGAATTCATCATCACGAATATCATTATGTGTGTTGCTGTCCATCTGAAACAACTCAAATATATAAACTGTCTAATCAATCCGACTTTAGACTAGGCTATAATATAAAAGTAAATAGGCAGTAAAAGGGTAGGGTCATCACTCAAGACAAGTGCGTGTCGCCGTCCTTGCGCAGTATAGTGGAAGAACGCCATTAGTAGCTCTGTAGTCTAGACCAGCTGGCATGTTGACAATGGAACCTAATCATAGTCGCCATCATTCATATCACAATCACAATCACAATCATTGTAATTAAATAGTGCACTTTGAGGCACTCGGAGTACTGCATACTGAGTGTGTGTGTGTGTGTGTGTGTGTGTGTGTGTGTGTGTGTGTGTGTGTGTGTGTGTGTGTGTGTGTGTGTGTGTGTGTGTGTGTGTGTGTGTGTGGGTGGGTGGGTGGGTGGGTGGGTGGGTGGGTGGGTGGGTGGGTGTGGGTGGTGGATTCACAGCAACCAGTATGCGTCAGAACGCTCACTACACACTGACTGACTGCCCATCATCAAGGTCTAAGTCGCGGGGACGGCAGTCCATGGAGTGAGAGGGACACGAAGCTCCCCAAGGCTTTTTTGGGTTGCAGTGGCGTGTGTGTGTGTGTGTGTGTGTGTGTGTGTGTGTGTGTGTGTGTGTGTGTGTGTGTGTGTGTGTGTGTGTGTGTGTGTGTGTGTGTGTGTGTGTGTGTGTGTGTGTGTGTGTGTGTGTGTGTGTCATGGCTTTGCCATGCTCTGTGTGGAGCTACCATGTCCAGTCCCTCCTATTCCCATTCTTCCTCATGTAAAGGAGCAGCCTTCTCAGGGCAGCAGTCGGTCAAAGCGTTTAACACAGATCAACACCCTGGACTGGCCTAAACGCCAGACGCTCCTCCCCCACAGCAACCATGATTAACCTCACCCCCCTGCTGTTTCTAATGCCCCCCCAATAAGCTGTGTGTCTCTTAATTCACAGCTTTGCTCCACCCAGTGGGGGGTGGGGTGGACGGAGTTACCCCTACGATGCTCCCCTCTCTGCCTTGAAGACTTGGCCTGTTTTCCTATGGCTTTCCAGCCGAGCGCTGAACTCTCTGTTCCCTAACCAAACCTTAATACCGCTTACCGAAGATGAAAAGTGATCAAGTGGGTTACATTGTAGTGCTATGGATTGATAACCCTGGGCCCAATCTCCACTCAACTGCACAAAGTTGTAAAAACCTAGGATAAGATCAAATCAAATTAAACTCAAATCGCCCTCTATGGGTCATCGACCGTGCCACTACATGAGTCACCTGCTTTGGGTAACCAGGTAACCTTACCAGGTAAACAGCCAGGCCCGAACAGCCAGAAAGCCCCTCCCTGAATGAAAAAAAGCCAGTATCAGATGTCAGCCAGAAGGCATTTCATACAGGTTGATAGTGGGCGGGGCCTAGCTCAAACAGGGTTTCTGGTTTTCCTTCAACAGGCTCGGTAGCTTTAAAACTGATTCATGTGCCAAAGTGAGGAGTGTATAAACACAATGTGGGTTGTGTTACTATGTGATCCTTCACTTCAAGAGGTTATGCTGCAATACGGCTTTCTGATATCCACCTCCTTTGTGGATGGCCAAACACAAGATAGAGGTTGTTAGAAGTCAAACTCAGGAGCATAGTACCATGATGGGAGTGTAATAACTGGATTTGCATGTTGATTTGTAATGCACTACACTGTCTTTGATGTCTCTGTCCTCGGGGCGAGAACAATGTGTGATTTTTGGTTATGACAGTGCTGTCACCTGCTTGCGTTCACCCTTCCAGTGTGGCTCCAGGACCTGCATATGAATTAGGAATGTGTTGCAGTAGACGTTAGTGTTTAGTGCTGCAGTGTTTTAGTTTGTTGGAACACTCGAGCTGCGAAAGAAAGATGCCTTGTTACGATGAGTGAGAATAAACTGTTTATTCCCTCAGAGCTGACGAACCAAACAACCAGGAGACACACGGTGATCATCACAGCCATTTGACAAGTTAATGAGTCTCTCTCCCTCTCCCTCCCTCTCTCCCTCTCCCTCCCTCTCTCTCTCTCTCTCTCCCAGGTGATGACAGGAACAGTGTTGGGAGCTCCAGCAGTGTGGGCAGCAGCCGTAGCGCCGGCAGCGGCCAGAGCTCCGAGAACTCCAAGCACAGCAGCTCCCATGGGCGAGAGAGAAAGGTCAGCTCCGGCCTCCAGACGTCTCCATGGAAACGCTAAATAAACAAATCAACGTTTAAACAAAATGCACAATGTGAAAGATGGCGGTGGTGGAGCGAGTTTAGGCCTGCTGCGTTCAAATGTGACACCCTCCAAATATAAATAGATCTACTCACACACGTCACACACTCTTTAATAGATACACATTTCCCCTCTAAGGCGACGCATCTTCCCCGTTACTGTGATGGTACTGCGCTATGTACCATGTCCAGTACCGAAGGAGGACACTAAATAAACACAGTGAACCGACTCTGCGTCTTATCAGTCGTTTCGATTGGCCGGATAAGTACACTTAACCCGTTAAACGACGCCCACCTTTCCCGATCAGCGATGAAGTAATAATCGGTGGCAAACGATCCGAAACATGTAAATACCCGATAATGCAGGGACATAATGATTCTATCCGCGAGGTACATCGTATTGAGCGGATAAACACTTTCAGCACAAACTTATGTGAACATAACATCAAACATCATCGGTGTCTGAATGGTATAAAGCTGTGGCTCCTGGACAAAAACACATCGGATGTCTTTTATGCTTGAGCCCTGGAAAGTGCAATATAATGATTTGTCAATGTTGTTAACTACTCCTTCATTTTGTACTTTCATGAGTTGTGTTTCATGGGTCCGTTCCTATTTTGTTGTGTAGCTGGCTCCCTCTGCTGGTGAAACAGGAGACTCACACCACACCACGCACCAAGACGACAGCTCCACAGGTGAGTGCAGGGTTCATAATGTCAGTTCATTATTGGTCTCACAAACAGGTAAGGGGTAGCCTTCTCTCTGTAGGACACTTGCCTGTGTTTAAGAGAACATTAATCTATCTGCCCAATCTCAGGAGAGGCAGGAGGTTGGTGAAGACTATACCCACCGGGAGTGGGAGTAGCACACACTCCTTCATTTTCAATTGAAACAACACAGTAGCAGTTTGTAGAGCATTCCATGTCTACTACATCCACAGACTGCTTGTATTGTGTGTCTTCATGGCTTCCAGACTACAGGAAATTAGACAATATTGTCTACACTACATACCTGGGAATACCCAAAACCAATCAAAAAAACGGTTATATCGGTTATCTGCTCACAAAGAGCTAGTATTTGTGTGTGTGTGTGTGTGTGTGTGTGTGTGTGTGTGTCCTCTTTAAGAGAAGAAACAAGCCATCGCTCTATAAGGACAGACGAGGCCAGAGCAAGCCAGGACACGGCCCAAGATATGTTCATTACTGTGGACCCTTGGGCTCAGTGTGTGTGTGTGTGTGTGTGTGTGTGTGTGTGTGTGTGTGTGTGTGTGTGTGTGTGTGTGTGTGTGTGTGTGTGTGTGTGTGTGTGTGTGTGTGTGTGTGTGTGTGTGTGTGTGTTTTGAGGAGGGGTGTTGACTCAGAGGAGGTTATGAGGTTGGGGGAGGAGTCTGTGTGTGTGTGTGTGTGTGTGTGTGTGTGTGTGTGTGTGTGTGTGTGTGTGTGTATTTATTTTTTGGTTGAAAAAATGTAACCACATAGAGGAGAGTTGAACCACAGAACAAGGAGCAAGAAAAAGAGAGAGAGGAGACGATTGACCACTGAGAGATATCTGCTCTGCTAGCACTCTGTCCGCCTTGTTGGGTAGCTGTGTGGAGCTGTGAGGGAAGGAGGGGGGGGGAGACAGAGAGAGATGAGATGAGATGCAAAACAGAGGGAGACACATCGATTTTGATCTCCCTGACTGGTGAGTTTATTATAGCGACCAAAGGATGAAGAATCTTGTTTTGTTGAACATCTGGAATGGTCAAATGACCAGTGAGGAGTGTGTGTGTGTGTGTGTGTGTGTGTGTGTGTGTGTGTGTGTGTGTGTGTGTGTGTGTGTGTGTGTGTGTGTGTGTGTGTGTGTGTGTGTGTGTGTGTGTGTGTGTGTGTGTTATTTAAACCTCACTGTCTCTCACTCTGTCTCTCATTCTGTCTCTCACTCTGTCTCTGATTCTGTCTCTCACTCTCTCTCATCTGCCTCTCTTACCTGTCTCTACTTTCACGCCCCTGGGCCTAAATAACTCTTCTCTAGGTGTCTAAACCTCTTAATTCTCCAGGTAACCGATAACTCTTCTTCAGGGTTTGAAGCATGGCAGCCTCCCTCCACGAAACTCACTTTAAAACAAGAACAACCATTCAGAAATGGTTAGACATGTAGAAAAATTTCACGCGAAAAAAAACAAACACTTGAGTATAAGTGTGATTGATTGGACAGAAGACTTGTGGGAGAGGGTTATCAAAGACAAACCCCAGGGAAAGAGAGGGTGAGGGGAGAGAGAGAGAGAGAGGGAGAGGGAGAGAAAAAGTCTGGTGCCTGCCTCAGCTTTGTACTTTCTGTGTGCTCTTGGCTGTCTGACGTCTGTCTTTCGGCAGTCCGTAGTATCCTGCCTGTTTTGTAGTATTCTATTTCGGCCCCAATGATTCGGGTGGCGAATTGTGAGGGAAGCGGTCAATAACAAATGGAATTTAAATTCCAGAAAGCCGATTGTGACACTGATTGTCAAGATCCTTCTCTGTACCCATTCAAACCACTTGCTGTGCGTGTTCTACATAAGGGTCTGATGATCGGTGGGCAGTTTAACCCTGTTGTCGGAGTGAGTGTGTTTGAGTTTGCACACTTGACGTGGATGAAGGTGTTGTCTCGGCCGGTGACTGGAGGTTGGGTCATGGAGTCTTGTTTGTCTTCCAGGAGGAGTCCCCCGCCGACCGGCCAACGGAGTCCCTCAGCTGGGCTTCATGAGGCCGGAGCAGCTGCTGGAGGGCAGGGTGGGTGACTGCAGGACCACTGATGTACTGCTGATTGGGTGTCACATACTGTCACGTACTGGTTAATTAATGTCACGTACTGGTTAATTAATGTCCCATACTGTCACATACTGGTTAACTAATGTCACATACTGTCACGTACTGGTTAATTAATGTCACATACTGTCACGTACTGGTTAACTAATGTCACATACTGTCACGTACTGGTTAATTAATGTCACATACTGTCACGTACTGGTTAATTAATGTCACATACTGTCACCTACTGGTTAATTAATGTCACATACTGTCACCTACTGGTTAATTCATGTCACATACTGGTTAACTAATGTCACATACTGTCACATACTGGTTAACTAATGTCACATACTGTCACATACTGGTTAATTAATGTCACATACTGGTTAACTAATGTCACATACTGTCACATACTGGTTAATTAATGTCACATACTGGTGAATTAATGTCACATACTGTCACATACTAGCTAGTTAATGTCACATACTGGTTAATTAATGTCACATACTGTCACATACTGGTTAATTAATGTCACGTACTGTCACATACTGGTGAATTAATGTCACATACTCGTTAATTAATGTCATATACTGTCACATACTTGTGAATTAATGTCACATACTGTCACATACCAGTGATATACCACTGATTTATTGTGATAAATACTGGCACATACTACTGATATAACGTCATATATATACTGTCACATACTACTGATATACTACTTATTTACTGTCATCTACATTGTCACATACTACTGATATACTGTCGTATATACTGTCACATACTACTGATATACTGTCATATATATACTGTCGCATAGCACTGATATACTGTCGAATAAACTGTCACACACTACTGATATAGTGTCGTATATACTGTCACATACTACTGATATACGGTTGCATATACTGTCACATACTACTGATAAACTTTCATTTATACTGTCACATACTACTTATATACTGTCCCATTGAAATGGCCTACTGATTTACTGTCATCTACAAGGTCACATTCTACTGATACACTCTCGTATATACTGTCACATACTACTGATAAACGGTCCCATGACAATGTCAGGCCTACTGATATACTGTTATACCGTCATAAAGTTGACGAGTCCGGCCTTCATGATTCATGGGGTGTGTTACGAGCTGGCGTGTGATTCTGATAATCAGTTTTTTTTTCAGTTTTTGCAGTAGTATTACTGCAGTATTACTACAGTTGTACTAAACACACTCTCCTCCCAGGACTCTGAGGCCATCTACCAGTGGCTGCAGCAGTTCCAGCTGGAGCAGTACACGGCCAACTTCGTCACCGCGGGCTACGACGTGCCCACCATCAGCAGGATGACCCCCGAGGTGTGTGTGTGTGTGTGTGTGTGTGTGTGCGTGTGCGTTTGCGTGTGTGCGCGCGGTCACACGGGACATGTAACCCATCTATTCGTTCGTTGTACCGCAATGAACGGAATGCTAAAACGTCGCATCCCTCAAGCCATAATAATAATTTATAAAAGAAGATTGTGTTTTTTATTGATTTTATTTGTTACTCTATGCCAACTCTCTAACTGTGCAAGCCATTATAAGCATAATAAATGATTTTTTTTATCATTTTAAGAAATGTACTCTATGCTCACTCAAACTTTGCCAGAGGTTACATTTCCCGTTAGCAGCACAGCTTTTTAATTCTAACTGCATGTGCTAGCGCAGAGTCCTGGTTCACGGCAGAGGACAGCTGGAGTCATGACGTCCCTCACTCCTCCAGTCCTCCTCTCAGGGCTGTGTGGGGGGGGGGGGGCCTCTCCGACCCCCTCCTCACCGTGTCCTATTCTCACCCCCCAGGACCTGACGGCCATCGGGGTGACCAAGCCCGGCCACCGCAAGAAGATCTCCAGTGAGGTGGTCCGACTGAGCGTCCCCGAGTGGCTGCCCGACTACATCCCTGTAAGAGACTCACTCACTCGGTGGTGGTGGTGGTGGTGGTGGGGGGGTCTCCGAATTAGAGACGATACTTTGGTTCAGTGGGTAGGGGGGCCTATATGAAGATATACCCCGAGTAGCTGTGCACTCACTCAGAAAGGCTGTGTAGCAAACTATGGCAAACTATGACTATTGGAAGCAGAGTGTAAGATGATGAATTTTTACTATTTTAAAATGTCTTATAAACTGATTGCAATAATGTTAACACGCAAAGGCAAACCTAAGATAAAAGGAACAATGTTTTAATGAATGAATAAAAGAATACATTATTTTGTGGAAGTTGTCAATCGATTCAGAATCCCCTCTTTAGTCCACCTCTGCGTCTTTGAGTACCATATGTTTTTTAAATTTGAAACCCGTCTTCCTTGGTTCCAGGCGGAGCTGGGGGAGTGGCTGGGTGTGATCGGGCTGCCCCAGTACCAGAAGAGGCTCTGTGAGAACGGCTACGACTCCATCCCCATCGTCAAGGACATCACCTGGGAGGACCTGCAGGAGATAGGCATCACCAAGCTGGGTAGGTCCTGGTCTGTCTGGGTAGGTCCTGGTCTGTCTGGGTAGGCCCTCATCTGGGTAGGCTCTGGTCTATCTGGGTAGGCTCTGGTCTGTCTGGGTTGGCTCTGCTCTGTCTGGGTAGGCTCTGCTCTGTCTGGGTAGGCTCTGATCTGGGTAGGCTCTGGTCTCTCTGGTTAGGCTCTGGTCTGTCTGGGTAGACTCTGGTCTGTCTGGGTAGGCTCTGGTCTGGGTAGGTCCTAGTCTGTCTGGGTAGGCTCTGCTCTGTCTGGGTAGGTCCTAGTCTGTCTGGGTAGGCCCTGATCTGGGTAGTCTCTGGTCTCTCTGGGTAGGCTCTGGTCTCTCTGGGTAGGCTCTGGTCTCTCTGGGTAGGCTCTGGTCTGTCTCGCTAGGCTCTGCTCTGTCTGGGTAGGCTCTGCTCTGTCTGGGTAGGCTCTGGTCTGGTAGTCCCTGTTCTGGCTCCAAGTGATGGGTAGACACAGATATATCCACACACATACATAAACCAAATGACATGAAAGGTGAAAGTAAGAATTATTGAAATTATTGAACATTTTCTTTTTTTTCGTTTTTCTTTTTTGTCTTCATAAGATGATTAAGGATGATTTCGTAGTTGTATCTTCGTACAACAACGATTCTTAAAACACGGGTTGGGACCAAAACATGTTGATTAATTTGTGTGAAGCCCCCGTGCGGTGTCCTCCACGGTGACCAGCGACGCGTTGCCTCCCCAGGGCACCAGAAGAAGCTGATGCTGGCGGTGAAGCGCCTCAGCGACCTGCAGCGGGGCCGTCACCCGGGCAACCAGGCGGGGGGCGGGACCCTCCGCAGGAACCCCGCCGCCGCCGCCGCCGCGCTGGAGCTGCTGGCCATCGAGCACAGCGGCCTTCGGTCCCCCGAGACCCCCTCGCCGCGCGCCCCCAGGGCCCTGGCCTCCTTCCAGGACAGCGAGCTGAGCGCCGAGCTGCAGAGCGCCATGACGGGCCGGGCGGCGCCCGGGGGGCTGGTGGGGGGCGAGGCCTTCGCCCTCCGGTCGGCGGCGCTCATGTCCGACAGCCTGGAGAGCATCGGGACGCGGTCCCGCGGGTCGGGGAATTCCGGGAATTCCAATTCCGGGAATCCCCATGCGGGGATCCCTGCGGACGCCCGGGCGCTGGCGCTGGTGTTGCCCGGCGCCGCGCGGCTCTCCCAGGAGGCCCTGGAGAGCGGGGGGGAGAGGGGGAGGCGGCCTGGGGGAGGGGAGAGCCCGGGGAGGCGGAGCCACACCCCCACCCGGCTGAACTACGTCCCGCTCACGCCCCCGCTCACCCCCAGCAAGATGCCCCGCTTCGCCCTCCCGGGGGGGGACCCCAGGGGCAGGGCGGTGCTCTACCAGCCTGTCTCCACCCCCCCCTCCCCCGGACCCCCGGCCTCACCCGGTCCCCAGGCTTCCTCCGGACCCCAGGCATTCAGCTACCTCCAGCCCCAAGGAGCGCCCGCGGGAACGCTCAGGGGAGCGCCCGGGCAGGGGGCCGGGGGAGGGGCTGGAGGCGGGGCTGGAGGCGGGGCCGGGGGAGGGGCCGGCGGTCCAACCAGGCTCTTCAAGCCCCTGGCCGGTGCGGTCCAGCTCCCGGGCCCCCGCCCCGGTCATATGGTGCCCCAGCCGGGCCACCGGCACCAGGCCGTGGTCCGGCGGGACGCGGCCAAGACGCGCTCCCAGAGCCTGACGCGCTACGCCCCGTCGGACGCCGACCACGACGACGAGGGCCTCCACCGTCACCTCGACAACCACCTGACCCGGGTCCCGTGCTCCTCCTCCTCCTCCTCCACCACCCCCAACTCCTCCTCCGTGCCGTCGTACGCCACGCTGGGGCGCCGCGGGGGCCGTGGCGCCCCGCCCGCAGAGAGTGAAGAGCGGCCCAAGCTCAACCGCAGCCAATCCTTCGCCGTGCGCTCCCGCCGCAAGGGCCCGCCCCCGCCCCCGCCCAAGAGGATGAGCTCGGTCACCGGCGGCCCAGGGGCGGAGCTTAGCTTGTTTGATGGGCTGGAGCCTGGCCTGTTTGTCGGGACGGAGTCCAACTCGTCGCTGGTGGCGCAGGCGGAGGGAGAGATTGTGCGTACCGTTCGGAGCATCGCCGCCCGGCTAGAGGGAGGGGGCGGGGCCAGACCTGAGGGAGGAGGCGTGGCCAGGCCGGAGGGAGGGGGTGTGCCCAGGCCTGAGGGAGGAGGCGGGGCCAGGCCGGAGGGAGGGGGCGTGCCCAGGCTTGAGGGAGGGGGCGTGGCCAGGTCTGAGGGAGGGGGCGTAGCCAGGCCTGAGGGAGGAGGGGGGGCCAGGCTGGAGGGAGGGGCCGGGGGCAGGCCTGAGGGAGGGGCCGGGGCCAGGTTGGAAGGAGGGGGCGGGGCCAGATCTGAGGGAGGGGGCGTGGCCAGGCTGGAGGGAGGAGGTGTGGCCAGGCTGGAGGGAGGGGGCGTGGCCAGGCTGGAGGGAGGAGGCGGGGCCAGTCCCTCCAGGAGGAGGGACGTCCCGCCCCCCCGTGAGACATTGAGCCCCCAGATGTCCCCACGCCACCCCCACCACCACCACCCCTTGGTGGAGCCCTCTACAGCTGGCCCCACCCTGGGTCTCCAGCTCCGGAGGGTGGCCAGCGAGAGAGTGCAGGGTGGGAGTGAGAGAAGGGTAGAGAGAGGGGGAGTCAGGGAGGGAGCGGGGGAGGACAGGGAGGGAGGGAGGAGGAGCGCCACGAACACGGCCAGCGCCGCCGACACGATCGCCAGGAACGCCAGCCCTGCTACCGTGGGCTCCCCGAGGCGGAGCGCCGGCCTCGGCCTCCCCTTCGCGGAGGAGGGCAACCTCACCATCAGGCAGCGGCCCCGGCTGGCGTCGGGGCCCAGGCAGGACTCGGACCCCGAGGCCGCGGCCCCTCCGTCGGAAGGCCCGGCGCGGAGCCCACCCAAGACCCTGGACCTCCCGGAGTTCAACCTCAAAGAGTCGGACACCGTCAAGAGGCGGCCCAAGTACCGAGACCGGGACGGGCAGACGCCGGAGGGGCCGGTCACGCCCACCGATGACTCAGAGGGCGGGTCCTCGCCCACGAGTGGCTTCGGCGGCGGTGGCGGCGGTGGCGGCGGTGGTGGCGGTGGCGGCGGTGGCGGCGGCGGTGGCGGCGGCGGCAGCGGCGGCAAGCAGCAACCGGGGATGATCTTCCAGAGAGTGGGCTCCACAGGGAGAGGACCTCCCGTCTCCAGCAAACCTTCCAGCCTGAGGACGCCGGCCTCCCCGGGCCCGCCCAGACCCCCCGGCGGTGGCGGCGCCCTCTCGCCGCGCCGCACGTCCATCCCCACGCTCACCAGCGTTCAGGTGCACACGGTCTCGCCGCAGCTCGGCGCCCAGCTCCAGTCCTACGGGGCCGCCGCCACCGCCCCGAGACCCGCCGGGCCGGCCCCGCCCGTGAGGCCCCCCGGGCAGCAGCAGGACGCCGCCGCCGCCGCCGCCGCCGCCGCGGGCCGGCAGAGGGCCTTGTCCCGACTGCCCCAGCTAGGCACAGCCACAGGTAACCATGGTTACGAACATGGGGTCCATGCTCTTTGTTTTCTTGGACATACATTGGGGGTTATTTGGTTTTAATAACTGTTTTTGATAGATAACCCGATGGTCTTTAGAAAATGAAATGGTTTTGTGATTTTGATAGAAGCGACCAGACGATAGCCCAATTCCTGATCGATTCCCGTTCGACAATATTCAATGAAGATATCAATTAAGCCCGATGAACTGGGTGTCGCAGGACGCAAAATAATACTTAATAATAATTTCGGCATCCAAAATATTCATTTAAGCGTGAAAACTGTCCTTGCGTTAAAGCAATATGATTATTTTTCTTGTTTGATTCATGCCACAACTATGAGGTGAAACCAATGCTTTGTCGCTGTGTCACCCAGATTGATATGTAAAGCAAGTTCTTCACACTTTCCGTAGAACTGTATTTCTTTGATGACAGTTTTCTTGTATTCCAGCCTCTTTATTTACAAAAATCACAAATCAAAAGAGAAAAACAGGCATGCACAGAAATTCAGAGAAATTGTATAAAGATTTCTGTAAATATGATTTTGTTTCTTTTTGCGTTTTTGTTTCTTTTTAAAGAGTCTTAGATGTTTTCGTTTTCACTTCTTGAACCGGTTCGGAGCTGTATAGAATAGAAAGCTTTAATTGTCATTATACACAGTACAATGAAATTCAAAGAGCAGATCCTTAAAAGTGCACACATAGTTAGCACAATACAAAAGACTATACAGTAAAATAAAAAAAAATAAAAAATACACACTAAAGAACCACAAACAGACAACAAAAACATTTTGAGCACAAAAGAGTCCTAGTGCGTCTAGCAGCGTATTGAACGATGGAGGTAGGTTATGTCTGGTGGTGCAGTGGTCAGTGGAAATATGTCAGTGCAGTTTATATTAGTGCAAATTTGAGTTCAATATGGTGGCAGCTTTGGGAAAGAAGCTGTCCCTGAATATGTCCCTCTAGTCAAGCACACTTGAATGTATCAGGCTCTGTTTTCCTCTCGCTTCATTAAGGACTCAATTCTATTTGTGAATCAATGACATTATTTTCACGTTCGTCCTGAAACCGGCTGTTTAATTCGGGCTCCACCGTCCCTGTGGTCTCACTCTTCTCTCTGCTCTCAGGTCCGGGTAGTCCACCGGCTCTGAACATCAAGGCAGCCAGGAGCGTCACCTTCACCTCCTCCTGCTCCTCGCCCTCCTCCACCTCCCCTCCTCCTCCCTCCAGCCTGGCGTTCCCCGGGGCCCTCCTGGCCCAGAGGAGGCTTGAGGAGACCAGCACGTCGCTGGAGGCGGCTCTGAAAGAGGTGGAGACCAAGCTGGCTCAGGACGGACACGTCGAAGGGTAAGAAAACAAACCAAAACAAAATCCTACTTCTGTAGCCAATTTGGAAGTAACTTACTTCTAAATTAGGTTCCCTTTTTAATTTTGCCAGCGAGCTAAATGTTTTTAGAAGTAACTTTTAAATTACTAATTTTAATTTTGGCACTGAGTTTATTTGGCCACTGTGCACTCATGCTCATTGAGTTCGTTTTTTGTCTCTATTTTCCACACACTGGTGGGAAATGGTCTCCGGGTCAACGTTCACATGAGTTCCTCAGATAAGCAGTTTCCACAGTCTACCAGTTTTGTTTATTTGGCATCTCACATAGTCTGCCCACGCCCACTTCTGTGTTCCTCTTTCTCATTGGAGCACAAAGGTCCGATCAAATCGACGTTCAGATGTGCTCATGTGTGTGATGTATAAAGCCCAGCATAATCATTGTCCTATCCTTTTATCCTTCTATACATTTATTCAAACCATTCCTTCTGTTGGACTCAAGGAGTCGGTGAATAAGTATTAAAAACATTTCTTTGTTTCCAAGTATTAAAAAACCTTTCCTTCTGTACGACTCCAGAAGTCTTTGTTTACAAGTAATAAAACCATTCCTTCTGGTGTACTCCAGAAGTATGTGAATACCATAGACACTATCACCATTCCTTCTGCTCTTCCAGGACCAGTGGCACCGTGAACAAATACTAACCCCATTCCTCTGCTCTTCCAGGACCAGTGGCACCATGAACAAATACTAACCCCATTCCTCTGCTCTTCCAGGACCAGTGGCACCGTGAACATCCTGGATGACATCGGCAACATGTTTGACGACCTGGCCTATCAACTTGACGCCATGTTGGAATAGCGACCGGTATGGTTCACATTGGGGTTCACTATCTTCATGTAAAAGAGCAAAGGACCACAGGGACACTGGGCTGAGGGAGACACTTTCTGAAATGCACCCGCCGGGGCACAGAGGTGGTAGTATTGACTCTTCAACTTGAGCACTTGGGTTTAAGACAGCCAGCACGGAGGGTGCAGCTGTCTGAACCACTAAAGGGAACACAAGGGTATTTTGTGTTGTTATGTTGTCCGTCTGTTTGTTATCGTGTGTTACCTGTACCGTTTAGGTCTTTAGGTATAAAGATGTATCGTAGTTTGTCACTGGGTATGTCTGCGTTATGTGCGGATATCTTACTGTAAATAAGTTAAATAACTGACTATATTTATACTGCAGATGTGTACTGGCTGTTGTTACAAAGGGACTGTCTATGGATGAGTTTGAACAGTCAATATGGATAAGACTGAATAAGTCAAGACATTAATATGAATTTACATTTTTTTTGGGAAGTCCGGAATATATTTTGTTTGCTGCTCTGTCATATGGAAAATATATATGCAAATTAATATCAGTATAGCACCATATAATACATGAACTGTCATGTGTTGAGATATTTTATCTTTTTTTTTTTACCAAAGATAGTCATGCCTTTACTCACTAGGGGGCAACGTATTTAGTCCAAAGTATGTGTGCGTGTACGTGGGAGAGACGTGCTCACATGATTGTTTGAGACAGTGTGTGCACTTGCATGAGGGTCAAGATGTTCTTTAAGGCGATATCTTTGTAGGTGCTACTGCTCTGTGATATGAATACGATAGACAGAGGCTTCTGGCCAACCTCGAACACGCTCTCTGGGAAGAGGTCACTGAGGTGGGGACTCAGCAATGGCTTGTTCACCTGACGGCCATCTTGGTTCCATCCTCATTAAGTTTCTCCTCCCAGCTCGGTTTTAGAACCAAGATGGCCACCAAGTGACCAAGGCCCATTGGCCAATTTCCCATTCATTTCTCAAGCCAATGATTATTCCAAATACAGAGTTTATTATTTATTGAAAGTTGTCCATGTCTGTGTGGTTATGTTCTCCTTTAGGAGTCCAAAGAAGGGTTCAGGACGAGTATGAAACTGTTTACAAAGGTTCCGCACAAAATCCACTTTCATTAATTTCCTTTGCTTGATTACTCTACTGTCAAACAACCGAAGAGTGAACTGCAATATTCGTTTTGTGATTGAAGTCCATTCTATTCCCCATCAGTTTCTTTTTCAAATCTTTATTGTTCGTTACTTCTAAGAAAAATGTCATGATGCGACCATAAACGCATGTCATTTTAGTTTTAGTTCGGGATGTTAACAAAAAAGATGGCACAAATGTTTCGGCTGTAATTGATACAAAATAAATATTTTGTACTTATCCGTGTCAAGATTGAACGTCATTAAAGATGAGACATTTCTAAAGAGCGGGTGGTGTTGTGTTGATAGGTTTCAATGATACAACCACATGAAAACAAATGTAATTAAGATGCGTTTTTAATCCATGTCAATGTAAGGTGACAGCACTCTTGGAACACAGAAGTTCTCCTTCAGAGCAGACGCTTATATCCCAAGCACTGCTACTCTCCCACACATTCACTTTTCAGTTTAGTTTACTTAATCATTTACTGTATGTACAGAATAAGATTGAATATTAATATATATATGGAAAAAATAAAAACAAAATAACGTATTGCGCCAATCTACCATCTTGTTGAAAGGTTTTCGGGAATTCATTTTCTAGATCGGGATTCCTCTCTTCAACCTATTTCACAATAGTTCCGTACGGGAAGTCTAATTTAAAAAGGCAGTACACTTCCATCATTGTCATTAAACAAAACAAATGTGTCAAATTGGCTACATAAGCAAGTATTAAGTGCATTGATCCACGCTAGTTACTTAGCCACCAATTAGAGAAGAAAACCAAGACAAGCATTGTATTATTGATTTAGAACAATCAGTAGGTATGCAATCTGCGCCTTAGATTCAGGCTTAGACTCCATTGACATTCAATTGACCCCCTCAACTGAAGGAATGTGTATTGTGAGAATCTTCGCAATAATCAGAATGAAAATATCCATCTTGAAAAAAGTACATTCAAAACATATTTTTAAAAAACAGATACAGGTGGTAAGCCCTCCACACGATATGATATCCCCTCCATATGATATGATATCTGATACAAAAATTACAGGAAAATAACACTGTTTCACATTCTACCCTTTTTTATATATATATTTTTAAATTATCTTTAGAAATCGTCTAAAATGACAGGTGTGTCTTAATGAGCACAGAGCTGCTAGGTCGAGATAGTGGGGAGGAAGGGCGATCGGGCTGTCCTCTTCATCACTCTGAACGGATAAGGGTGGGAGGCAGAGGGGGAGGAAGAGGGGGAGGAAGGGGAGGAGGATGAAGGAGGGTGGGTCATCATCTATAGGTTGCTGAAGAGCTCGTTCCTCTTGCTCCAGTCCATGGCGGGGGCCTTTTTGGCCATGCGTTTCTGGTGGGCCCTCTCCTTGACCTGGGCCAGGGACATGCTCAGACCCCCCGCTGGTGCTGGCACGGCCTGTGGGTAACACAAGAGGAGCGCAAGCAAGCACACACTCGGGTCAGCAGAAAGACACCGAACGATCTGTCAACGGTTTAGATATAATCAATCAAACAAATCTGTAAATGTACAAAAACAAATGTTTTTCTGTTTTTTTACCCTTTAAACACTGATCTAATCTTATGTACATATTGACGGCAGGAATAAAAGGACACTCCAATGTGCATGGGTGAATTTGTTTTGCATAAAAAATGTGTGCCTGTTCCCACAAAGGTATAAAGAGAAAGGTTTAGGGCTCCGTACGTCCATGGTGACGGCTGGAGCCGAGGCTGGCAGGGAGGAGTTGGAGGAGGAAGAGCTGGACGAGGAGTGCCTCGAGGGCGAGGCCGGGTTGAGGTCAGCTGCTGTCTTACTGTTGACCTGCAAAACACGCACACACGCAGATATAGCCGGTGCACTTCTTGGGTTTGTCCACCAGGGGGCAGAATACACCACACAACACTTGAAGGTGTCTAATTGTGCAGGTTTAAAAGTTTAAATATTTGGAGGCTTTACATCAACCAGGAAATTATGAACCTTTGAATTATAGTTAGTTGGTCAATTATAATATATTAATCTATTGGAATTTGGAGTCTTTAAACAGATACTTTCTGTATTTGTGCTCTCCTCCAGATCTGCGTGACATCACTCAACGTCTGAGTGATGACAAAGTAGTAAGGGGAACTACTCTTAAAACTTTTGCACAAACTTTGAACAAAAATAATTCATGCTAATCTCGGTGCCAAAAAATAAAACTTGCTCAGAGGCATAAGCAGCTTTGGCCGCGTGAACAACGTGTAGCAAAAAAGACCACCGCTAGCTGCAGTTTATGGGTAACGGGTACAGAATGGCATGAGGACAGGACATCATCCCGGATAAGAGCAGCGTGAAGCAACCGGACCCGCAGTTAAATGAGGGGCCATTCATGTTTACAGCCTTGCCACGCAGCACACGCTGGAGCGCTCAAAGGTCTGAGCGCCCAGAGCCCCCGTTCACCGCCCGTGCGTCTTTTGGTGATCGGATCACAAGCGGCCGGCCAAATGTACGTCAGCTCACAATTGGAATTAGAATGCGTCTGCACGTGCGTCTCGATTGTGATCCGCGCTCACTTCCCCGCCTGGTTGCAAATTAACAAGTGCATCATTTCGGTTTTGCAAAGACTTTGCTGTCGTTGTTTTTAACAACTGGGAGGCAGCCATGACAATGAAGTTGAAGCAAAGCGATTAAGAGTAGGCAAACTATCGCCGCTCGTGGATGTATACGTCCTTCTTCTGACGCAGAGGACGCCTGTCGAGTAGGCGATCCTTCAAGGTGGCCCGGGTATCATTAGCGAACACACTGCTAAAGGAATGTGGCCATATGCCCAGATCCACCTCTGAATGTGGTTCTAAGCGATCGCATCTCAATGTGTCTGGGGTGCATTCACTCCTGTGCTCAGAGCTGCCCCTTTTGGATGGGATCACCCAAGACGCAGGTCAATGCTAGGAGTGAGCAGCGCCTCTGAGCGAGAGGGACTCCTTATGTAACCTCGCAGGGCTTTCATTCATTCATTCATGCATTAGGTATACATTTTGTCCTGCGACAAATGGATGACTCTGTGGCACCTTGCTCACACTCCTTTGTCGACCGCAGATTGTGACGTAGGACACCATCACATGCCTTTCGCTAGCCATCTAATTAGCATAATCCACCTCAACCCCTCCCGCTCCGGGTGGGGCCAAATCCGCTTTTCCCATGGTGTGTGTGAGCGCACGCAAGTGTGTACACAAGGGTATTTATAGAGCTTATGAGGAGGAGTAGTTCCCTTTTAAAGTCTGTTTTCGTTTGATAATCCTGGAGATGCTCGTCACACACACACACACACACACACACACACACACACACACACACACACACACACACACACACACACACACACACACACACACACACACACACACACACACACACACACACACACACACACAGACTATCATATAGTTAATCTGACAGCTTTTAATCATGGTTTAGACCAACATGTTGCTCCTCTTTTTTATTTTTGTAAGACTAGTATATAGTCCCTTTCACAGCCTTAATGCAGTTCATGTTAGAGACTAGCACGTAGTTCCTCTAAAACGAATGGTCCTACGTAATGCGTCCTGTAACTGCAGCTTCCGGTTTCACATAAACATATGATAGGCTCTAACGGCCTTCAGGTGCTGGACAGTCATTGGCTCGACCCAGTATCCAATGACTGACGTCAATGACTCTACACCCATATTTTGTAACATGACTCTATGGGATATTATGGATAAAATGGGTAATTCTAACACAAAAAATTTAATATTGCATCTCTTTGACAAAAGAGATGGAATATGTATTCATTAGGATGTGACATATTTGAAACCGCTTTCTGTGAAAATGGGATATTTGGATCATAAAATATTATGCTGATAGCCAACATGCTTTACGAGCCTTGGATCAGTCAACATACCATACTAGAGTTGGCCCCATTTTAAAGATTAACAGCAACTCGTGCTAGGGTACACCAGGGTCAAACTGGTGGGTTAGGATTTGTGCTACAGTACTGAACCACGTACTGTAATAACCGGTCCTATCCAGTACTGCAGTATATAGAAAAACACCCAAAAGACTAGTATTACTCACCCCATCTGTGGAGTCACGTGATTTGCGTACTGGAAGAGGACCTGAAACCAGAAAAGATATATCATAAATAATGAATAAGGCACTCCGGGAGTCTGGTTATTGGAGAATAATGAGCTACCGTGGTTGTTTATTATTTTCCAATAACAGGAGAGTCCGATGTGGTTTGTTCGGCTCATCCAACAACGATTACATATCAGTTCCTTTCTTCTCATCTCAAACATTATGGTTGATTTATCAACTTAAATCAGCTGAAATGTATTCTTCAGCGGCGCTTTGTGGAAATTGTTTTTGTGTGCTCTAGAAAACATCTGGTGGATAGCGGTTGGATTTGCAGCGCATTGAATCGGAACTGTTGAAAAATAATGCACTCCCAGTGGGAGTGCTTGTGTGTGAGTCTATGTGTGCCTGTGCCTGTGTCTATAGAAACATAACGTGTGTATGCGTGTTTGTGTGACTTTGTGTGCGTGCTTGCCTGCGTGAGTGCCTGTGTGTGTGTGTGTGTGTGTGTGCATGCTTGCCTGCGTGAGTACCTGTGTGTGTGTGTGCGTGCGTGCGTGCGTGTGCGTGCGTGCTCCTACCTCTCAGGTGCTCCTCGGTGGGTAGGACGTTGCAGCTGATGAAGTAGGCGTCGGCCTCAGAGTCCACCACCAGCATGGAGGTCTCCTCGCCCCCGGCTTTGATGGCGCCCACCACCTCCGCATGCTGCATGCCTGCTACTGACATGCTGTTCACCTGGTGGGGGGCGGGCGACGAGAAGATGATTCGGTCGGATTCAACAAGCCAGGACCCGGGTGTCATTGGTCAGAAACCGTACCCCTCAGACACGGTCGGCAGATATAAGTGAGTGAAGTGATCTGTTCTGGTTGACTGCGCCTGCCGCTGTATGAGACTAGTAAGACTGTAGACTAGGGACTCTGGGTTCAGTGCTGGGGATAAGGGGCTAGATGTTAGGGGCTTGGGTTATGGGGTACGGGTTCGGGGCTGGGGTTAGGTGCTGCGGTTAGGGGTTCCGGGCTAGGGGCTTCGGTTAGGAGTTAGGGGTTATGGGCTAGGTGTTAGGGGCTAAGGCTAGGGGTTAGGTGCTAGGGCTCAGGATAGAGGGACCTTGCTCTAGGATACTAGATGTTAACATGACCCACTTGATGGAGGTGGAAAAATAGAAAGGTCATCTCCATAGCTCCTCTAGCGCTATAATGAGCTGGCACGCACCAACACTCATAGAAACACGCTTTCTTCATCATTCCGAACCCAGGGAGTTGGCTCGTTATAATATATGAAGCTTCACAACCTTGAACCTTGAACAAGAAGGATTTATTAACTGAATCTTCTGGGAGGATGGGACGGGGGGAGGAATCCGTCATCCCACCAGGGCCCCCACGCTCCTGATAAGGTTTACGCTCAGACCAGTACCAATCAGACCCGGCCCGGGCACACTGGCCCTCTGAGGAATTCTGAGTGTGGGAGGAAAATCTGTGGCGGGAACGCGGTCAGGAATCTCTCACACACACTAACTCCCACTATCCCCGGCATTGGAAACAACGGAACTCCCTATACTTGCAATGTCCTGTGTGTGTGTGTGTGTGTGTGTGTGTGTGTGTGTGTGTGTGTGTGTGTGTGTGTGTGTGTGTGTGTGTGTGTGTGTGTGTGTGTGTGTGTGTGTGTGTGTGTGTGTGTTGGGTGTTTTGGTTGTGTGTGTGTGTGTGTGTGTGTGTGTGTCAGTGTGATGGTGTGTGTGTGAATGTTTGGTGTGTTCAGTGTGTATGTGTGCATGTTCAATGTGTGTTTGTGTGTTTAGTGTGTATGTGTGTGTGCTTGTGTGTGTGTGTGTGTGTATGGGTTCGGTGTGTGTTCTGTGCGCGTGTTCTGTGCGTGTGCGCACGCTTGTGTTCTGTGCTTGTGTGTGTGTAAAGTCCCATTTCCTCCTGTGAGAACATATTCCAATGTGATTGTGCTCACACTGCACATAAGTTAGGAGGAAGAGAATGCACTCTGCTCCACCCTGCATGTTATTCAGCCTGCACTGTGACACACTCTAAGTGGATTACTCTGTTTGGTAAGTGTGTGTGTGTGTGTGTGTGTGTGTGTGTGTGTGTGTGTGTGTGTGTGTGTGTGTGTGTGTGTGTGTGTGTGTGTGTGTGTGTGTGTGTGTGTGTGTGTGTGTGTGTGTGAGAGAGATAGAGTGTTTGCATGGGTGTGCTTCTGGAGAATCCTCACATTATGAAGACACATCAACACACACTATATTGGACCCTGCCCCCCCCCTGCCCCCTATCCACACTTTACAGTCTTTGTTTAAGACACTTCCGATTATTAGTTACAGAATGCATACTCAGCAAGTCATCCAGCCGGTCAGTCGGCCAGCTAGTCAGTCAGATGAGCAATCTGACAGTCAGTCTGTCAGCCAGTCATTAAACCAGTCAGAGAGTCATGCAGCATGTCAGTCAGTCAGTCAACCTGTCAGTCGGCCAGCCAGTCAGTCAGTCAGTCAGCCAGTCAGTCATTCAGCCAGCCAGTCAGTCCGGGCTGAAGGGGGTGTTACCTGCAGGATCTTGTCTCCGGGCAGCAGTCCGGCCCTCTGGGCGGGGGAGTGGTCGTCCACGGCCCGGATGAACTGGCCCGGTTTGGACTTCTCGCTGTGCAGGTTGAAGCCGTAGCCGTTGGCTCCCTTTGCCATGTGACACAGACGCGGCCGAAGCCCTTCACTCGCCTCCTGCAGGGACGAACATCAGCCGCGTGAAATTATAATATAACACTAGAGGATATTTTAAAGAGCGCTTTCATAAGCTCAAAACACTGTTTTTATCAAAGCAACACTAAAGCTCATTTACAAAACAGAGTGAACTCATAAAGTCACGTTAAATACACAACCTTGTTTGTTATGAAAAGATGACACACAGAATCTAGATGAGAAAGCAACATTGTGAATATCTGACTTCCCAATGTCAGGTGTCAACTTCGCTATTGAGACAGAGAGGACACTAAACATAGAGAGCAAACACTAAACATCAGGACACTAAACATTAGGACAGTAAACATTAGGACACTTAAGTGTGAAGCACGGGAGGCATAATCCAGACGCAGTCTGGTGGGGTCTTGGACAGGAGTTTTGTGTTTATGCTGTTTCAAATTGAATAATCGTGACACCTGTGTGTATTCACAACATGTCAGCTCTTACAGCTCAAAACTGTTTAGTTGTATTGTGTACTCTTGTTTCAGTGTGTGGAGTGTGTCTTCTAACAGGAGAGCTAAATTCAGGAGTTTGCCTCTTCAGCAGTCCCCCGGTGTAGCATCACAACGGGGGAGCAGGCTGTCGGCCACGTAACACGCCTCATGTTCCTGTCGTCGTCACACAACCCTCTTCAGCTTTCTCTGGTCACACAACCTTCTTCCTGTCTAGAGACCGGCCTCGGAATGAATCCCCAGTCGTCTGTTAATGATTGGTGCCGTGCTATTCAAGAATTTTTTACAGGGCAACCTTTGGTCTTCTCCTCTAGCCACAATCAGCTAAGTAGCATGTCAGCGTAGCAACAGTTATCCAACATGCACTGTTGCTGACTAGCATGTTAGCATAGCAACCGTAGGTCAGCGTGAAGCAGAAACCCCTTCAGGAATTGAAAAGAAGAGTTGGCAGGGTTTCTGAGTCATGGCGGCTGTGTCACAACACAACCCAGTTTCTACAGAGTTCACTCCTCATCATGGGCAATACCGTTTTGCAAACCTGGAGATAATGCTGCGAGGGAAACATTTGGAACTTTGCACATAAAGAAAAGAATAAACTGGGTTTTTAATGAATGAGTGAACGAATGTTCCCGAATGCAGTTATCTTATCTTGTTTCCACTTCGGCGGTGGCTTGTCGGTTGTTGGGTTGATTGTTATTGACTAACAGGCGTAAAATATATGAGAAATGTACTCTGCAGGACTCACTCT
Source organism: Gadus chalcogrammus (assembly GCF_026213295.1). Taxonomy (NCBI): domain Eukaryota; kingdom Metazoa; phylum Chordata; class Actinopteri; order Gadiformes; family Gadidae; genus Gadus; species Gadus chalcogrammus. The sequence continues at coordinate 6,179,942 of NC_079429.1, forward strand.
ATTGGCAGAAAAACTATTCTTTGGGTTCAAACTTTGAATACTGTACATACTCTAGTTTTCTATTTGCTGTGGTAAAACAAGTCCATTTTAAACTATGGGTAAAGTATAAAAATCCATAGCTTGAGGGACTTTGACCATGCTTGGAGTGTTTAAGTGGTTAGTGGGCAACAGCTATAATGCTGCAGCCATTTTAAGCATAGCGTGCAAACTTCAAGGGCAGGAAAACTGCCAAAAGTAGTTTCTTTCAGACATTTATTGTGAGCTTATGAGTAAAAATGTATTCCAATTGATGAATTCCCCAAGCAAAATTGTGAAACGCTGGTTTGCTTTAATCTTATTTCGTTTTCCTGAGAAAATAAAAACTGACCAGTGAACAGATTTGTCCAAACTCTTTATACACACTGTCATTTTCTCCATATTTTGTCTAGTCATGTATTTCCATCCACTGCTTCAACAATTATTATCCCTTGCATTGCAATAAGGAAAATCTTTTTTTCTTTGCTTGAGGCCAATGATCAAACGCAAGGAACTCTGGGAAGTGGGGGAGGAACTTTCCATTGTTGCTCATTTATTTCCGTTCCATGAGACTCTTTGAAGGACTTTCTCTCAAAAGCTAACATTGTCCACACGGCTTGGCAAACATTCTATACATGTCACAGATGTTGACTTGGCATCAATTATATCACATCATACTCCTAAATCATGTTTAAGTCATTGATTGACAGAGCCAATGTGTGTACAGTCTTATTTTCACAGTGCCTTTCATCGAAAGGGCCTTGCTGGCAGACCGGAACTGCGACAATACACTTGTACAAACAATACAGACATGTACACACAGCCAACCTCTCCAACACACACTGGATCCACCATGAGAGTCATCAGGGCAGAATGACAACCGAGTAATCCATTTACCGCCCACTGTCGGGAAGATGGCCCAGAAGCACAGGACATTACTCTCTCGCTCTCTCTCTTGCTCGCTGTCTCTCGCTCCCTCTCTCTCTCTCTGAGAGCCTGAGAGTCACACCAGAGACGTAGTCTACTCTGCTTACCCTCTCCATAAATCTCCCTTTTCCTCTCTGTCTCCCCCCGCCGCCCCATCTCTCCATGCACCCAACCATTGAGTACCCAGTCCAAATCCATGTCAGGATTCAAAGGGGCTTTAGACTAATTACACTAATAATAGTAAAAACTCTGTGTCCCAGTGCATGTTGTTTAAATCACCGTGGAGACATCAATGCGGGTTACATCTTAATGACCATGGGATGGGTGCATGGAAAATACACTAGTCATGATGATCCTAATAATAATCATGATTATTATTCTACATTGTATTTATATAGGGCTTGATAAAGTGATTGATAAAAAGTCACAAAAACATTTACAAGCATACGAACAGGCAGGAAGAGGGACCGGGAAGCCGTTTTAAGAAGGTGAAACTTTATGGCATCGTCATTCTTAAGACTGCGGCAGAAATGGAATAAAGTTGCATTGCAGACAGAATCTTGTTTGTTATGAAAGGCACGTCTCATAACAGTGAGTGTTATGAGACGCTGCCCAATTACCCTGGCCAGGGGGCTGTCACACACACACACACACACACACACACACACACACACACACACACACACACACACACACACACACACACACACACACACACACACACACACACACACAGTGAATGATTGGGTCTTGCTGTGGGCTACTTGAACATCACATTGTTTGGGCTTTTAAAATGGTTTGACAGGCTTGGTAAACACCCCCTACGTTTCCTTAATGTTAATGAGACTGATCAAAAGGTTAATTGTTTTACGGCTCGCATTCTACTCCCCTCGTAAAACATGGGCTTTAAAAGAGAAGGGACTTTGGACCAAAAGGAAGAGTTTCCCAGATGACCAGGTTATTTTCTCCTCCATGCAAACACTTTGGACTATTACCCGTTCTATCTACGTAAACTTCCGTGCAATATAAATATATTGACACTACCAAATCATTCCATTTGGACCTCAAACTATTAGTAGCAAAATGTTTTACCTTATCACTTGAAAGCAATCTGTGTGGGGGTCAAGGTCCAGGGACTTGGAGTGAGCAGTAGAGCTGCGATCACCAGCACCTAACCCTAACCCTAACCCTAACCCTAACCCTAACCCTGTTCAAAACAAGGTCTCTAGCGTGGTTACAGAACTGTTTCAAACAAGGTCTCTAGCGCGGTTACAGAACTGTTTAAAACAAGGTCTCTAGTGCTGTTAAAGAACTGTTCAAAACAAGGTCTCTGGCGCTGTTAGAGCACTGTTTAAAAAAAGGTTTACTGGTGCAGTAGGAGCACTGTTCAAAGAAAGGTCTCTGGCACTGTTCTCTTGAAGCCTGCATCTCAATGTATTTGAGGAACCACTACTGCTACACCAAGGACAAGAGTGTGGCTTGGTGTCCAGGAGGCTAAATGTAATTCGATGATCTCTTCATCGCAATGAATAATCGCTATATGACAATATCTGAATCTCCAACAAAAGTATTGCGATAACACAATCGTGTTATGTGCAATCAAGTAGTACCAGCAACAGGAAGTGGTTACCACGACAATGCTGCTCCACCCACAGAGCGTGCGTGCATGTGGCTATGCGTCAGTGTGTTTGTGTTCGATAGGGTGCCTTGAGTGAGCACAAGCCAAAGTTAGCAAACACCTACTGTATGGTTCAGTCGTTTCCTCTTAAGACTTATTGCTCTATATAATGTTCACCCTTCACCATATGCAACGGTAGCCTATAAAGTCATGCCTCTTTCTAAATGGTGTGTGAGTGTGAGCTAGCACCAGCCTTATTCCCAATCCCCCAAGCCATTGATCTGTACTATGTATAACTGTCTGTCAACTTTATTATCACTGTTCAATTGTCCGAACTGTTGAGCTTGAAGGAGTGGACTTTGAAACAGAGAACAAAAGGCTTGTGTGGGCGAATGTAACATTTCCATATTATGAGTAATCACATTGTTTCTTTGGAATCTAATGCAAATTAATAACCTACTAAACAAACCAATATGGGGAGTCAACGTGATAATATATTGGTCATGCCTTATAAACGATTATTTATAAAAGATATGTCAGGTATAAGACTGTTTCCTTAGTAGATAAGTGAGGTTTAGGGTTAGGTGTTAGCGCTACTGCTGATTGGCAGTAGGGCTAAAGATTAGCAGTTCAGGGTGGAGAGGTAAAACAGGAACGATATATTGGGGATAAGCTGACTAGCTATGAGGGTAACAGATCAACAGAGACGATACAGAAAGAGGGGAGAGAATAGAGAGGGGATAAAAAGAGGAGACCGAGAAGAGAGAGATAAAGATAGGACACAGAGAGAAGAGAGAAGAGAGAAAGAGAGAGACTTCAGAGTCCCTTCTGCGATTATTGGTGCGGAAATGTAATCATAATCCCTGTCATGGCAGCTTGAAAGACAGAATCTTTGCCACAAAAAAAGCTTTTTAAAGAACAGCTTCCGGCTAAAATAAGGCTTCTCACTGCTGAATGTAATTTGTCATGTGGGCACGGTGTGTATGTGTGTGTGTGGGGCATGATGTGTTGGCGTGTGCATGTCTGTGTGTGCGTGCGTGTATATGAGTTTGTGTATGCGTCTCTGTGTGTGTGTCAACAAAAAAGTTATTAAAATAGATTAGTTGTCCATGAAGGTTGTTTCTACAAAGGCCTGTTTGTTTGTGTGTGTTTTGAGAATAGTAAAGAGCAAACGAGGTGATGCAGCAGATCTCCTAGAGAGGGTGACAACAAAGGATTACAGAGTTGGATGGAAAAGCCGTTTTCAGCTCAGGTCTCCGTGACAACCGTCCAGTGGAAGTAAGGTTATTGGAGACTTTCGGCATCATGGGATCGGCTGAAAGCATTTCATTTAAAAAAAAGTCCCACAGAGAAACTTTTGAAAGTCTATATTCGCAATCGGGAGTGACTACTATATAATCAAATATACGCACAGGAAATGCGTGTGACTTGGGTATTAATGTCGCTGTCTCCTCTGCATGAACTAACTTTAAATAGTAAATCTCTTTAAAAAGGCAATGATGGGCATTATATCACCCGCACATCCTCTCCAACCTCCCAACAACCCCAGCGACTCCATCACCACATTGATTACGTTATGTCAGAATAAACTTGAGCAAGGGCCAAAGTCAACTACATTTATAGCGCCCACCACCGCTGTGATGTCAATAAAGTTCATGGTCATACCGTTCTGGTAAAATAAATAATTTGAGCATTCACGGTGAGATAAGACCCAACTGGGAGAACTTTAAGGGGGAGGTAAGCCTTGACATGGGACAGCTTGGAAGCTGCGGTGAGTCTGCACTTCTGGGGCAGGCTATACCGTGACCATGTGATGCCCAAGTTGTGAGCCGGGCCTTAAATCCAGTGCACAGCCTTTTGTAGTGAACTGCAAGTCTACTCCATCTATAATCCAAATACATAACATTTATGCATCTCGAGCGATAAAAGTCTTGGATAACCATGACTTTAATACAAGGTGGAACAAAGTGGTGAAGGTGGAATTTCGAAAAAGTATGTGTGATTAGCGGAAGTAAGACAGCTTTGAAACGACCGGAGATAAACTCGGAGCACACACTCGCTCCCATGCTTCTCCATTCGGCTGACATTTTCTCTCCACAAGTGGAGACAAATTGCTATTTAATCCTGTAGTTCCCCCCCCCCCCCTCTCTGACTAACAGACACACAGATACACACACACACATACACACACACACCGTCTATTCTCTCTCTATGCATTAGACTTGGTGGTGGCGGTGGTGGTGGTGGTGGTGGTGGGGAAGGTATTTCAGGGTCCTGGTAGAGGCGTGAGAGTGTTTTCTCTGCTCCCCCCCCCCCCCCCTCCATGCTAGCACCGAACAGCACAATGCCTCATTCTGCTGCAGCAGGTTTCCATGGTAACCGGTAGGCTGCTTGGTACCCCTACCCCCTCTTACCCCCATTACCCCCCCCCCCCCCCTATCCCCTCCCCCCTCCCCGGCCTCCAGGGACCCACTCCCCCGGTTCCCCCGGGTCAGGCGATACAGCGGGTGAAACTGGCGGTCGGTTTCAGGGCTGCAAAGCTGGGACCTTGTTACCATAATATGGTGATGATGACACCCTGACCCTCCCACCACTTTCGCACCGCCTCATGTTGGCCCTCGGGGAGGGGAAGTGACAAGCTTCACTCTCTTCTGCGGGCTTGAGGGGACGGAACTAGCCAAAGAGGCAAAAAGAAAAGCATGGTTCAGTGGTTGATGTGGGGTCATGAGCAGTTCCACATTGACGTTTTTTCGTCCTGTTTGTAGTCAATGTAATGTATCGTCCTATTGTGAGAGCCGGAAATGAGAACAATGTTAACAGGGAGCTTAGCCGGGCTGTTTGGGGCTGTAGGGTACAGGAGACTAAAGGCTTAGTTATCGTTGGAGTTGGACTATGACATAACGCTATTTTGGTTCTGCTTCTGGTTTTAGTAAGCAGACCAATCACAGCCCTCGCTGCTGTGTCGCCTCAATGCAAGGTTATCATGTTTGTTAGGCGCACATCAGGCCCTTGCGGTGGACGCAAGGAGGGTCCGCAAGGTCGAAATGGGTCTGTAAACCCCCTTGCGTTGGGTCCACGTCCAACCATAACTCTACCCTGAGGGTGGAGAAACAGGGAGACAACTGGATGATAAAGGTGTGTGTGTTTACACGGGTAATTGAAAGTCAAAGTTGTAAGATGCATTCACATTCTGTGTCCATCGCTCATGGAGACGTGAAAGGTGTCTTAGACTTGGCTCAGAGTACCTGGGCAAGGCACTAAAGCGGTATAGTTTACCTGTTGTGGGTTTTATAGCCAGGCTTTGGACTCTGATCTCCCAGGTGGAGTCCTGGAAAAACTAAGAACTAAACCTCCCCAGCATAAAAGCCTTATAACAGCCCCTCATAATCCAATCGAAAAAACAACAACAAATTGGCACTGTTGGAACGATCTCAGAGAGAAACTGCATTATAATGTTGCTTGCATAATTTATGAATCCTCACAATCTGGAAGGGACTTTGTCCCATTCCAACACAAGAAATATGTAAGCCAATAACTTCCTAATGCCCTTTGCCCCTCTATGCTTAACCAATATAACAGATTAATTACCCAGTTGCTAAATCATTTTACAACCAACTCAAGGCATGCTGGCACTAATTAGAATAAGTCCGCTTTCTTTAACTTCCACTAAATGAGCACTAATAAGCTTTGGGTCATTGTGTCTAATAGTTGTATGTGTGTCTAAGTATTGTCAATGCAGTCAAGCCAGGAACAAGAATGAGGACATTAAGACAATATTGAATCCATAATTTCTCTCCAAACTACCCTACTCTCTCACTAACTATCATACTCTGTCCCTAACTATCATATTCTGTCACACATATATCATTTGTAGCAGTTTGCAAGAGAGAGAGAGTATGATAGTGTGTAGGAGAGAGTATGATAGTGCGTTAGAGTGTTTGGTTGTGTGTGAGAGAGAGTATGATAGTATGGGAGAGAGTGTGTGATAGTGTGGGAGAGAGAGAATGATAGTGTGAGAGAAGGATAGTGTGGAGATGAGTTAAGGATGAAATATGGCCTAAACGACCTCTCATAAGCAAGTGCTACACGGGTAGCCTACCATTATATAGGTTTATTGTATAGAACTACAGGCATGTCTAATCGGAACGGATGACTCAATGTTTTGTGTCGACCAAACGCCTGAGGTTAAACAAAACAGGACAAACCAGATTAGGAACTTGTAGGGTAACCAGCAGACTTCATACGGAACTGTCATGATATCTAAACCAATAGGAAAAAGTCTGCGACGACACTGCCAGGCCCTGATGAAGGATGTTTCAGTCTGAAGCTCTGAACCTCTGGCTCTCAAATATATCCAAATCAGAAACACTTCTATGGAAATTAGGACTAGCTCACGTATGACATATCTCATTTTGTTGCCTGGTATTCGATTTGCACTGTGGTAAGTTTATTATTAGTAACATGATCATAATAAAAAGATCAACAATAACCATGGTGAGTAAGTGAGTCAGTGAATTACAGTTAGATTGTTAGTTAGTCAGAAATAATTAGTTACCTTATTGGAGCTAACACTCAGCCTGTGCAGGGGGATCTCTCCGTTCTCTGGCGGGGCCGGGCTGGACCCTCTAGACCCCGCTGCGGACGTCCCGTTGCTCTGGGTGTCCTCCCCGGGCACGGGGATGCCTTCCGTCACATACTCTACGCGGCACTTCAGGCCGTGTTTCTTCAGGAGCTCCGCGGTCTCGTCGTCCACGACGATCAGCTCCAGGTCTCCCACGGTCACCCGGATCTTGGCGACCACTTGCTGGTGGCTGGCCCCGTCTACACTCTCCCCGTTGACGAAAACAAGGCGGTCGCCGGCGAGCAGTCCGGCGGCCGCAGCCGGGGAGTCGGGCTCTACCAGCCGGATGAACTGGCCCGTCTTCCCCTTCTCTCCGTGCAGATGGAAGCCGTAGCCGTCCGGACCCTTCTCTAAAGTGCACCGCTTCGGTCGGAGATTTGACATGTTGTTCGTGTTGTTGTGGGGGTGGTTGTTGTTATTGTGGTTGTTCTGGACTGCTGAGTGTCAAAGTGTGGTCCTCAAATAGTTCTCACAACTTTGCTAAGACGAAAAAAAGGTGTAGCCCTTAAAAAGTGAACACTTGTTGCGCACTCACTCTGCTTGCAAGAGGCGCCCACTTCCTTCCTGCGCTCTGAATGAAAAGCGATTGACTTTCCGCTGTGGGAGCTTTCAGTCCTCCCAGCTGGTCAGAGGTCCTCCTCCCCGAAACTGTGTTGCAATGATCTTCTACACGGATCACTTTTTCTTTCTTTTGTCTCAGTCCCCTGATCAACCGCTAGTCATACGCAGCAGCAACACACACTGTGTTTGAAGTTGATACTCCGGAGGGGGCACTAAAACACGACTAGGTTTAGACTATTGGTTTAGTTCTTAATGGTGCCTCTTGCTGACAGATGACAAGACCAATCAGTAGGCTAATCTCCAAGGGACGCTTAACTCACTAAACCTTACCCCACCAGGCCAATGTCCAAATCCCTTTTGTAGCCTGCTGCTATTTCGTCCACGAAGACATTCACTGCAAAGTTTTGATCTTTTCAGTGCCAGGGGACCCTTTTATAGGCAGGTGTCTAAGAATAGGTTTGAGAAAGTCGATATTGACTCCTATTGATGTGTAATAAGCATGTTATGTTTGGTTGGACCGTTGGATCGTGGCTGGTGGGGAAAGTCCCTGATATGATATTGCCCTCTGGTGGTTGTCGCTCACTCAGTCGCTCAAAGACTCACAAATTGAATTACTTGTTTAAACCACCTAAGAGTTGACAAGTTATCATCCAAATTGTTTGGAAGATATTCATTCATTGCAGATAAGACATGACCATTTAGGCTGGAAAAGATTATAATTTGTCATATTAACCTTCCTGGCATTTCATTATCTGATAGTAGATTATGGTATTATGGTAAATATATATTGTTGAAGAAGACCTAGATGTGAGCCCAACTTTGTGACTTGATCCGATGAAAATGTAGTTTTGTATCCCAGAAAGACATTTAGAAATAACAAATTAATTTCTAAATGAAATGTCATTAAATATAAATTGAGCGTATAACTTGCTCACCTGCATTTAATATCTTCTGAAAGGGCCTTTTTTATACGTTTTGAAGTAGCTGTTGATTAGTAAACACAAAAATACCAATATCAATAATAACTTTTATGACGTTTTCAATACAAAACATTGTCAAAATATATCATAATTTATAGAATTTATATGCAAATCAGAATGTCCCAACATCCAAAAGTAAAATGGATTGCATTGCACATGATGTTGGCAACGTGCAGTTACATGCAACCCCAAATGAAGTTCCTCCTCAAAGTTACACAAAATAGCTCCTAGATAATATAGACGATGATAAAACCACTTAAACATTAGTTAAGACTTTTTGTCTTATAATATAGTTACACAGTGTTCACAACGCAAACAGGTTTCCCTCAAGTTGTAGAAAACCAATCCCTTATGACGTGTGTGGTTTCACAATAAACCAATGATCATAGGAAACCCATGACAAAGGATCTGGTTCAATGGTTAATCCGAGAGGGACTGATTAGTTTATCAAGAGAGTGATGTCAGCGACATATGTTCTATCCAAAGAAACCATGGGCTGGTGGTGGGGGGGGGGGACTTTGTTCTCAGCCTCATAGTAAACAACATGTCCCTGAGCGTTCTTATATTGGATAGAGCGAACAATGTAGATTAATGCAGAGAGGGTGCAAGAGAGAGAGTGCGATGCGAGAAAGAGAGAGTGAGCGAGAGGGAGCGGGCGAGAGAGAGCTATGTTGACGAAGGCAAAGAGAGAGAAAGTGAGTCAGCAATATAGATAAAGGCAGAGACAGTGAGAGATAGAGAGCCGTATAGATAAAGGCAGAGAGAGAGAGAGAGAGAGAGAGAGAGAGAGAGAGAGAGAGAGAGAGAGCAGTTGTCCCCGGTGCATCAATCCCCCCAAGAGGTTTGCTTATATAAGATCACTGAGTGCTGAGAGAAAAGAAATAGATGCTGACTTGTGTCCGTGAGCCTGGCTCTTGATCAGAGGCCCGAGTGTACGATCGCTGTGTGAGTCCGTCTGCACTCTGAGGGCTGAGCTCAGCATGAGAAGGTGCACTTGTCAATCCCGGGGCTGTCTTCGGGAAACAGCACATCCTCCATTTTTGAAAGAGTGGAGAATTAAAAAGTCACTCAAACCTGTTGTCTGATTTAGGAGAGGTGTACGGTCTGTTTGCCATTGCTCCTTCACTTCAAATATGGTTCTGGTACGTTTCCCCCCCCGCCCCGTCCTGTCATTTCTAACCCCCTGACCTTGTCCAGATGAGCGTTGCCTTGTTTGGTGAGCCATTGAAGGACGTTCCCAGCTGGTGCTGGAGACAAGAGGTTAAGTTGTTAAAGGTAGCTGAGATGGAGCTGTAGGCCAGAGGTTTAGCTGTTAAAGGTAGCTGAGATGGAACTGTAGGCCAGAGGTTTAGCTGTTAAAGGTAGCTGAGATGGAGCTGTAGGCCAGAGGTTTAGCTGTTAAAGGTAGCTAAAACGGAGGTGGAGGCCAGAGGGTTAGCTGTTAAAAGCAGATGAGAGAAAGGTCGAGCCTATAGGTTTAGTTGTTCAAAGTGGGTGAGATGGAGATGGAGCCTGGAGGTTTAGCTTTTAGAAGTATCTGAAGGAGGGTCTGGTGCCTAGCGGTTTAGCAGCTAGAAGTATCTGAGGGGGGCCCGGGGCCTAGAGGTTTAGCAGCTAGAAGTATCTGAAGGGGGGCCGGTGCCTAACTGTTTAGCAGCTAGAAGTATCTGAAGGGGGGTCGGGTGTCCTATAGCGGTTTAGAAGCTAGAAGTAGCTGCAGCAGGTAAGCTTCGGCTCCTCTGCCTCGACGTACTGGTGGATCTGGAAGGTTAGCTCGTCCGGGCGCCGCACCGATCTGCGTTTCAGTTCCCTGGAAGCCAAGAGATGGACATGTTAAAGAACGCACGGAACCATTCTGTTTGCTATTTGTAATGCAAATCTTCTTTGTAGGCAGGGGCGCTGCCAGGAATTTTGGGCCCTATGAAAGAATATTAATATTATATTATTAATTGCCATCCGCGGGCCGTGGGCCGTGCTGCGTTGGGCTGGGCCCTTAGAATCAGTACCACTTTTCCCCGCCAGGCAGCGCCCCTGTTTGTAGGCTATATTCATCTGTATTCAAAACATAACAACACACTGTCTTTGATAAACTAACATTAATGACAATGTTTTCCCATTCAGTTTTTGCCTTTGTTCTACAGTGGTATCCCTTTCCACAGAGGCACGGAACAGATTTGAAGCCTTGCTCAGCAGTCGGTTTAACACTCTTTCTGTGACCGGGTTCACGCCTGGGTTAAACTGAAATATGTTATAGTGGAAATGTTTCTAAAAGGGATCACATTGGTTATGGTTGGAGGACAAGGTAAATGTGAACATTAGGCTGGGTTCCTTATTTTCTAAACAAACAGCCGTAAAATGAACTTGAACCTGATGCTGCTGCAATATCCTGTTTCTTCTGGGAGAGGCACAATTTGACAAAACCCAATTCCATAGGCCTAGGCCAAAAGTAAAAATACTCCTGGTCAAATCAAATTTTCATGAAGTAAAAGTTCAAAGTATTCTGAGTCAACATATCTGCCCCAGATGTGGGAGAGGACATTCACTTTCTTTGTTTCCACCGAGCGTTGAGTTAAATTAGTCATTGTCACTGTGTTTAGGAAGAACGCACTTGGCCACTGAAATGAAAGCCATCTCCACATTCACTCCGGTCTTTGCACTAGTCTCCATGAAGGGAACACAGTACTCCTGGAGGAAAAGGGAGAGGGGGAATAGGGAGAGGAGAACAAAAACATCAACATTGACTTTTATTTGAGTCTAATTTCTTAGAAATCCCATAGCAATGACATAGTTTCAATTAAATTAAACAGCCTCTGTATGACACGATTGAGATTGTTTCTGGCTAATATCTGACCGGGCGTCTCTTCCCCATTCAAGGAATCCATCTTGCCTGTCAATCACAGGTTTGTGATTGCAAGACATTCTGCATTTGTTTAAATTCCAAATCTTGCTCTCTTCTGCTGTATCTGTAAAACTCTCAAATCGTGCCCTACAACTGCTTTAAGACAACTTGTGATCTGTTCATCCATACCCTGGCAAGGTTTTCTCCCTCCACCCTCCTGATCGCCCTTTCACCGGCCATGTCAGCCTGTTGGAGGAACACAACATGGGCCATTTGGTCCCCACTGGTTCTTGGTCAATCGCAAACATTCATTTACAAAACAAAATAAAAAACAAAATAATGGTGCTGTTATATATTAAAAAAAAGTATATATATATATATATATATATATATATACTTTTTGAGACATGGCTTGATATTAGTTTTTATCACATTTATTATATATATCATGTGTATATATGTGTATGTATAATGTATACACCGTGTGAGACGTGGTTGGATAATTGTTGTCTGTATATATATGCACATATAATCAAAAATATCCAACCACTTCTTTTCTAAGTGCTTACCCTTTACTTGAAGAAAACTCATCCAGTCATTCCTCACCTTGTTGCCCAGCAACATGATGACTATGTCCCTCTGTGCATACTCATGGATCTCTGTTAACCAGGCCTGGAGATAGATAGATAAATAGATAAATAGGTTGGTACAAAGTGTTCTAGAGGTTCCTCATGATTCACAGAGCAGCCCCCAGACTCACCCTGATGTTGTCGAAGGATGTCTTGCTGGTGATGTCATAGAGTAGGAGGAGGGCTTTGAGAAGGAGGAGGAGGAGGAGGAGGAGGAGGAAGAGAGCGAGGAAGGGATGAGTAAGATGTATGGACAGCATGAACCCGAGCTGTTTACCGGGGGTGTGTGGTTATTATTAATATGTACACGTCAACCCCACTTCCCAAGTGGAGGGTGACCATTAAGAGGAGGAGGTGCTGCCCACTGGTTCTCTCACCCTGGGCGTCACGGTAGTACGCGTGAGTTACACTCCGGAACCGCTCCTGTCCTGCAGTGTCCCAGATCTGAGAGCAGAAGCACATCCCTCTTATCACTTAGCATGCACAAGCACACGCACAAACACACACACACACGCACAAACGCACACGCACATACACATATACGCACACACACACACACACACACACACACACAAATACGCATACGCAGGTCTCAAAGGCAACCATGCAAGGACATCTTGACAGTATTTACACAGCAGAGGATGACATAAAAGTAGTACAATTGCCTAAACTAAAGTACACATGAAGATACAGACCTGTAGTTTCACCTTCACGTTGTCTACAGTCACCTCTTTATTCTGAGTGGGAAATGACAGAACAAAAAGAAAGAGATTAATATACATAGTATTCATAGTATTTGGTGAGAAATTGAATTCACATACAAATGGAAAGTGAAAGTGACGAACCGTGAAGCCGATGCCCACGGTGGCGGAGAAGGACCCAGGGATGAACTTCCCCTGATCGAACTGGACCAGCAGGGACGTCTTCCCCACGCCACTGTCCCCCACCAGGATGGTCTGTACAACACACACACACACGCACACGCACACGCACACGCACACACCGGTTACAAGCCAATAAACACACTGATCAATATATTTTTTTTGCCATGTAATTTGTCTTAAAAGTGAGTCTGCATTTCTGCATCTTATCAGCTTATAATACTAACAATGGCAGCCATCCCGCATGACTCAACAATTATAGTAACACAATGATTGGTCACACATTCACTACCTTGTTTTATCTCTTTGAATATTCACGAAGCACTAGATGAAAGGTGAACACACTAAACGCTTTTCATTGTCATTCTGTAATGAGCGCGAGGGAAACACTACCTTGAACTTTAAATCGACTGTAAGCTTTTCAACGCACGGTTCTCATGCGATGTCAGTTTAGTTTGAAGAGAGTAAGTGGTTCTTCGATACGCAAGACAGGGAGATAAGGCCGGCAGATTGACCTATGCATCGCGTAATGACGAGACACGGCCAGCAGGGGCAGCTGTTTGACCTCAACACGAGTAACGTGATGATGAGAATATTGACCTGGAGACCTTTTGGAGAAAAATCCCGAAACACACACACACACACACACACACACACACACACACACACACACACACACACACACACACACACACACACACACACACACACACACACACACACACACACACACACACACACACACACAATAAAGCAGCTACACATTGTGAACAACCAAAATAGCATGGGGGCGAGTGAACAACGACTTGGTAAATTCGAGCTGCGGGATCTGGAAGAATTTTGGCTGTCGGCTCCTTCAACAGATGGGGAATATGATATCACACACTTTGCCTTCCGAGGAAGAAACTTGAAACCATCTGAAGGTCACAGAACGACCGAACGGCGGAGATGTAAAATCATTGCAGAACGGACATGAGCATTATTAGCAATATTATTTATAAATTATTACAGTTTCTATTGCCATGGATTTCCAACTATTAACCATCTAAGCACTAGAACCCCCCATAGTGGTGCTTTGAGATGGATGCTGGGATAGAGTCACCCTAGGTTACGGAAAAGGTGATGGGGACGGAGTAGGTCAGATGGAGCGTGAGCCTGCAATGCAACGCCCCCTCCTCTCCTACTCCTCTCCCCCAGAGAGAAGGTGCAATTAGATGGAAACAGCAGATGTTCAGGAATTAGGAAAGATGGAGAACAAGCGAGAGAGAGAGAGAGAGAGAGAGAGAGAGAGAGAGAGAGAGAGAGAGAGAGAGAGAGAGAGAGAGAGGGGGCGGGGCAGTGTTAGATGTGTTTGTAAATAGCCTTCCCTCCTTCCTCCCAGACTGGTCGTGACTGAGAAAAAGAGACAATTTGCGGGGTCATCAGAATGTCGTCTCTCCCTTTCTTTAAGACTGAATTTTATACACCAGATTCCATTAGGCTTATTAAACAAGCAGCTTACAATAATTACAATTGAAAATAGTCAAAGGAAAATGTTTGTGTTTGTACCGTTTGTCAAGAAGCAAGGACAAACCACAGTTAGCCTCCCAATTCTGCCATACCTCATAAACATGAGACAGACAGATAGACAGACAGACAGACGGACAGACAGACCATAATTGCTGTATAAAACAATTTTGTTTGCATAGACAGACCAAATAAATACATGAATGGTCTGAGTTCCCCGGACTGAATAGTATATGTATGTGTACTATATGTGTGTCCATATACATATGTGTAATCTGCATGGTAACAGAAGGGTATTACAGACCAATCGAAAAATACCAAACATCAATCAAAGCAATCTTAACTTGGAAGTTTGATTGAGTGAAGTAACCGGTGATAAACATTAACATTAAACTGTGACGCGTAATCAAATAGACATCACCAACGAGATCAGGGGTACACAGACGACCGCTGTAAATAAAGAATAAGTAGACAGTCCTTCACAAATATTTAATAAAACACGAGCTCAAACGTCGACGTATCAACAAGTAGGGCCCATGCCATCACTAAGCCCACCTTGTGCATCAGATCCTCGTTGTAGGACGGCGCGGACGGAGAGCCCAGCGGGCTGCCGGCGGAGCGACAGCTCTCCTCCGGGTGGATCTCGGGGTAATCCGTCGTGTAGAGCGCCGAGATGGGCTCCATGGATTCCATCCTCTCCATCCTGTCTTTCCGAGTCTTCAGCCGATGAAGTACGCTGAAGAAGTCCGTCTATATCTCGACAATGTCTATCCTTCCCCACGCTCTCTCTCACTCTCTCTCTCTCACTCTGTCCCCCTCTCTCTCAATCTGTGCCCCTGTCTCTCTCTCACCCTCTTTGTCCCGTTTTGCTCAAGGAGACGACCAACAATATCAATGATCGTCACGAGGGGCTACACACTCGTCTCTATAACTCCGTGACTCACTTGATACGACACCACTTTAATTGCAGTGTGTGTGATCGCCGACGTCACAACGACATCAGCACCGCGGACAGCGCTCGTGAGGAGAGGATGAGGAGGATGACGAATATGAAGCGGGGTGGGGGCTTGCTGGATTGGGGGAGGGTCGTTCACTTTAGCTACGCTGTGGGTTAAAACAGTGACATAGGCGCTCCGTTTAGTGTGGCTTTCCAGCAATGTTGAAGCAATCCATGAATGGAACTGTCTCTGACGTAGAACCATTTGGAGGCACGTACACACATTCGCACGCACACACACGTACATACATGCGCACATACGCAAGCGCACACACACGCGCGCAGACACACACACACACACACACACACACACGCGCACAGACACACACACACACACACACACACACACACACACACACACACACACACACACACACACACACACACACACACACACACACACACACACACACACACACACACACACACACACCTTTACAGATTTTTCAGACGTAGCCCCCAATTGATTGACAGTCCAGGGGTCCCATAAGGTCCCGCCTGCAGTGTGGTCCAATAAGGTCCCCCATGTTTCCCCTCATGTTTTTTAATTGATAAATATCGACAGTGTTACTCCTTATGTTTTTTTCATGACGACCGATAAAAAACAACAGTGTTACCCCTTATGGTTTTTTTTCATGACGACCAAAGAAAAACAACAGCGTTACCCCTTATGGTTTTTTTTATGACGTCCAAAGAAAAACGACAGTGTTACCCCTTATGTTGCATTTGATAAAAACAACAGTGTTACCCCTCATGTTTCATTTGATAAAAACGACAGTGTTACCCCTTATGTTTTATTTGATAAAAAACGACAGTGTTACCCCTTATGTTTTTTTTGATGACGGCCGATAAAAAACGACAGTGTTACCCCTTATGTTTTATTTGATAAAAAACGACAGTGTTACCCCTTATGTTTTTTTTGATGACGGCCGATAAAAAACGACAGTGTTACCCCTTATGTTTTTTTTAATGACGGCCGATAAAAAACAACAGTGTTACCCCTTATGTTTTATTTGATAAAAAACGACAGTGTTACCCCTTATGTTTTTTTTAATGACGGCCGATAAAAAACGACAGTGTTGCCCCTTATGTTTTATTTGATAAAAAACGACAGTGTTACCCCTTATGTTTTTTTAGATGACGGCCGATAAAAAACGACAGTGTTACCCCTTATGTTTAATTTGATAAAAAACGACAGTGTAACCCCTTATGTTTTTTTTGATGACGGCCGATAAAAAACTACAGTGTTACCCCTTATGTTTTATTTGATAAAAAACGACAGTGATAAGCCTTATGTTTTTTTTGATGACGGCCGATAAAAAACGACAGTGTTACCCCTTATGTTTTATTTGATGACGGCCGATAAAAAACGACAGTGTTACCCCCTATGTTTTTTTTGATGACGGCCGATAAAAAACGACAGTGGTACTCCCTACGTTTTATTTGATAAAAAACAACAGTGTTACCCCTTATGTTTTTTTTCATGACGACCAATAAAAAACAACAGTGTTACCCCTTATGTTTTATTTGAAAAAGACAACAGTGTTAACCCTTATGTTTTTTTTCATGACGACCAATAAAAAACAACAGTGTTACCCCTTATGTTTTTTTTCATGACGACCAATAAAAAACAACAGTGTAACCCCTTATGTTTTTTTTTAAAAAGACAACAGTGTTACCCCTTATGTTTTTTCATGACGACCAATAAAAAAGAACAGTGTTACCCCTTATGTTTTTTTTCATGACGACCAATAAAAAACAACTGTGTTACCCCTTATGTTTTATTTGAAAAAGACAACAGTGTTACCCCTTATGTTTTTTCATGACGACCAATAAAAAAGAACAGTGTTAACCCTTATGTTTTTTTTCATGACGACCAATAAAAAACAACAGTTATGTTTTATTTGAAAAGACAACAGTGTTACCCCTTATGTTTTTTTTGATGACGACCAATAAAAAACAACAATGTTACCCCTTATGTTTTATTTGATGACGGCCGATAAAAAACGACAGTGTTACCCCTTATGTTTTTTTTGATGACGGCCGATAAAAAACGACAGTGTTACCCCTTATGTTTTATTTGATAAAAAACGACAGTGTTACCCCTTATGTTTTTTTTGATGACGGCCGATAAAAAACGATATGGTTACCCCTTATGTTTTATTTGATAAAAAACGACAGTGTTACCCCTTGTGTTTTTTTTTATGACGGCCGATAAAAAACGACAGTGTTACCCCTTATGTTTTATTTGATAAAAAACGACAGTGTTACCCCTTATGTTTTTTTTGATGACGGCCGATAAAAAATGACAGTGTTACCCCTTATGTTTTTTTTAATGACGGCCGATAAAAAACAACGGTGTTACCCCTTATGTTTTATTTGATAAAAAATGACAGTGTTACCCCTTATGTTTTTTTTGATGACGACCGATAAAAAACGACAGTGTTGCCCCTTATGTTTTATTTGATAAAAAACGACAGTGTTACCCCTTATGTTTTTTTTGATGACGGCCGATAAAAAACGACAGTGTTACCCCTTATGTTTTATTTGATCAAAAACGACAGTGATAAGCCTTATGTTTTTTTTGATGACGGCCGATAAAAAACTACAGTGTTACCCCTTATGTTTTATTTGATAAAAAACGACAGTGTTACCCCTTGTGTTTTATTTGATAAAAAACAACAGTGTTACCCCTTATGTTTTTTTTGATGACTGCCGATAAAAAACGACAGCGTTACCCCTTATGTTTTATTTGATAAAAAACGACAATGTTACCCCTTAAGTTTTTTTTGATGACGGCAGATAAAAAATGACAGTGTTACCCCTTATGTTTTTTTTAATGACGGCCAATAAAAAACAACAGTGTTACCCCTTATGTTTTATTTGATAAAAAATGACAGTGTTACCCCTTATGTTTTTTTTGATGACGACCGATAAAAAACGACAGTGTTGCCCCTTATGTTTTATTTGATAAAAAACGACAGTGTTACCCCTTATGTTTTTTTTGATGACGGCCGATAAAAAACGACAGTGTTACCCCTTATGTTTAATTTGATAAAAAACGACAGTGTTACCCCTTATGTTTTTTTTGATGACGGCCGATAAAAAACTACAGTGTTACCCCTTATGTTTTATTTGATAAAAAACGACAGTGATAAGCCTTATGTTTTTTTTGATGACGGCCGATAAAAAACTACAGTGTTACCCCTTATGTTTTATTTGATAAAAAACGACAGTGTTACCCCTTGTGTTTTATTTGATAAAAAACAACAGTGTTACCCCTTATGTTTTTTTTGATGACTGCCGATAAAAAACGACAGCGTTACCCCTTATGTTTTATTTGATAAAAAACGACAGTGTTACCCCTTAAGTTTTTTTTGAGGACGGCCGATAAAAAATGACAGTGTTACCCCTTATGTTTTTTTTAATGACGGCCAATAAAAAACAACAGTGTTACCCCTTATGTTTTATTTGATAAAAAATGACAGTGTTACCCCTTATGTTTTTTTTGATGACGACCGATAAAAAACGACAGTGTTGCCCCTTATGTTTTATTTGATAAAAAACGACAGTGTTACCCCTTATGTTTTTTTTAATGACGGCCGATAAAAAACAACAGTGTTACCCCTTATGTTTTATTTGATAAAAAACGACAGTGTTACCCCTTATGTTTTTTTTGATGACGGCCGATAAAAAACGACAGTGTTGCCCCTTATGTTTTATTTGATAAAAAACGACAGTGTTACCCCTTATGTTTTTTTGATGACGGCCGATAAAAAACGACAGTGTTACCCCATATGTTTAATTTGATAAAAAACGACAGTGACGGCCGATAAAAAACTACAGTGTTACCCCTTATGTTTTATTTGATAAAAAACAACAGTGTTACCCCTTATGTTTTATTTTGATGACGGCCGATAAAAAACGACAGTGGTACCCCTTATGTTTTATTTGATAAAAAACAACAGTGTTACCCCTTAGGTTTTTTTTTATACTATAATTGCGTAGCTAGGAGTAGCTGGGGATCGAACAACCTACCTTTCAGTTACAAGACAACTGCCCTACCACCTGAGCTAAGCCTCCCCAATTTTGATAAACCACGACAGTGGTACTAGTTATGTATGTATTGATGACGGCCGATAAAAAACGACAATGTTACCCCTTATGTTTTATTTGATAAAAAACAACAGTGTTACCCCTTATGTTTTTTTGATGACGGCCAATAAAAAACAACAGTGTTACCCCTTATGTTTTTTTTCATGACAACCAATAAAAAACAACAGTGTTACCCCTTATGTTTTATTTGAAAAAGACAACAGTGTTAAACCTTTTTTTTTTTTTCATGACGACCAATAAAAAACAACAGTTATGTTTTATTTGAAAAGACAACGGTGTTACCCCTTATGGTTTTTTTCATGACGACCAATAAAAAACAACAGTGTTACCCCTTATGTTTTTTTTCATGACGACCAATAAAAAACAACAGTGTTACCCCTTATGTTTTTTTTCATGACGACCAATAAAAAACAACAGTGTTACCCCTTATGTTTTTTTTCATGACGACCAATAAAAAACAACAGTGTAACCCCTTATGTTTTTTTTTAAAAAGACAACAGTGTTACCCCTTATGTTTTTTCATGACGACCAATAAAAAACAACAGTGTTACCCCTTATGTTTTTTTTCATGACGACCAATAAAAAACAACAGTGTAACCCCTTATGTTTTTTTTTAAAAAGACAACAGTGTTACCCCTTATGTTTTTTCATGACGACCAATAAAAAAGAACAGTGTTACCCCTTTTTTTTTTTTTCATGACGACCAATAAAAAACGACAGTTTTACCCCCTATGTTTTTTTTGATGACGGCCGATAAAAAACGACAGTGTTACCCCTTGTGTTTTATTTGATAAAAAACGACAGTGTTACCCCTTATGTTTTTTTTGATGACGGCCGTTAAAAAACGACAGTGTTACCCCTTAGGTTTTATTTGATAAAAAACGACAGTGTTACCCCTTATGTTTTATTTTGATGACGGCCGATAAAAAACGACAGTGGTACCCCTTATGTTTTATTTGATAAAAAACAACAGTGTTACCCCTTAGGTTTTATTTGAAAAAGACAACAGTGTTAACCCTTATGTTTTTTTTCATGACGACCAATAAAAAACAACAGTGTTACCCCTTATGTTTTTTTTCATGACGACCAATAAAAAACAACAGTGTAACCCCTCATGTTTTTTTTTAAAAAGACAACAGTGTTACCCCTTATGTTTTTTCATGACGACCAATAAAAAAGAACAGTGTTACCCCTTATGTTTTTTTTCATGACGACCAATAAAAAACAACTGTGTTACCCCTTATGTTTTATTTGAAAAAGACAACAGTGTTACCCCTTATGTTTTTTCATGACGACCAATAAAAAAGAACAGTGTTAACCCTTATGTTTTTTTTCATGACGACCAATAAAAAACAACAGTTATGTTTTATTTGAAAAGACAACAGTGTTACCCCTTATGCTTTTTTTGATGACGACCAATAAAAAACAACAGTGTTACCCCTTATGTTTTATTTGATGACGGCCGATAAAAAACGACAGTGTTACCCCTTATGTTTTTTTTGATGACGGCCGATAAAAAACGACAGTGTTACCCCTTATGTTTTATTTGATAAAAAACGACAGTTTTACCCCTTATGTTTTTTTTGATGACGGCCGATAAAAAACGATATGGTTACCCCTTATGTTTTATTTGATAAAAAACGACAGTGTTACCCCTTGTGTTTTTTTTTATGACGGCCGATAAAAAACGACAGTGTTACCCCTTATGTTTTATTTGATAAAAAACGACAGTGTTACCCCTTATGTTTTTTTTGATGACGGCCGATAAAAAATGACAGTGTTACCCCTTATGTTTTTTTTAATGACGGCCGATAAAAAACAACGGTGTTACCCCTTATGTTTTATTTGATAAAAAATGACAGTGTTACCCCTTATGTTTTTTTTGATGACGACCGATAAAAAACGACAGTGTTGCCCCTTATGTTTTATTTGATAAAAAACGACAGTGTTACCCCTTATGTTTTTTTTGATGACGGCCGATAAAAAACGACAGTGTTACCCCTTATGTTTAATTTGATAAAAAACGACAGTGTTACCCCTTATGTTTTTTTTGATGACGGCCGATAAAAAACTACAGTGTTACCCCTTATGTTTTATTTGATCAAAAACGACAGTGATAAGCCTTATGTTTTTTTTGATGACGGCCGATAAAAAACTACAGTGTTACCCCTTATGTTTTATTTGATAAAAAACGACAGTGTTACCCCTTGTGTTTTATTTGATAAAAAACAACAGTGTTACCCCTTATGTTTTTTTTGATGACTGCCGATAAAAAACGACAGCGTTACCCCTTATGTTTTATTTGATAAAAAACGACAATGTTACCCCTTAAGTTTTTTTTGATGACGGCAGATAAAAAATGACAGTGTTACCCCTTATGTTTTTTTTAATGACGGCCAATAAAAAACAACAGTGTTACCCCTTATGTTTTATTTGATAAAAAATGACAGTGTTACCCCTTATGTTTTTTTTGATGACGACCGATAAAAAACGACAATGTTGCCCCTTATGTTTTATTTGATAAAAAACGACAGTGTTACCCCTTATGTTTTTTTTGATGACGGCCGATAAAAAACGACAGTGTTACCCCTTATGTTTAATTTGATAAAAAACGACAGTGTTACCCCTTATGTTTTTTTTGATGACGGCCGATAAAAAACTACAGTGTTACCCCTTATGTTTTATTTGATAAAAAACGACAGTGATAAGCCTTATGTTTTTTTTGATGACGGCCGATAAAAAACTACAGTGTTACCCCTTATGTTTTATTTGATAAAAAACGACAGTGTTACCCCTTGTGTTTTATTTGATAAAAAACAACAGTGTTACCCCTTATGTTTTTTTTGATGACTGCCGATAAAAAACGACAGCGTTACCCCTTATGTTTTATTTGATAAAAAACGACAGTGTTACCCCTTAAGTTTTTTTTGAGGACGGCCGATAAAAAATGACAGTGTTACCCCTTATGTTTTTTTTAATGACGGCCAATAAAAAACAACAGTGTTACCCCTTATGTTTTATTTGATAAAAAATGACAGTGTTACCCCTTATGTTTTTTTTGATGACGACCGATAAAAAACGACAGTGTTGCCCCTTATGTTTTATTTGATAAAAAACGACAGTGTTACCCCTTATGTTTTTTTTAATGACGGCCGATAAAAAACAACAGTGTTACCCCTTATGTTTTATTTGATAAAAAACGACAGTGTTACCCCTTATGTTTTTTTTGATGACGGCCGATAAAAAACGACAGTGTTGCCCCTTATGTTTTATTTGATAAAAAACGACAGTGTTACCCCTTATGTTTTTTTTGATGACGGCCGATAAAAAACGACAGTGTTACCCCATATGTTTAATTTGATAAAAAACGACAGTGACGGCCGATAAAAAACTACAGTGTTACCCCTTATGTTTTATTTGATAAAAAACAACAGTGTTACCCCTTATGTTTTATTTTGATGACGGCCGATAAAAAACGACAGTGGTACCCCTTATGTTTTATTTGATAAAAAACAACAGTGTTACCCCTTAGGTTTTTTTTTATACTATAATTGCGTAGCTAGGAGTAGCTGGGGATCGAACAACCTACCTTTCAGTTACAAGACAACTGCCCTACCACCTGAGCTAAGGCTCCCCAATTTTGATAAACCACGACAGTGGTACTAGTTATGTATGTATTGATGACGGCCGATAAAAAACGACAATGTTACCCCTTATGTTTTATTTGATAAAAAACAACAGTGTTACCCCTTATGTTTTTTTTGATGACGGCCAATAAAAAACAACAGTGTTACCCCTTATGTTTTTTTTCATGACAACCAATAAAAAACAACAGTGTTACCCCTTATGTTTTATTTGAAAAAGACAACAGTGTTAACCCTTTTTTTTTTTTTCATGACGACCAATAAAAACAACAGTTATGTTTTATTTGAAAAGACAACGGTGTTACCCCTTATGGTTTTTTTCATGACGACCAATAAAAAACAACAGTGTTACCCCTTATGTTTTTTTTCATGACGACCAATAAAAAACAACAGTGTTACCCCTTATGTTTTTTTTCATGACGACCAATAAAAAACAACAGTGTTACCCCTTATGTTTTTTTTCATGACGACCAATAAAAAACAACAGTGTAACCCCTTATGTTTTTTTTAAAAAAGACAACAGTGTTACCCCTTATGTTTTTTCATGACGACCAATTAAAAACAACAGTGTTACCCCTTATGTTTTTTTTCATGACGACCAATAAAAAACAACAGTGTAACCCCTTATGTTTTTTTTTAAAAAGACAACAGTGTTACCCCTTATGTTTTTTCATGACGACCAATAAAAAAGAACAGTGTTACCCCTTTTTTTTTTTTTCATGACGACCAATAAAAAACGACAGTTTTACCCCCTATGTTTTTTTTGATGACGGCCGATAAAAAACGACAGTGTTACCCCTTGTGTTTTATTTGATAAAAAACGACAGTGTTACCCCTTATGTTTTTTTTGATGACGGCCGTTAAAAAACGACAGTGTTACCCCTTAGGTTTTATTTGATAAAAAACGACAGTGTTACCCCTTATGTTTTATTTTGATGACGGCCGATAAAAAACGACAGTGGTACCCCTTATGTTTTATTTGATAAAAAACAACAGTGTTACCCCTTAGGTTTTTTTTTATACTATAATTGCGTAGCTAGGAGTAGCTGGGGATCGAACAACCTACCTTTCAGTCACAAGACAACTGCCCTACCACCTGAGCTAAGGCGCCCCAATTTTGATAAACCACGACAGTGGTACTAGTTATGTATGTATTGATGACGGCCGATAAAAAACGACAATGTTACCCCTTATGTTTTATTTGATAAAAAACAACAGTGTTACCCCTTATGTTTTTTTTGATGACGGCCAATAAAAAACAACAGTGTTACCCCTTATGTTTTTTTTCATGACGACCAATAAAAAACAACAGTGTTACCCCTTATGTTTTATTTGAAAAAGACAACAGTGTTAACCCTTTTTTTTTTTTTCATGACGACCAATAAAAAACAACAGTTATGTTTTATTTGAAAAGACAACGGTGTTACCCCTTATGTTTTTTTTCATGACGACCAATAAAAAACAACAGTGTTACCCCTTATGTTTTTTTTCATGACGACCAATAAAAAACAACAGTGTTACCCCTTATGTTTTTTTCATGAAGACCAATAAAAAACAACAGTGTTACCCCTTATGTTTTATTTGAAAAAGACAACAGTGTTAACCCTTATGTTTTTTTTCATGACGACCAATAAAAAACAACAGTGTTACCCCTTATGTTTTTTTTCATGACGACCAATAAAAAACAACAGTGTAACCCCTTATGTTTTTTATTAAAAAGACAACAGTGTTACCCCTTATGTTTTTTCATGACGACCAATAAAAAAGAACAGTGTTACCCCTTTTTTTTTTTTTCATGACGACCAATAAAAAACGACAGTGTTACCCCCTATGTTTTTTTTGATGACAGCCGATAAAAAATGACAGTGTTACCCCTTGTGTTTTATTTGATAAAAAACGACAGTGTAACCCCTTATGTTTTTTTTGATGACGGCCGTTAAAAAACGACAGTGTTACCCCTTATGTTTTATTTTATAAAAAACGACAGTGTTACCCCTTGTGTTTTATTTGATAAAAAACAACAGTGTTACCCCTTATGTTTTTTTTGATGACTGCCGATAAAAAACGACAGCGTTACCCCTTATGTTTTATTTGATAAAAAACGACAGTGTTACCCCTTAAGTTTTTTTTGAGGACGGCCGATAAAAAATGACAGTGTTACCCCTTATGTTTTTTTTAATGACGGCCAATAAAAAACAACAGTGTTACCCCTTATGTTTTATTTGATAAAAAATGACAGTGTTACCCCTTATGTTTTTTTTGATGACGACCGATAAAAAACGACAGTGTTGCCCCTTATGTTTTATTTGATAAAAAACGACAGTGTTACCCCTTATGTTTTTTTTAATGACGGCCGATAAAAAACAACAGTGTTACCCCTTATGTTTTATTTGATAAAAAACGACAGTGTTACCCCTTATGTTTTTTTTGATGACGGCCGATAAAAAACGACAGTGTTGCCCCTTATGTTTTATTTGATAAAAAACGACAGTGTTACCCCTTATGTTTTTTTTGATGACGGCCGATAAAAAACGACAGTGTTACCCCATATGTTTAATTTGATAAAAAACGACAGTGACGGCCGATATAAAACTACAGTGTTACCCCTTATGTTTTATTTGATAAAAAACAACAGTGTTACCCCTTATGTTTTATTTTGATAACGGCCGATAAAAAACGACAGTGGTACCCCTTATGTTTTATTTGATAAAAAACAACAGTGTTACCCCTTAGGTTTTTTTTTTATACTATAATTGCGTAGCTAGGAGTAGCTGGGGATCGAACAACCTACCTTTCAGTTACAAGACAACTGCCCTACCACCTGAGCTAAGGCGCCCCAATTTTGAAAAACCACGACAGTGGTACTAGTTATGTATGTATTGATGACGGCCGATAAAAAACGACAATGTTACCCCTTATGTTTTATTTGATAAAAAACAACAGTGTTACCCCTTATGTTTTTTTTGATGACGGCCAATAAAAAACAACAGTGTTACCCCTTATGTTTTTTTTCATGACAACCAATAAAAAACAACAGTGTTACCCCTTATGTTTTATTTGAAAAAGACAACAGTGTTAACCCTTTTTTTTTTTTTCATGACGACCAATAAAAAACAACAGTTATGTTTTATTTGAAAAGACAACGGTGTTACCCCTTATGGTTTTTTTCATGACGACCAATAAAAAACAACAGTGTTACCCCTTATGTTTTTTTTCATGACGACCAATAAAAAACAACAGTGTTACCCCTTATGTTTTTTTTCATGACGACCAATAAAAAACAACAGTGTTACCCCTTATGTTTTTTTTCATGACGACCAATAAAAAACAACAGTGTTACCCCTTATGGTTTTTTTCATGACGACCAATAAAAAACAACAGTGTTACCCCTTATGTTTTTTTTCATGACGACCAATAAAAAACAACAGTGTTACCCCTTATGTTTTTTTTCATGACGACCAATAAAAAACAACAGTGTTACCCCTTATGTTTTTTTTCATGACGACCAATAAAAAACAACAGTGTAACCCCTTATGTTTTTTTTTAAAAAGACAACAGTGTTACCCCTTATGTTTTTTCATGACGACCAATAAAAAACAACAGTGTTACCCCTCATGTTTTTTTTCATGACGACCAATAAAAAACAACAGTGTAACCAGTTATGTTTTTTTTTAAAAAGACAACAGTGTTACCCCTTATGTTTTTTCATGACGACCAATAAAAAAGAACAGTGTTACCCCTTTTTTTTTTTTTCATGACGACCAATAAAAAACGACAGTTTTACCCCCTATGTTTTTTTTGATGACGGCCGATAAAAAACGACAGTGTTACCCCTTGTGTTTTATTTGATAAAAAACGACAGTGTTACCCCTTATGTTTTTTTTGATGACGGCCGTTAAAAAACGACAGTGTTACCCCTTATGTTTTATTTGATAAAAAACGACAGTGTTACCCCTTATGTTTTATTTTGATGACGGCCGATAAAAAACGACAGTGGTACCCCTTATGTTTTATTTGATAAAAAACAACAGTGTTACCCCTTAGGTTTTTTTTTATACTATAATTGCGTAGCTAGGAGTAGCTGGGGATCGAACAACCTACCTTTCAGTTACAAGACAACTGCCCTACCACCTGAGCTAAGGCGCCCCAATTTTGATAAACCACGACAGTGGTACTAGTTATGTATGTATTGATGACGGCCGATAAAAAACGACAATGTTACCCCTTATGTTTTATTTGATAAAAAACAACAGTGTTAACCCTTATATATTTTTTCCATGACGACCAATAAAAAACAACAGTGTTACCCCTTATGTTTTTTTTGAAAAAGACAAGTGTTACCCCTAATGTTTTATTTCATGACGACCAATAAAAAAGAACAGTGTTACCCCTTATGTTTTTTTTCATGACGACCAATAAAAAACAACAGTGTTACCCCTTATGTTTTATTTGAAAAAGACAACAGTGTTAACCCTTATGTTTTTTTTCATGACGACCAATAAAAAACAACAGTGTTACCCCTAATGTTTTTTTTCATAACGACCAATAAAAAACAACAGTGTTACTCCTTATGTTTTTTTTGGAAAAGACAACAGTGTTACCCCTTATGTTTTTTTTCATGACGACCAATAAAAAACAACAGTGTCACCCCTTATGTTTTTTTTCATGACGACCAATAAAAAACAACAGTGTTACCCCTTATGTTTTATTTGAAAAAGACAACAGTGTAAACCCTTGTTTTTTTTCATGACGACCAATAAAAAACAACAGTTATGTTTTATTTGAAAAGACAACAGTGTTACCCCTTATGTTTTTTTTCATGACGACCAATAAAAAACAACAGTGTTACCCCTTATGTTTTTTTTCATGACGACCAATAAAAAACAACAGTGTTACCCCTTATGTTTTTTTTCATGACGACCAATAAAAAACAACAGTGTTACCCCTTATGTTTTATTTGAAAAAGACAACAGTGTTAACACTTCAGTTTTTTTTCATGACGACCAATAAAAAACAACAGTGTTACCCCTTATGTTTTTTTTCATGACGACCAATAAAAAACAACAGTGTTACCCCTTATGTTTTTTTTCATGACGACCAATAAAAAACAACAGTGTTACCCCTTATGTTTTATTTGAAAAAGACAACAGTGTTAACCCTTATGTTTTTTTTTATGACGACCAATAAAAAACAACAGTGTTACCCCTTATGTTTTTTTTCATGACGACCAATAAAAAACAACAGTTATGTTTTATTTGAAAAGACAACAGTGTTACCCCTTATGTTTTTTTTCATGACGACCAATAAAAAACAACAGTGTTACCCATTATGTTTTTTTTCCATGACGACCAATAAAAAACAACAGTGTTACCCCTTATGTTTTTTTTCATGACGACCAATAAAAAACAACAGTGTTACCCCTTATGTTTTTTTTGAAAAAGACAACAGTGTTACCCCTTATGATTTATTTCATGACGACCAATAAAAAAGAACAGTGTTACCCCTTATGTTTTTTTTGATGACGGCCGATAAAAAACGACAGTGTTACCCCTTATGTTTTATTTGATAAAAAACGACAGTGTTACCCCTCATGTTTTTTTTGATGACGGCCGATAAAAAACGACAGTGTTACCCCTTATGTTTTATTTGATAAAAAACGACAGTGTTACCCCTTATGTTTTATTTTGATGACGGCCGATAAAAAACGACAGTGGTACCCATTACGTTTTATTTGATAAAAAACAAGTGTTATCCCTTAGGTTTTTCTTTATAATATAATTGCGCTGTTAGGAGAAGCTGGGGATCGAACAACCATCCTTTCAGTTACAAGACAACTGCCCTACCACCTGAGCTAAGGCGCCCCAATTTTGATAAACCACGACAGTGGTACTACTTATGTATGTATTGATGACGGCCAATAAAAAACGACAATGTTACCCCTTATGTTTTATTTGATAAAAAACAACAGTGTTACCCTTTATGTTTTTTTTGATGACTGCCAATAAAAAACAACAGTGCTACCCCTTATGTTTTTTTTGAAAAAGACAACAGTGTTACACCTTATGTTTTTTTTCATGACGACCAATAAAAAACAACAGTGTTACCCCTTATGTTTTATTTGAAAAAGACAACAGTGTTAACCCTTATGTTTTTTTTCATGACGACCAATAAAAAACAACAGTTATGTTTTATTTGAAAAGACAACAGTGTTACCCCTTATGTTTTTTTTCATGACGACCAATAAAAAACAACAGTGTTACCCCTTGTTTTTTTTCCATGACGACCAATAAAAAACAACAGTGTTACCCCTTATGTTTTTTTTGAAAAAGACAAGTGTTACCCCTTATGTTTTATTTCATGACGACCAATAAAAAAGAACAGTGTCACCCCTTATGTTTTTTTTCATGACGACCAATAAAAAACAACAGTGTTACCCATTATGTTTTTTTTCATGACGACCAATAAAAAACAACAGTGTAACCCCTTATGTTTTATTTGAAAAAGACAACAGTGTTACCCCTTATGTGTTTTTTCATGACGACCAATAAAAAACAACAGTGTTACCCCTTATGTTTTTTTTCATGACGACCAATAAAAAACAACAGTTTTTTTTTTTTTATGTTTTTTTTCATGACGACCAAAAAAAAACAACAGTGTTACCCCTTATGTTTTTTTTCATGACGACTAATAAAAAACAACAGTTATGTTTTATTTGAAAAAGACAACAGTGTTACCCCTTATGTTTTTTTTCATGACGACCAATAAAAAAGAACAGTGTTGTTTTATTTCAAAAAGACAACAGTGTTAACCCTTATGTTTTTTTTGATGATGGCCGATAAAAAACGACAGTGTTACCCCTTATGTTTTTTTTGATGATGGCCGATAAAAAACGACAGTGTAAGCCCCTATGTTTTATTTGATAAAAAACGACAGTGTTACCCCTTATGTTTTTTTTGATGACGGCCGATAAAAAACGACAGTGTTACCCCTTATGTTTTATTTGATAAAAAACGACTGTTTTTTTTGATGACGGCCGATAAAAAACGACAGTGTTACCCCTTATGTATTATTTGATAAAAAACGACTGTTTTTTTTGATGACGGCCGATAAAAAACGGCAGTGTTACCCCTTATGTATTATTTGATAAAAAACGACAGTGGTACCCCTTATGTTTTTTTTGATGACGGCCGATAAAAAACGACAGTGTTACCCCTTATGTTTTATTTGATAAAAAACGACAGTGTTACCCCTTATGTTTTTTTTGATGACGGCCGATAAAAAACGACAGTGTTACCCCTTAAGTTTTATTTGATAAAAAACGACAGTGTTACCCCTTTTGTTTTTTTTGATGACGGCCGATAAAAAACGACAGTGTTACCCCTTATGTTTTATTTGATAAAAAACGACAGTGTTACCCCTTATGTTTTTTTTGATGACGGCCGATAAAAAACGACAGTGTTACCCCTTATGTTTTATTTGATAAAAAACGACAGTGTTACCCCTTATGTTTTTTTTGATGACGGCTGATAAAAAACGACAGTGTTACCCCTTATGTTTTATTTGATAAAAAACTACAGTGTTACCCCTTATGTTTTTTTTGATGACGGCCGATAAAAAACGACAGTGTTACCCCTTAAGTTTTATTTGATAAAAAACGACTGTGTCACCCCTTTTGTTTTTTTTGATGACGGCCGATAAAAAACGACAGTGTTACCCCTTATGTTTTATTTGATAAAAAACGACAGTGTTACCCCTTATGTTTTTTTTGATGACGGCCGATAAAAAACGACAGTGTTACCCCTTATGTTTTATTTGATAAAAAACGACAGTGTTACCCCTTATGTTTTTTTTGATGACGGCCGATAAAAAACGACAGTGTTACCCCTTAAGTTTTATTTGATAAAAAACGACAGTGTTACCCCTTATGTTTTTTTTGATGACGGCTGATAAAAAACGACAGTGTTACCCCTTATGTTTTTTTTGATGACGGCCGATAAAATACGACAGTGTTACCCCTTGTGTTTTAGTTGATAAAAAACGACGGTGTTACCCCTTATGTTTTTTTTGATGACGGCCGATAAAAAACGACAGTGTTACCCCTTATGTTTTATTTGATAAAAAACGACAGTGTTACCCCTTATGTTTTATTGGATAAAAACCGACAGTGTTACCCCTTATGTTTTATTGGATAAAAAACGACAGTGTTACCCCTTATGTTTTATTGGATAAAAAATGATAGTGTTACCCCTTATGTTTTTTTTGATGACGGCCGATAAAAAACGACAGTGTTACCCCTTATGTTTTATTTGATAAAAAACGACAGTGTTACCCCTTATGTTTTATTGGATAAAAACCGACAGTGTTACCCCTTATGTTTTTTTTGATGACGGCCGATAAAAAACGACAGTGTTACCCCTTATGTTTTATTTGATAAAAAACGACAGTGTTACCCTTTATGTTTTTTTTGATGACGGCCGATAAAAAACGACAGTGTTACCCCTTAAGTTTTATTTGATAAAAAACGACAGTGTTACCCCTTAAGTTTTATTTGATGACGGCCGATAAAAAACGACAGTGTTACCCCTTATGTTTTATTTGATAAAAAACGACAGTGTTACCCCTTATGTTTTATTGGATAAAAAACGATAGTGTTACCCCTTATGTTTTTTTTGATGACGGCCGATAAAAAACGACAGTGTTACCCCTTGTGTTTTAGTTGATAAAAAACGACAGTGTTACCCCTTATGTTGTTTTTGATGACGGCCGATAAAAAACGACAGTGTTACCCCTTATGTTTTATTTGATAAAAAACGACAGTGTTACCCCTTATGTTTTTTTTGATGACGGCCGATAAAATACGACAGTGTTACCCCTTGTGTTTTAGTTGATAAAAAACGACAGTGTTACCCCTTATGTTTTTTTTGATGACGGCCGATAAAAAACGACAGTGTTACCCCTTATGTTTTATTTGATAAAAAACGACAGTGTTACCCCTTATGTTTTTTTTGATGACGGTCGATAAAAAACGACAGTGTTACCCCTTATGTTTTATTTGATGAAAACGACAGTGTTACCCATCATGTTTCATTTGATTAAACAACAGTGTTACCCCTCATGTTTCATTTGATGAAAACGACAGTGTTACCCCTTGTGTTTTTTTTCATGAAGACCAAAGAAAAACAACAGTGTCGCCCCCTGTGTTTTATTTGATAAATATCGACAGTGTTACCCCTTTAGTTTTTTTCATTACGACCAATAAAAAACCACAGTGTTACCCAGGGACGCGAGAAGTGGGGGTGCTTAGGGGGCTACAGCGGCCCCTGGCTGTAACTGCAAGTGAGAACGTTTTCTGAACAAATAGCTGAATATGGTAGGCCTACTATGCTGATTTTACATGTTGGTGTTCAACATCTGTTGTATTGAACATTCTAAAACTGGTGTAAAATGTTGCTGCCATATTAATAGACCCGTTGAATGTTATCGTTTTGATTCTGGAATCCCGCACGTAAACTGGTTGGCAAAAAAAGAGCAAAGACGGACGGTTCACTTGACGGAGAAACCGTCACTTTCCTCATATCAGACAACTCGTAACTCTGGATGAAAATGAAGGCTTTCTTTTATTGTCACTTTCCTTTGTAAACCTTTAGAAATAACCTCCTGAATCCTTGTTATAACGCTGTGTAGGCCTATAATCCCGGACTTCAACAGCTTGTCGGCATGTTGTTAGTGTGTGAAATTCAGCACAGTATCAGCCGAGTTTACTCTAATTTCCACATTGTTTACTTGCTAACGTTTGTGAATAACAGTGGCTAGTTGGCAGAACTCTTTTTACACACCAATAGAGTGTTTATCAGAGCAGAGCCCTGAATGTGACGTCACCTGTAATCTCGTCCCTGTAAACAATGGATGTTGCGCAGCATTTATTATGACGTCATTATATAGACTCTCTCTCAGCACCCCCCCCCTCGGACTGACTTCCCGCGTCCCTGTTCGTAAAGAAACTAACTTTGGATAAACTAAGAATGTCGTCCGCTGACACATTCGTAATCGATCCGCTGACCGTCACCGTGAGTTCACGTGAGTAACGACTACCGAGTAAAACCCGATCTCAAAACTTTAACTTCTACCTCAACCGTTATTTTGTGAAATGGTTCCGTTGTGTGTCACCTTCCCCCCTAGTGTCATGTTGCTTGTTCTTCATCTTGGTGGCTCTGCTGCTGGTGCTGATCTACAGGAGGGATCCGTTCTGCTGCAGGACAGCCAGCTCCCGAACCACGGTGAGAAAACTCAGGGGAATATCATAATGCTACACAGTGGAGACGATTAGCTACTTACACCGGCTCTAATGTATACTTGTAAATCCTATATCATGGAACATATTATACAACAAAGGGCCTATATAACAACGACGCTGAAGTTGGCAACCGATTCGCAGCATCCGATTCGGCAGCTGGTCCACTTTAAATCGGTCCTGATTGAAAACCACTACACCTAGACTCTTCAAATCTGGACTAAATTATCACAGTGAGGCTATACATTATGTAAAACATATTTTCAGATCTTTACCCTATTTGTGAAAATGCAATACAGGCTCATTTAGGGGTCCAGACCGCATTGCATTTTCACAAATAGGGTAAAGGTTTCAAAAATCTGAAACTATGTTTTACATAATGTATAGCCTCACTGTGATAATGTAGTCCAGATTTGAAGAGTATAGGTGTAGTGGTTTTCAATCAGGACCGATTTGAAGATTCTAAGTGGTTTTCAAGCCGAATCGGATGCTGTGAATCGGATGCCAACTTCAGCGTCGTTATATAAAATAAGTATTATACATGAGCATTATCAATTATATCGATTGAAATATTGGCTTTTGGATGTATCTTAACATTTGACCAGTAATGCTATAGATTGCTACACAAATGGAGCAATGACATCTGACGATGTCCAGACATTTTGTCACATTTTACCTACATTCATAGGCCTATGCCTGGAACATTTCACTTATAAAAACTCACATGATCCTACGTATTCCAGAATGAACCTCCCCACTATCACAGCAGGGACGCTCTGGTTGGCTTTGGACTACATGACGACAGAATCATGAACTGTGATGACTTTGACCATAATCAAGTAGGCCTAAAACCATTACAATCAGTTCTAACATGCCAGTGAATGAGTGATATACATGACTTACTACACAAATAATTCATGTCACAGATTACAGGGAATGAATGAAACACATTGCAATTATGTCACAGATCCCAGTGAATGAGTGAAACACATCATTACACATTCTATTCATGTCAAAGAGCACACCGATGTTTTGTGACAATTTAGTTAATAACTATTGAAGACATTATCATCATCCAGTGAATAATTAATGAAGAA
The DNA here is from genome assembly GCF_026213295.1 of Gadus chalcogrammus. Lineage (NCBI taxonomy): Eukaryota > Metazoa > Chordata > Actinopteri > Gadiformes > Gadidae > Gadus > Gadus chalcogrammus. Next base: position 6,214,664 of record NC_079429.1, read on the forward strand.
AGTCATCATTATCTAGTGAATAACTAATGAAAGTCATCCTTATCAAGTGAATAACTAATGAAGAAATCATTATCAGTGTTAATAACTAAGGAAGAAAGGCATCATTCGCTAGTGAATAGCTATTGAAGGAGGTTGTCATTATCTAGTGAAGAACTATTGCAGAAAGCCGTCATTAAATAGTGAATAACTGAGGACGAATACGGTCACTACATAGTGAATAACTACTGAAGAATGCTGTCATGACATAGTGGATATCTAATGAAGTGTGTTGACGCGGGTCGGTAGCTACCCAGAGGTCCCTTCGTGATCGGGAAGCCCAGTGATTACCACCTGCCGGGGGCCGCCCCACGCCTGCCGTCCTACGAGAGTGTCCGCAGGAAGGACCGGAGAACGCTCATCCACCACATGATCTCTGAGCGCTTCAGCCTGAGGACCAGCTCGCGCGGTGACTGGGAGGTAAGGGGATACCGGGATACTGGATCTCTCACACACACACACACACACACACACACACACACACACACACACACACACACACACACACACACACACACACACACACACACACACACACACACACACACACACACACACACACACACACACACACGCGATATAGTGCTGACTAGTTGATCAACGTCATGTTTACGAGGTTGATTATAATTTCGATTTGTTTTTAAGACATCACTTTGGGCTCCGGCAATCAATTAGGATGTGACATTTCATTTAACGAAAAACATGGAAATAACTAATCAATAAGTCAACTGACAAAGCCATAATTGGCACAATTAATGTCCTGTCATTCACAGCCTCCTCCTCCGTCATACGCCGAGTCCCTCCACCAGCCTCTCCACGTTCCCTCCCTGGGTTTGGGGCGTCTGGATGAACACGGGGTTCCTGCCCAGGACCAAGATGGCCGTTCTTCAAACAGGGACCACAGTGCATCACCTGAACATCCGGAGCCACATCTTCCGACCAGCCAGGACCGCAGAGTCTGACCAGATAAAGCTACCGTACCAACTGGGGGGGCTGTCCTCTCTCGTCAGCTCGTCTCTTACAGGCTGTGCACAGGAGAAAGATTGTCGGGCCTTGTATAATGTTAAAGGGTTATGAAAGGCGTGTGAGGCGCCTGTGATGACGGGATTTGAGGATCGTGACGACTCATGCCAACACACTTAAAATCACAGAGGCCCAGGTTGCTATTGTAAACTGCTATCGCAACATGTGTGTGTTCGCTCTTTGCTTTGGCAAGGGGAAGAATTCAAAGTTATCAATTTACCAGAGCTGGAATCCTGGAATATGATAATTACTTTGCCAACGTCTATGGACGTGTGGGGTATAAGGATCCTTTTTGTCAAAGTTGTTGGACAGAGGTCCAACGGTGGTTTTCGTCAAGGAACAACATGTGGTCAGCCGAAAAAACTGAACTTTAACTCAAGGCAGGCAAACATCACCTATGATCATTAGCTTGTGAGGGAGAGAGGAAGGATAATGAAAGTTACTGATTAACCCAGCTCAAATACCAGACACAGGCAGACGAAACAAACACTGGGAGCTGTTTGGTGTGTCCAGAGTTTTGTTCAGATTAATTTTTCTTCATTGTCAATGTTTAACAAATTGTGTGCCTTAGGGTTCTACTTGGTGCCTCTCCATGATTGATACCAATGACATCCTGTCCACGGCTTTCAGTATGTAACATAGAATTCCCTTTAGACACCACATATAAAGAGTCAGCAGGGACAAGGACTGCATTCCTCTCATAAGTTGTGTAACTTGAATTCTATTAATGCCTTCTTTGTGTTCACCCTTGCTCCAGCTGTGACAGAGTATAAAACGACCTAAACTCCCCACATAACATTCATTCCACTCTGACACGAGCAACCCTGAACTCACTCCCATTCAGAGAGTACCAGGCGCTGTGCTCACTCCCCTGCATACCACGGGAACCCCCAGCCCTCCACGTCAAAAGCCGTGTTTGACTTGCTTTCATAACTGCAATGTGGTCAGTGAATCATTGGGGAAAAGGAGTGTCGGATATCAGATATTATAGACAACGAAAGCAACACTAATAGACAAGTTTAGATACATGGAAGGAACAAGGTCTGTAAGTGAACTGGCCCATAGCAGGCCCTGGAGATTAGGTTACATGTTATTTTGTGTAGAAAGCAATAAGAAGTCTACACTGCAAAGGTTCATTGCCCCGTTTCTGTCTAGAAATCCTGTGCTAGAATCAGAGGGCTCCCATTCTAGGATTTGTCTTCGGGCCTACCTTTTCTGGCAAATCACAGCCAATCAATAGTCATGTACCCCTTGAATGAAATCCAATTAATAAATGGGACTTACAACCATAGCTTATCAAAAACCTGCTTGGACAGCTTTAGAGTGAACAGGGAGAGGGAGGTGATAAGTAGGACCGTATGTTTTGAAAGTTTAGACTCCGCTTGCTTTAAATAGCCAATCTTGCATATTGTAGGTTTATGAATAGTAAGTGTTTAACGGCATGTCATTTCCACATGGTGTTTACCTATTCAAACTATACATTTCTTTTACATGCAAATCCAATCAACATAACTGCTGCTATTGCTAAAAAAAGTCAAATGACTTTGGCCTTATCGATACAATTAACAATTTATTCAAGGAAGCCACCATTGATTGATTCGTGTTCATGTGATTGACCCATCCCACCTGCCAAATAAGATGCTTGGCTATCACTGATAATCACAACACAACATAAACCCTTGATTAGCACGATGCGGTTTATTTTTAATATGAAAGCAGAAGTGTCTTCATGATTCACTTAGCATGCTAGAGGAAGATTTTATAAATATTTGTATTACATTCTTAAAAGCAAGGTGGTTGCCAATATGGTTGTGTAAAGAAAAAATACACCCTCTTTCAATTCTAATAACTATAGGCAACCGTGCTTAAAACTTGCTTATGCTACTATGATTGGGATCATGCTACATTGACCGTGAGAGACATCTTGTGGTTAGAAAATAAAATGCACCTTTTTAAGCTTCAAAGTTTGTTTGTGAATACGTGCGAAATGAACAACAGCATCACGATAATATAAATGGCTGGCTGAATAAATACAAGACTCCATTTTATATTAAACCAAGACTTTATGCGGTAGGTATTCAATACCACAGATTAATACAAATAATACAGATGCTCTGAAAAACCTAAAGGCTACCGAAGCAAAACATGAATCCCTGTGATTACGATGTGCAGGTCCAAGGATTACATTATGGCCGGAGAGGTTGTGCTGAGATGAACACAATGTGATCCAAACACAATCAGCTCAGGAGTGTGCCATGTCCATTGAACTGCTGTGATCCGGGTCTTTGGTGTTCAACACAACAAGAAGCATATGCCTCGAGTCCCCCCCCCCCCCCCCCCCCCCTCTTTCAAGTCAGTCTTATCCCAGCCCTTCCGGGTATCAGACCATGTCCACCAGTTTAAACTTGCCCTCCTGCAGGTTGGGCAGGACGTTGATGAAGGTCTTGTAGAGAATCACGCCCCTGGGCAGCTTGCAGATGACGGCGGTAGCCTCTGGGCTACGAGGTGGCGGGACATAGACCTCCTTGGTGAAGCGGACCTCGCCGTCCTCAAGGGCGTACAACGTGTTGTTGGTTCCCATCCCCACCTGGTGGCCGACGAGGAGAAACAGGAGAGATACATGATACAACCAGAAAAAGGCTGTACCAATGAGCTAAACAGAGCAGTTCTGGTTACATAAAGACAGGCATCTTAAATTAAACTGAATGTGGTGAAGACATGATGAAGCTTCACACTCACATGAGCTCCGGGGTGATACCTCAGACCTCGCTGTGTTGCAAGGATGTTCCCCGCATGGACAAAGTTTCCTGGTTAAAGAGAATGGAAAAGAGAATTATCCTCCGTCTGCTGCAGACAGACCACCCACATAGCTATGATAATGATACTTTAAGATGTATTCCGTCTACTTTATGTTATTCTATCTCGCCCAATTACGATGACCCCTAGTGGTTAACCCTGGGTTATAATTTAAACTTCTGCTCTATTGGTCGAAGGGCAGACTACATGCTGGACAATCATTGTGTGGAAGTTCTTCCAAATATGCATTTGGAGGAAGGTTCAGATGAATGTCAGGCCTATTAAATTAAAGTTCAGTCGTGTTCAGATGTAATGCAAAGTATATTAAACTGCATGCAACTGTACCGTCGTGCTTCTTGAAGCCATATCTCCGACCAGGGCTTTTACCTCCCAGGTTCTTGCTGCTACCGCCAGCTTTCTTTGAGGCAAACCTTACCGAGTCAATGAATGAGGATTGGCAAGGAAGCAACAGCCCTAAAGCACAGAAGAAATAGTTACGTTTCTATTCACCCCTTCTTATATAACCCTTCTTAATGCTGCCAATGTGCAAAACATGTGTTGTATAGGATGGGAGGAATAGGAGGTTAAATGCTGAGCCCAGTATCAGAGCTAAAGACAACCAACCGTAACCTAAATACCACAAACAGCGGTCACATATCAGAATGAAATGCAAATGAATACACAGAGAAGATAGATATTCTGTACCTGTTCTTGTTCGGAACACCAAGGACGCGAGCGACGCCATCTTATATCACGTGACCTATTAAAGGCGTCACACGGCATTGATGATGACGCGCTTACGTAGGTAACGTAAAATATGGCGGCGGGAAGCTCAAAGTAAAATAAGGCACTGATGTTTTACACATGAACGTTTTGAAGTTATGAGCTTGTCCGCCTGGGAACACTTTCTTAACGAATTTTTATAACCACGTTTTAATCTAGTAGCGTTGAGAATGAGTGACTCGGAAGAGGACTTTCCCGTGTACGACTTTCTGCAGGCGGGACGACGCGGCTCCCAGGCGAACAGAGCCGCGGATCTGGTTTATCTGGACAGCTCCGACACCGACGTCGCATCCCTCTGCTCCCTGCCCGCTGCGGAGCCCGCTGCCGCCGCCGGAGTCCCCAGTGAGGACGTCATGATGCTCAGCAGTGACTCTGAGGAAGAGGCACCCTACGTTCCCTTGGCGCTTAGACTCAAACAGAGGCAGGCACCTGTGGTTAGTATGGTCAGAAACGCCAACGATTCTCACCGAAGTCCGCCGTGTCCTCCACAACAACCTCTCCCGGTCCAAACGGGGGTGACAGCTGCAGAGGAGAGGACGGCCCTTAAGTCGTGGCCGCCTCCCACCACATCCACCGCAGGAACCTCCAAAGCATACCCGGCCAAGAGCACTGTGGCAGGGCAGTCCATTAGGACCGGCAGGGAGGAGGTGAACAGGAGGGACAAAGGGGACAAGGAGAACCGGAAGGTGGAGCTTGAAAGGCAGAAGGCGGAGCGCAAAGCCCAGCAGGAGGCTGCCAAGGCCCTGAGGCCGGAGGAGTGTATCAAACACATGGTGGTGGTGGTAGACCCAGGTAAACACTAAGCATGGATCGAACGCATGGTGGGGGCGATAGACCAAGGTATTCAGCATCAAACAAATGTCATATCTGGCTGGGGTGGGTTTGGGTTGAATGTAAGCTTGGATAGTCTGAACACTGTGAACACGCTAGAGCTGCCAAGTTCGTGAGCGTCTCTTCTGTGTTCCAGGTCTGGTCCTGCTTGAGGGAGGAGGTACTCTCCTAACCTCGCTCCAAGAGCTCGGTTGCTCCTGTGCCATCGAGAAGCAGCCCCTCCCCCGTAGCGTCAGCTGGCTCAGAAGAGCCCCGTCACAGCAGGTGAGGCTCACCTCGGATCACAACAACAGCACTGCTGTTGTCACACACACACACACACACACACACACACACACACACACACACACACACACACACACACACACACACACACACACACACACACACACACACACACACACACACGTGTTTGGCTGACAGGAAATTGTGTTTTCAAGGTAAGCTCCTGTTTCTGTCTCTCCCCTTGTTTATCACACTGATTTTGGATGAACTGCGATGTAGGGGTTGTCTCGAAGACATGTTTTTTGTTCAAAACCCTGTCCTTTTGCACCCAAAATGCATGTCTAGAACAACGGAATGGATACATATGTTCATAATAAAGTTCCTGTCAGTGTTCTCCCCATGGGGTTTCCCTTCCTTGCAGAACTTAATGCAGTATGAACCCTTCTTCTCTCCATCTGTCCATGCAGATAGGTGAAGAGAGCAGCGTACCAGAGGCCCATGTGGTGATTCAGATGACCGCAGACGACTTCATCGCCCTCGTTCATAACTACACTCAGGTCTGTGAAACCTCTGCGCTTGAAGCTACATCGACGAGGTGAGATTAGTTGAATAGACCAGGCTGATGCTTGTGGAGAAGTGTGTGCGAACACCGCTACCTGATAGATTCAAAGGTTAACCTTTTTCCATTCTCTATAGTTGGCCTTTTTCAAAAGGCTTGATTAATACCACTGTGTTAAACGACTGGACTATGAATGGGCCTTCATCCCCTCCACCTCCCCCTGGGACACAGGAGCAGAGGCATGGGACGACTGGTCAAAGCCCTGGTCTAAGCTGCTGGGTCCAGGAGCAGCAGACCCGGAACCCTGGACGGATCATCAGCCTGGCTGTGGTGGACCTAGAGAAGCACTACAGGTATGGGGCCATTCAGCGGCCCAGTCGGGGCCCCTATAAGCACTACAGGGAGGGGGACAACGGGCACCACAGCCTGGGCTCCGCTTAGCCCTACAGGAAGGGGGGTAATAATGAGCAGCACACTCTTGTGACCATTCTTTCTCAATAAAAAAATATGGTCAATATAAAAACACCAGGCCTCCTACGAGTATCTTAGGAATCTGGACTTTGCTCCATGAATTGGTACTATTAGTTTCATGATTATTACCATTAAGGTTGCACTTATAGGCCTGATTTTTTACTCCTCTAGGTCCTTTAAAGGGCTGAGGGTTAGGGAGGAAAGGGGAGGGTGGGGGGGGGTTGTTTAGTGGGGGAACTGTGACGGAGGGATGGACTAACGACGCCGCCTCGACCCGCCAGAGCCCAGAAGGCCCACGGTCAGAAGAGGCTCCGGGGGGCGGTGCTGGGTGAGGAGCGCGGCGGCGGAGCCAAGCGGAGCAGGAAGGCCCAGGCGGAGCCGCCCCCTGACGTGTCCCGGATGGACGTGGAGGAGGTGGGTGGCAGCTCTCCCAACGCCCGGGTCGCTGGCTGCTCGTGAAGCTGAAGGAGTACCCGGTCGTTTTATGGTCCACTCTGTAAACCAGCTTTCACCTGGATGACATTTATAACCCTGTCGAAGATACACACGCAGTTACAGCCGTTTGTCAAGAGGGCACAAACACACAAGAGTGAACGCTCCAGACAGAAGCTGCCATCGGTTCGTTTAAGAGACGCCACCTAATTATGAGGAACTAATTAAATGCCCTTAATGAGCATCTCCTCATCTAGATTAAAGGAGGGAGTGTGCACCATGTAGGTGTATTAGTATCATTAAATCGGATTCGTTGTTGGCGATTCATACTCGTGTCGTATTAAAAGGACTCGAGAGAGAGTTGCAGTACTGTAAAATCCTAAATCAACTTAAATATACTGTAGCAGAATCTAGGTTACGGTATATTTTACAGTTGGGCCACCTGTTGCATGAGAAGGTTTCAAACACAACAATGTGGCCCCCCCCATAATGACAAATTATTTCATAATGAACTGCGAAACCATGACGACCTACATGGCGCCCACCACTCCCATGCTCCTGTGCTTGGTCGCTAGTATGTACAGGCCCGGTCACCATCACTTTACTCCCCACAGGCGGTCGTACATCTGCAGCTGCACACCGGGGTGCAAGTGCGCTTCCTGGCGGCATGGAAGGACTTTTCGGATCACATCGCCATGACAACCAAAGCTATAGCAGAGGCCCCTTTCAAGTGAGGAAACCCAGTAGAACAAAGCGAGGTGTGTGCGTTCCCATCTGTGTGTAACATATATTATAAGTGTGTGTGTGTGTGTCTGCCATGCCATTTTATTCCAGGCACGACCGGGATAACACAGGCTTTTCCTTCTGCCTGGAGAGTGAGTGGGCGGGGGGCCAGAAGGTGGACCGCCTGGGTAAAGGCCTGCTCCAGGTGTGGAAGAGGCAGATCCAGCAGCTCAACAGAGTCAGCCCAGACATGGCCTCCGCCATCCTGGGGGCCTATCCGTCGCCTCAGCTCCTTAGACAGGTGGACAGCCGCTCACGCCCCTCCCCGTTTCACACATTTTCATTTCCGTCAAAAATGAAAATCTCGCTCATTTTAAGATGGCGTAAGCAATAAAGTGTACTGTGAAAACACACATACCGTAACGGCAATACCGCAGCGGTTTCCTTGAAGACACTGTGAAATTAAAACGTTTTTTCATGCTGTCAGACAGGTTTATTCTTTTTTTTTTTTTTTTTTGCAGCATGGCATTTTACATTCCCAGCGGACTACCGCGTTCACAGCTGGATAATCCATTTAAAGACTTTTGCATAAACCAATTAGCTCAATTTCCTCCGCTTCATCACCTGTCTGATTGGGCACTGCACTGTTTCTACAGAGCGCAGACCCAATCTGTAGTAACCCTGCCTCAAGTGTTTGTTTTCTGTGCTTCACGCTTAATGTGTCAACAACGCCTCCGTCTGTCTGTCCCTATGCACACGTCGACCCCCAAATCGACGTCGATGCCATGCGTCGTCATAACGACGTGTCGTCATTGACCACCCCAGGCGTACCGGGGTTGCCGGACGGACCGCGAGAGGACCTCCCTGCTGTCGGAGCTCCTGATTCGCCGAGGGGAGGGCGTGACGGCCACCAGGCGGCGAGTGGGGCCGGAGCTCTCCAGGCGCCTGCACCTCCTGCTGAGCTCCGAGGACGCCCAGCAGACGCTGGACTCCACCACCTGACCGCTGAGCAAGGCATTGTGTGTGTGTGTGTGTGTGTGTGTGTGTGTGTGTGTGTGTGTGTGTGTGTGTGTGTGTGTGTGTGTGTGTGTGTGTGTGTGTGTGTGTGTGTGTGTGTGTGTGTGTGTGTAAAAAATGTTTCCCTGGAGCGCTACGGTATTTTATTTCTCACATATTTTATGAATGAAAGAAGTTAAAACAGATGTTTTACTTCATCCATGTTGATGCAATCACTTTGAATGGTAATGCAAATGTGTTTATTTAAAACATGTGTACACATACTGTATATTGTTTGTGTTCTATTACTTTATAGCGCCTCTGTGTATTATTAAATCTATAAAATGCAAAAAAGTATTTACAAACCTGCCATGCCATTTTATTCCAGTAGAAATGATTTACCGTGCGGTTAAACAGAGGTAGAACTACAACCAAATAGCTTGGAGCTCAACGGCAGACCCGTAAAGTAGTTAAATGAAGCATTATCCAAGGCATAACTCACTGGCCCACATCTCTTAGCCACCGGGCCCAAACTGAATGATGTGCGGCTGGTCTCCCAGCTCTGTTTGTCTCCATGGCCGTCGCTGGTAGAACTCATTACGGCCCCCCTGTTTGCACTCTCCAGCCCGGTGGTAAATCCACCGAGTAACCCACTCGGCTCCGCTCGACACTGCTGAGCCTGTGGCTCATTTTCAGCACATTAACAGAAACGGAGCCAAGAAGTGATGAGGGTTTGGAGCAGGGTGAGAGGAAAAAAAACAATCAAATGCAGGGTAACGAGGCGTTAAATGGTGTTAAGAGATGAGAGACACGGCAGGTCTTTGAAAATACGGAGCATGCCGCCTATGTGGCGAGTAGCAATGATGTTGCGATGGGCGAGCAAGATGCATGGTGGCAATATTCCATGTGAGTGGACATAAGGTTGTCGTTTAATTCCACAAACATGTCACAGACCAGCGGCTGAGGGATGCTAGTAAGCCCTACAGAACCAGTGAACACATTATTGTTCTGAGTGGTTTGAACTGAATTGCTCAACATACCATTATGTTGCTGCCAGATGGAGATGGAGAACTATCTTTACCTTCGGGAAATGTATATTGGTTTATCTATCTGGCGTACATTATGAAACCGTAATGTTAGGACGGTATTGGGCACTAGGGGTCAGGCTTGCACCAGTGTGAGTTATGAGATACTTGACTTGAGTTAAGGTGCAGACTAGAAAAGCATCAATTTGTGTATCTTGTGTCTTGGAGAGCTTTATAAAATCAGGCGTGAAACCGCCTAATGTAAGATAAAGACGCAGAAGATAAATATGCACAGAATAATCTTGTCACAATGGTTTTTTTGCAAAATGTTGCAGATAGGAAAGTAGACGAGGAGAAATTCATTATTCAAAGTGACAACCACGCAAGTTAGTGTTGTTCTGTACACTCAAGTCTCGGAGTGCAAAAACATGAGGTGAGAGCGCTAAACTGAATCACGCGTCCTCTGGGGAGGACGCTGCGGAAAGTCTTGTCTTGGTGCGCTAACATTTCCTCACCCGATTGTCATTAAAAATGTATCCACATGAGTGTTATATAGGAGCAGACTTCTCCAACAAATAACACACCTCTGTGCTGTAGACTAACACAGGTATCGTAGCTCTGGGCTCACATACATATGAGACACAAGGTAAGTAGTCACAAATGAAGACGATTGAGAACAATGTCCATCTCTCACACACACACACACACACACACACACACACACACACACTTCAGTCACCCACACACTTCAGTCACCAATCAGCCAACACTTTAGACTACTCAGATCCACAGGCTCACAGTGAACGGACACATTGACTCTCAGGCCCCTCAACCAGTACCAGCTTTCACCCTTAAGACATAGTGCCCCCCTACCAGGAGAGGTCTGCTAAGTCTTTGTACCCCTCTACTTCTTTGTACCCTCAGGGTACAAAGAAGTAGAGGGGTACAAAGGCTTAGCAGACCTCTCTTGGTAGCAGGGTACTACCCTGCTACCAAGAGAGGTCTGCTAAGCCTTTGTACCCTCTACCGGGAGAGGTCTGCTAAGTCCTCGTACCCCTCTACCGGGAGAGGTCTGATTAGTCATAGTACCCCAGCTACCAGGAAAGGTTTGCGGGATAAGACGGGGAAACCATTTCCTCGCCAGAGATGTGAAAAGCAGCAAGAGGCTGAGACATGACCCAATTCACTGGATGTGGTGCCGATCCAGTACCAGGTTATTTTATTTAATGTAACCCTGCTGGCGCTCTGGCTCGTCAACACACAGCCACACTGTGCTGGGTGCCCCCTTCCCTAGCAGAGAGCAGCTCGGTGTGGAGGCTGCATCGGCACGGGGGGTGGGGGGGTGTGCGTGTGTAGAATGAACCAAATCAGACTCCCTCCTCATGCAGCCTGCCACTTCACCCTCGGTATGCAGACCAGCGCTCCTCTGGGGAATCATTTTATTTTATTATTAACGCTGCAATCATAGGTCGGCCCGACGGCCGGATCCAAGCGAGGTAAAAAAAAAGGAAGACCAGCGTTTGGTTTGGAGGCTGACGGCACTACTGGAATGTCCTGATAACTAACACAAAGACCAGAGCCACACAGGCGTCTTCTACATCACACATTGACGCAGTAGTGCGCAAGAAGGAAGAAGTGTGGCATCTACATGGACTGACGCAGTAGTTTGCGCACGGAAAATAATAAGCATATATCCACACACAGACATCCACAGAAGTCTAACCCATATTCAAAACACTCGAGTACATGACTGCTTTTCGGCAAGATCAAGGGTGATTCCGGTGTGAAGCGTGACGTTCACAGGGGCTTGAAGTCATAAGTGACTCAACCACACCGCAATCGTTTGGACCAATTGTATGGACTACTGCTGAATCCCATCTTTAACCGACTAAACTAATCAGTCAACCTTGGTTTGCCCCTTTGCTTCAGCTAGGCATTACTAATCGAATACAGTAATGCATTTCAAATGCTTAACTGTTAGGTGCACTACGCCTGAACAAATAGCTACAGGAATCCATCATCTTCGATAGGAATAAATACAGATTGTTAATAGAAAAACATATATCCGTGCATGTACAATTGAGGCAGCTTCAAGGTTGTTCATTATTCAACATGAATCTGTTAAATTCCTGTTAGTAATGGATTTGGCCTTTTCAGAGACTCAATGACGCTAACTTGCGATCATGCTATTATGAAGCTGGGTAGAGAACATGATGAAGGCCTGAGCACAAAGCATTATGAAAAGCTAGGTACAGAACATTTATAAAGAGCTGGGCACAGGAAGATATTGAGAAGCCGGGTACAGAACCTTATGAGGAGCTGCGTGCTGAACAGGATGCAGGACTGAGAACAGAGCATTGTGGAGAGATGGGAATAGAACAGTTATGAAGAGCTGCAGGGGTACAGGACGATTATGAAGAGCTGGGATCAGAAAATTATGAAGAGCTGAGTTCAGAACATGAGGAGCTGAGTACAGACCAATAAGAAGTCTGAGTAGAGAACTGTCATGGAGCGCTGAGTTTAGAACACTCAAGAAGACCTGGGTACGGAACAGTTACAAAGAGCTGGGATCACAACATTATGAAAAGCTGATAACAGATGATTATGAGGGGCTCACTAAATAACAGTGATGAAGAGCTGTATTCATAAGTGAAGAGTTGAGTTCAGAACATTATGAAGAGCTGAGTTCAGAACATTATGAAGAGTTGAGCACAGAACCTTATGAAGCTGGGTGAGGCCGGGTACAGGGGCTAACTCTGGTCCTGTTTGATGAAGCTACAGAGAGTTAACTCGACTCTCCTCTCAGTCGGCTCCAGCTATTACAACATCAGATAGGCTGGAACAAGACAAACACCCCTGCAGTCTATTCATCTCTTTAGGACAACCTAGCATCAGAGTGCGTTAGGGAACCCAGAGAAGCCGCTACTCCAGCAGACTACCCTGAGCCCACTTGTGGGAAGTACTGGTCATTACTAGGAAACCAACAGTCCATCTATCTTGTCCTGCCGTAATGGTGTTGTTGTGACCTGCAAAACGCAAGGAGGTACGCGTAATGAGTGTGAACCCTCCAATGTTTTTAGAGCAGGGTCACATTGAATACAGAGAGAGAGAGGTGGATAACTTGAGAGGGCGAGAGCTTCTTCACTCTGCAAGGGGCGTCAAAGACAATAGAATTGGTCATCAGGATGAGACTCACATCTGTTCCCTGTGGAAGAAACGGAGGAATAGAAAAGTCGAGAGAGAGAGAGAGAGAGAGAGAGAGAGAGAGAGACATTTATCATTAAACTTTTCTCCAAAGGTTGGAACACCCACACACATACGCCAAAGGCCAGCAGAACATACAAAATGGGTGACATTAGGAATGCTAAACATTGCACTCTAAAAGGCTATTCAAACCCATTAGGAATCCATAACCCACCACTTCAGGTTCAGCTGTACGGGACATGGAGAACACAACTCCCTTTGGCTGAACATAAATAAAACAACAACTGAACTAAAATCCAAACCTTGACACCTCCATTACTTGATATTTACAATGTACTTTGTGCGTTGGGGATTGGAAGACGAGTCAGGGGGAGTGGGTGACTCTCATCTGCCGCCATCAAAGAAGATTCCGGCACCTTATGAACTTCAATAAATGATATTGAACGCCACCGTGGCCCTCAGAGTCGGCCGCCGGCATCACTGCCTTGTGGTGCCTTGTTTACTCGCTCCTGTTTTCTAGGCCATTACACACGATGAAGTGACACCGGGAGGCACTTCACTCCCAACCGGCGCCGTTCAGGAATCAGCCCGTAAATAATACACACTGGGCCGCGCCGGCCTTCACCGTGACGCACACCGGAGTACAGTGTTACTTAGCGTTTAATAGTAGGATTTAAATCAAGATACTGGGCGATAATCAAAGCTACAGATTAATGTGCTTCGCTATTACGTTGGGTAATGTTGCCGTGATCAACCTAGAATTAAAATGTTAATTTCATTCTCCTCAAAACTGGGACTAAAATTGTGCTTGGTGTTGTGTACGACCCAAAGCACGGTGGGTGTGTGTGTGTGTGTGTGTGTGTGTGTGTGTGTGTGTGTGTGTGTGTGTGTGTGTGTCTGTGTGCGTGGGTGCGTGTGGGCACACGTGCGTGTCCCTGTGTGGAGTAGCACAAGGCTCTCATGAAGGCCTACACCCCCTCATGTAGGCCTACACCCCCTACAGGTACTCTGCTCTAAAGGTTAATGTAGGCCTACACCCCTTACAGATACTCTGCTGTAAAGGTTAATGTAGGCCTACACCCCCTACAGATACTCTGCTGTAAAGGTTCATGTAGGCCTACACCCCCTACAGGTACTCTGCTCTAAAGGTTAATGTAGGCCTACACCCCTTACAGATACTCTGCTGTAAAGGTTAATGTAGGCCTACACCCCCTACAGATACTCTGCTGTAAACGTTCATGTAGGCCTACACCCCTTACAGGTACTCTGCTCTAAAGGTTAATGTAGGCCTACACCCCTTACAGATACTCTGCTGTAAAGGTTCATGTAGGCCTACACCCCCCTACAGGTACTCTACTCTAAAGGCTCATGTAGGCCTACACCCCCCTACAGGTACTCTGCTGTAAAGTTTCATTTAGGCCTACATTATGTTTAAGGTAACCCTTCATGTCCTCATCCAATTAACAACTTGTATTGCTCACCCGTCCGTGGATTTAATCAATAGTGCTCTGAATCCTTCACCATTTAGTCGCAGATCAGTGAAACTCAGCTGCATCATCGTTTTTAATAGACACCGAGTTGCATTTCAACGTAAATTTTAGCAATTTAAATGTACCCTCCCATAAGCCGAACGCAAAGGCAGCATCAAAGAGCTCAGCGATGGATTATTAGCTGTCAGGACATGATGTTTTAGTGATTCGCCAGGCTGGAGCAGACCGGTATTAGCATCTCCTAAAACCACTGAAACCATATGTTTTTATGGTGTGTGTGTGTCAGTGTGTGTGTGTGCGCGTGAGTTTGTTGTGTGTTCCTAAATCACCTTGTTGCCATGGCTACCTCTTCACACTACACAACACTCTTGTCAGTGACCATGGCTCTACCGATCCAAAATAGTTTGGCAGCTATATTGTATATAGGACATACATCTATGCATCCATAAATCCATATATATATATATTTCAGAGAGATGTATCGTATATTTAATATATATCACAGATATATCCTATATTGAAGATATATTCTAATATATATGTAAGACATCTCCTTCTTGAAGCATTTTTTTAAATTTCAAGTTTGTCCTCTCCAATCACTGGATAATTATTTTGTGATATTTTATTCCATTAAATAATTAAAAACCGATGACTCATCGACAATAAAAGTCTCTGGCACTGAAAGTCAATCGTCCGTCTTTCAAATCCCTATACCCGTGTTTTAAAAAATAAACAAATAAATGACATGTGTGGAGATATGACGAGCGAAGACAAGGTTGCCATGATTTATAGACCAACACAGAGAGATGTGTGTCTTATCTGTCCTGCACAGCTTTGCGATTCTGTCAACCGTCCTTGGCGTTGGTAGTTTATGTTGTCAGGTACAAGGTATGGAGCGCAGCTCAAAAATAAACTACTCAACATACTGGTCGGAAAAACCTCAGTTTGTCCCTCTAAGGACACTTTAATAGCATGTAACGTTTTTCGGTACATAACCTTTTTATCAACTCCAAGTATTGTAAATCCATCGGCATTATCAGAATTGTTTAAGCGTTTAATAGGTTTCAATTTTTTTTACTCGTGAAATTGTGACTGATGCTCAATCATAGTGCCTCAGACAGTAACACGTGTGGTCACGGAGTCCACAAGGAAGTCCTTTAAAAACACAGCTAGGCCCGCCTTCCTACGGCCGCACCATGTGACACAAGCCTCATCGTCTCCCCTCCCCGCTGCGCTCGGAGAGATAAAGGAGGCTGTGAGATGAGGCAGGTGCTCCAATAAACGGTAGTGTCCTCCTAAATACTGCCACGGCACGCTGTGAGCAAATTTCACCCTTGAATTGACTGAATGCCTGCGACTGAATACCCTCACTTTAATTTAATCGGAGGAAGAGCGTTGACCTTAAGCTCTCATTATGGCGAGTGGTTTCGTTTCGATCTCTCTGGCTGCGTTGCGTTGCCCGGTCACATCAGGCGACACCAGCGAAATGCCACCATGAACCACAATGTATGTTAATTAGTATCTGCATTCATTAGGTTCAACTGGGCGTTCTGTCGTTGTGCTCGTGGCAGATTTGACTTGTGAAACATGGCTTCAAAGTGTTTCCCGGTTTATATCCAGATTGTCAAAATAATGACAACCACATGTCGGCATATGTCTGATTTGTAAAGATAAAATAATAAAAGCAATTGTTCTTTGATGTACCTCGGCTCACTTTCTGTTATCAGGTATCGAGCGCTGCTATAGGACATCCCATTACCAGAGACATGAGTCTACTGTAGGCGGGAGACCAGCTCTGTGCAAGTAACCATCAGATGAGAAAGGGAAACAAACACATACATACATACATACATACATACATACATACATACATACATACATACATACATACATACATACATACATACATACATACATACATACATACATACATACATACATACATACATACATACATACATACATCAAAAAATTTGAGTAACGAGTTATGCATAGTTAAACTTTTCCAGACCTTGTAAAACTATAAACCACATAATGTTGATTTTCCAAGATCCGTCATATGAAAACCTCTAAGCCTTCTCGTGATCTTTGTAAATATAATTGTATGATTAATTCTGCTTTTTCGTAAAGCCCAAGAGTGAACCAATCAGTTCTGCGCTATACTGGCAATATCTCCACAATACTCGCACCCGAAACACACGAGTGAGCAATCCAACCATCCGGTCAATTTATCAACTGTCAACCTTGTTTACCGCCTGTTGCTCTGGTGTTGCGTTTGCTCTAAATTATCAACCCTCACTTGTTTGTGTTTGGAGGAGTTCATAAGGGCGGGACTGGGAGGAAACAAGCAAGAGTCCAAAGTAAAAAAAAAGGAATTCAATGTTTCTTGTGAATCAAATGTTACACATGCTCTCTGTTGGCCTTCAGGAAGATCAATTTCCCAGCTGATTGGCGCCGAAGGGCCGCGGAGGAAGCGTAGATTTGTGGATCACGTCCCTGAGACGAAGAGCCCATGGATTATTTCAGGCCTCGCTGGAGGACTCCAAGCAAGGGAAGATCATTTAGAAAGAGTGAGACGAGGGGGTGGAACTAGAGAATGCGAAAAATAGGGGGAGACTAGAGGCTGATACTAGATGGTGAGGCTAGAGGGTGATACACAAGGGTGAGAGAAGAGAGAGAGACTAGCGGGTAAGACTAGAGGGTGAGACTAGAGGGTGAGACGATAGAGTGATACTAGAGGGTTAGAATAGAGATTGATACTAGAGGGTGAGGCTAGAGAGTGCGACTAGAGAGTGAGACTAGAGAGTGAGACTAGAGAGTGAGACTAGAGAGTGAGACTAGAGGGTGAGACTAGAGGGTGAGACGATAGAGTGATACTAGAGGGTTAGAATAGAGATTGATACTAGAGGGTGAGGCTAGAGAGTGCGACTAGAGAGTGAGACTAGAGAGTGAGACTAGAGGGTGAGACTAGAGGGTGACACGATAGAGTGATACTAGAGGGTGAGAATAGAGATTGATAGATACTAGAGGGTGAGGCTAGAGAGTGCGACCAGAGAGTGCGACTAGAGAGTGAGACTGGGATAATCTATACCATATCAGGGTACAATAATCTTTGCATTCAACAGGTCCTAATGACGAGTGGTTTTAAAATTCAAGAAAACTGTTAATAATAGAGGAGCAGAGGGGGGTGTGCATCTGTACCATGCGGGCCCCAGGGGCGCTTGGCAGGTTTAAACTGCAATTCAACATTAATGTCGTTGCACTCAAGTCGCTTGCTCTTTGATCTAATAATAGGGGCAGGGTGTAGGAGGGGTCGTTGGAGTGAAACCAGAGAAGGAGGTCTCCCGGGCGGAAGCCGGCTCTGCCTTTGGGCTACGGCGCTAGTCAAACAAGCTTCCCTCCTGCTGGAGGTGAGGAAACACCAGGTTTGGAGAGACACAGGTTCACATGGGAAACGTTAAAAGATGGTGGAGCCTCCTGATCGGTGCATCTTCATCGCGTTACTGTGTGGGAGGACCTTCATTAATATCCTCCTTGGTGGTCTCGGTGAAGCATATTCTATTATGTTTGGAGTCACATTAAATAAATAAGTATATATTTATTTATATTGGATGTGTCATCCAGAACTATAGAGCAATTTTTATCAAATTGATTGAATTGAAACTAACGCTGCTGTTGAAATACTCTCTCTCTCTGAAATACCTGAACAGAAAACTGCCTCCATTTTGGCTTCCTCACAAAATACCGTTTTTTTTAGAAGATGCCTGGGTACTAAAGAAGAAATATAAATATAAATGAAAAGACGTCTCACTTCCATCACTCTAGGCCAGCGCTAGCTCCTTTTTTCTTTTTTTACTCACGGACAATCTGTAGATAAATGAGATTGTCAGCAACTCCATAATGCAATTTCAACCCACATCGTCTCCGGACCTTCCCCTGAGACGACGTTATTAAACAAATCTTTTCCACAGTTTGCCAACTCAAATCTCCCTTTATTTCCTATAATACCCACCAAACCCCTTGCCGGAACATTTTATCTTTTGTAGCAATAAGAGCATAATTTGCTCCGTTTGGAGCTCTGTGTGTCCAGAATACCAACAGAGCCTGGACGCAGAGTCCCCGGTCTCAAACACAGGCAGGCTGAGCCCTATATGCAAACACTGGGATCCCTCAAGCAACAAACCAATCCAATAGCTTCCATCTCCACCCCCGCTTTTCATGCTTTTTGTACCGCCGCCATTGAGCCGGTGGAAGAAGAAGCATTAGGTGGGATGGCTCAGGGTGGACGGTCGGTCAGCCTTTGTCATGTATATCATCCAAGGGAGGCCCCGATGAGCGAATGAATCATTAATTCAGGCCCCGGGCCAGAAGTGGACACTTCCAGCCGGCCGGCCAGCACCCTCGGCCCCCGGGCAGTCAGAGGCACTCACAATGTGGAGGAGACGGGCCTGTCCGACGAGGCTGCGGGCCATGCTTTCTTCCACAGGCCAAGGGACTCGCAGAGCCATTCAAATGTGATTGGTTTGGATCTTATTCTGCTGAGTCTGCGAGAGGTGTGCACTCTCATAAACTCAATTTGGCTTATCCGTGGGTCAATATTGGGGGAATTATGAATCGCAATAAAAAAAATACCCCCCCCCGATGTCTGGATGGAGATGGTAATGTATTCTTGCACGTAGGGGGGACGCATGCACGCACACGCACACACACACACACACACACACATACATACACACACATTACCTATCAGTCTATAGTGAACGTTTAGAGGTGATGGAAGTGATAGAAATGTAGCATAGGAAGACCACATTCCTCTTCCATTTGTCAATGATCTGTTTGGTTATAAAATCTCTCACTCTGTCATCGCAGGCTCCTGTCCTTCGTCTCTCAACCAATCAGGACCTTGTGGATTAACAGGAGTTCAATAGCTCGCCGTGCCGCAGTGTATATAAACATCTGTCATTCATGCCTGTGTCTGTTGTCTTGGTTGAGGCTCACTGCAGCCCACCTCCATCCCTGTCGCCTCCAGGACAATAGCTACACTCATCTACAGAGAGAGAGAGATGGGGACCTCCAGGGCCAAAGGAACCCATCCATCCAGTCACAACGCCGCCAGCATCTAGACACCATCAGGGGGGAATTCATCTCCAACATACTTCCAGGAGCCGTGGTCCCCATGAAGAAGAGGCTGATGGTGTCTCAACAACAAATGTGTCGTAAATAAATGCCTTGGTTCTAGTTTCTCCTGATTGGACAGATGCTGAGGCTCATGGGAGTTCTCAGAGAACTATGGAGGTCACTCAGAGCAGAGTGACCTCCACCTTGCCTCTAATCAGAGTCCCAGACCTGAGATCAGCTGGATAGTTTCCTAATTAATTCAACAGGGGAAGTTGTTGAATATGTATTGTGTTTTCAAATGTGCTAAAATAAATAGCTGTTTTGATGGAAAATTATTATACAAGGTTAATTAAGATATTTCCTTATATCACCTCTAGACTCAGTGTGTAAGGATAAGTGTTATCTTTGTATATTCATCTGAAAAACTGAATTCATTTAAAAGTAAAATTTGACACATTGCGTGCGACGTGGTATGTTTCTCAAGACTATTTGCAGAATTCTAATTACAAATACACTCTCTATATTTTATTCAAAAAATAAGAATAATTAATTAGCACCGAGTTCCAAGATTTATATCAATTGTATTTTTAATATACTGTAGATACACGTTTATTTATTTAATACCCATCTAGGATTGATTTTGTATTTATCTATTTAAAAACACCCTCTAACCATTAGTAATCTAAGGTGTGAGGGATGAAAGAGTTTGAATGAAAAAGTTGGAAAAGTTTAGGGTGTAAGCACACTTGTTTACACATCGATGCTCCCCCACGTTTCCAATCGTTGCGATCTCCGCCTGAAAAGGAGCTCAGGCAGAGTGTGGAGGCAAGGATACAGAAGGAGACGGAGGGATCTGGACTGGAGTACGAGCTGGAAGGCTCCGATGTATGAGAGATAGACCGATGGATTATCTGGCTAGGCTTCTGGTTCGCCAAACAACCTAGCAATAAATTGTTTTGTTTAATATTCAAAACTATCTGCCGTTGGAGGGCTTCCCGATGGCAGCTCGATGACCATTGCAGAGAACTGACGTCATGTTCCTGAACGTCCACAGAGCTCGGTCATGGGGAAGCTATGTCTTCTAGAGTAGAGCTAGAGAAGGTACAAGCTATGTATTGTAGATTAGAGCTAGGAAAGGCACAAGCTATGAATTCTAGAATACAGCTAGGAAAGTTAGAAGGACTGTCATATCTTAGTCAGTTTAGTTTTCTTTGGTCTGTGTAGTTTGTGCAGTCTATGTGTGTAGCTTGTCTGTGTAGGGAGTTCTCTGTAGTTTTGTGTCGCCTGTTAGGCAACAGCAGTGATCTCTTCTGTTAAATACAGCAACCTGGTAGCCTAATTTACTTTTTGAAGAGCAAAACGCATTCACCCACAGATCAACCAAGGGCTGTTTACTCGTTGAATACATTTGGGCGACGAGAGACAAAAAGGTGAGACACTTTTTCCCCCTAGAAACGATGGCTGCAGTGATGGGGGCAGGTTCACAGATCATGGTGCAACAGTCTAGGTCTACAGAGTCGAAGGCCACTGCAATTACTGCATAAAAAAACTGCGGACAGCGGCAGAAGTGGTGTCAGCAGAAAATACCCCCCTCCTGAATTAGGAACAAATAGATAAAGGGCGGTTCAGCTGGCGAGCACATAGGCCGTGTAAACCCCAGTCCCGCAGTCGAACTCCGGCTAGTATTTTAGTGTTTCATGGTTGTGCTCTCCAGAATGTTAACATTTATAGGTAAATAAAGACAGTTATATTAGGGGGCCCTTAAGTTTGAGAAGTGCAGATAACATTTTCAACACTTGGTGCGGAATGAAAAGTCAGAAGAGCCCCCAAAAAGGCAGTACTGGAGAGTAAAACCGCCCTCGTGTAATACAGGCCTTAACCTTTTGTACAAATTGTACTCGCTGTGGCGTCTCTTTAGTGTACAGTCACGAGCCTTGACTGCAGGCGAAGAGGGAGTGCCGGCTTTAAGTCACCAAGGAACAGAGCAAGACAGGACGAGAGACACAGAGCACGGAGGGTGACGTCTTAAAGATATTATGTGTTTGTGCATCTTTGGCAGCATGCCCCATGTAGAAGGAATATGCTGACAAGGTAAAATCTCCGGAAATTCTCCTCAAGTCATAACATATAGCGTTTCCTGCCTTGTGTTTTGACACTGCCCGTCTGTTGCCGAGGATGTTTTTGTGAAAAGAAAAGACGACAACAACAAAATAAACATTCATCGTGGCTTTCTCTGTGACTTTCTTGCCCAAAAGGCATTTAAAATTGGTCTCTATTTTGATTAAGACAGCTTGCATCACAGCTAAAAAGCCATCAATCACAAATATAAAAACAACAACATAATTGTTTCTCTGAACGGCGATATGGCACATCAATATTCCCCCTGAATGCCCTGGTACCAGATATCGTGTGCCTTGCCCTCACTCATAAAAATAATCAATGACTTAAAGTCGGGGAGATAACAGGATGCTGAATGCGGATCGGGCTGTTATCGTCAACTGCTGCCAAAATCTAATCTGAGCACTTGAGTGTGAAGCCAATCCCAAACAGCATATTTATCCACCGTGTGACTCAAGACACAATAGCTGTGTTCACCTCATAGCTCAGCCGGCTTCCACTCCAATCGCAGATGGAGGAGGAGGAGGTGGAGGAAGAGGAGAGGGTGATGACAGATGAAGAGTCATTCAGGCCCACAGACGAGTCTTATTTCGACACAATTGGTGCTTTGAAAAGCGTTGGGTCATGCAAGGGCGTCCTCAGAGCCCAAAAAACACATTGTCATAGTTACTTATTATCTTTTCTTCAGATAAATTCTCCCTCTGCTCTCTTTGACTCACCCCCTCGAACACCTGGACACAAAAGGTTTTCTATGGGTGCTTCGGCCAAGCGGCAGGCCCAGAGGTGTTTGTGGTTGAATTAAATAAAATGAGTAGCAAGAACAAACAGGCATGAGACACACTACACACACACACACGCGCGCGCGCAAGCACTACACATGGGCGAGTGTTGCACCGTGTTACACATGCGTAGTTTCTGCACACACTTCCAAATGTCTTTCAAGCCTTTGAACGGTAATCAAGTAACTGCATAATGATGTGGACACCCCCCCCCCCAGCCCCGACACACACACTAGGGCTAGTAAAATTCTGTAGACATAAAAAGAGAGATCAATAAAGCAGGAATTGCGTCAAACTCAATTTGGGTTGCAACTTGAAATTGTAAATTACCTTGCCGTTCATTTTCTCCATGTTTCCATCAAATATGCAACATTGTCTCCTGTGTGACACACAGCGTGTACATCTGTCTTACTATGCATTACATCATTCGGTTATGAGAGTTTCGGTAAACAACATTTGTTTTTTTTCCCATAAGGAATGTCAGACACTGCTGACAAATGGCTCAACAAACGAGTTCAGGGACGTGTCCTCTGGTGGCTCCAGGAACAACCAACGACAACAGTCTGGAAACCTCTATTCGAAGGCCTCGGGAAGATTAGATAGAGTCACTCAAATGATGATCAAAAATGCTGCTCATATCGTTGCGTGTTGGTCAAAGTGTAGTTGTGATTTGAGGATTTCTCCCCTACCTCAACAGTTGATTAACAAACATGAGTTGCTTCAATAAATCTGCTAACTTTTCAACAAAGGTTTCTTTAAACAACTGCAGTGTCTCATGGCAACACTCTGTGTTGACGGGTTGTTATTGCCAGACATTGGACTCTTGTGGTTGAGGAACGTGTAGCAGCAAACATTTGGGTGGGAGGAAGGCTCCAGGTCAATTCTATGTTTTTTTAGGTGCTGTGCTCATCTCTATAATCCACCATCATCGCCAAAACCAAAGCAAACTGTAACAAAGCGACACTATCTATGTCATTCAATAAGACTACAACTAATAGGCCTACTATGAGCACTACCACGACTACTACCTCTGTTATGGTACATTTAAACAATCATGCTACAAAGTCACTATAAACCATTTGATTCTGGCGACATGTTATCACTACGGTTGAAAAACAAAAGGAGATCTTGTTTGAAACTTGATTTAGGAAAAAATATATATTTTGAACCCGACTTGCTTTTCGTCTTATAAGTGTTTTTTCCTGACGAGTTTGGCGCAGAATAAAACAAAAAAATAAAAAAGTGAAGAAGCCTGTCCGTGAGAGATGGACAACACGCAAACGAAGACGGAGATGGAGACGGACAGCAGCCGTCCCTGCCTCCGTCATGTCAGCTCCGAAGACGACAATGTGTGTTGCTTTTTTTTCTTGCTTTTTATTTCCTTATTTTTCTGCAGGCGCTCGGCGTATGCACGGGAGGGACATGGCTGTGCTGCCGCTCCTGCTGGGAGCATCCTCCATTTCCTGTTTTCATCTCTCCTGCACTCCCCAGACACACGGGAGGAAATGAAGAGTAGGTTCCTCTCCCTGCATATTTCATCACATTTATTTTACTTTGTCTGCCCTCTCCACTCTCTGCTTTATTTTTATTTTTTTGGTCCCTTTTCTTACCGCCTCTTCACAAGCTCAACCCCAAGGGTGCAGGTACACACACGCACATGGTCAATCTCTCTCTCACACACTCAAATGTACACACACGCACACACTCAAATCCACACGCACACACTCAAATCCACACACACACACACACACACTCAAATCCATACACTCAAATCCACACAAACACACACACACACACACACACACACACACACACACACGCACACACGCGCTAGCGCGCACACACGCGTTCTCAACTCGCGCCCGTCCTCGCTCTATTATATCTGCGAGAGCTTCTCTTGGAACAGCTTGAATAATTCTCTTTGTGTGATTCCAGGCTCCACTTTCCCCCCATCTGTCTCCCACAAAAGGTCGAGAAAATTGTTGAAAAAAAATGAAAAAAACTCTCGGGGTCCGCAGAAGAATAATTTCCCCTTGCATCACTGCGCTGTTGTGTTGGCGTCGTACCTCGCAGGGCGCCGATACATCAGCGTTATCCCAGGAGCCCTCAGCGGCTTCTTACTCAAGCTCCAGCAACACTCGGCGGTCCGCTGGCTTCCGGGCAGAACGCCGCTCCGTTGGCAGCGCACCTGCTTGGTTAAGCCTCGTGCGTTTTGGTTCATTTCCAAGCACCTTTCCCCAATGATTACTGGATCGTGCGTTAAAACAGAATAACCCTGCGCGGTATCACCGCTGACGAAACCAAACCGTTTTAATCAGCCCCATCAGCTTCATTATGATATAATATAATACAACGTAGAACGTGATATAAAACAGTGATAGGTGTTATATCTCGTCAGCTGCCAAGGTTTATTACGGTAATATGCCTGATCCGTCAAGCGCAGGCCGGACGACTCAGACGACACTCTACACACACACGGGCCCTCGTGTGAGTTTCTTACAGTCAACACTCTCACCGTTTGGTGAGGCACGATAAGGTAGAAAATAACCACTTGCTAATTCCTCCTGTCTGTCACCATCTGCGGCGGGTGTAACGCTTCGAGCACTGACTCACCGCCGTCTCGGATGCGCATCAAAACAGACCTGGAACGGAACTCACACCGGGGCACTCTGCCCCCACCAAGCGGTGGACGCGTTTACATATTCAGCTGCGTCTGCGTACGTCTTATCGAGGGGTCTCTTGCGCCCTGAGGATCGAGCGAAGGAGGGCAGAAGATGTTACCGATGGGAGGTAAGAGGAGCCTAGCCCTTCAGAAGACAGGATGAAGCGGCTTCACCCGGCCCACGCCTCCCCTTATCACTCCCTTATCGTTTGTTATCATCAGCCTCGTGGCTATGGGTTAGGAGGGCTATGGCGGAGCTGTTTGTAACATCAGAAGGGCTGTTCCAGGCTAGGCTGCCTGGTCGCACTGTTCCACTTATAGGCTGTTTAAAAAGGTTTTAGACGAGTCGTGTCCGCAACGGACGACCCAAATAATGTGGTGTGTGTGTGTGTGTGTGTGTGTGTGTGTGTGTGTGTGTGTGTGTGTGTGTGTGTGTGTGTGTGTGTGTGTGTGTGTGTGTGTGTGTGTGTGTGTGTGTCGGAGAGTGAGAGAGGGAAACGGTGGAAAATAGCCCCAATTAGGCCAATTATTAATATTTTTTTCTGCAGGGATAAACACACGCAAACGGATGTCACGGCCCTGTCAGCCCTCTGGAGAATATGAGAGGGTTATGGAAGGTCTCTGTTCATTGATGCACTAACCCTGTGATTCCGTTCACTCATTTGACACAACCATGCTACAGGCTAGCTCCTATGTGTTCATCCAGTAACGCAATCATTACCTCACATTTACACACATCACACACAAAATGAGAGGAAAAGACAGAACATTAGCATGGAATACACAAGAGGAAATTAGATGAGGTCAATAGGTTAGGGCCTCCCTCTTCTATGCATAAGTTCCAGAGAAAGACCACGCCCCAACCTACATACCCATGACCACCTGTACCTCACTTCCTGCCTCTTGTAGAACTCTTCACTCACACTCGCCACCTCCCTACTATCTAACCCTCCACCACCCCTCACCTCCCGACTACCCAACCCTCCCCCTCCCCTCCCTACTATCTAACCCTCCTCCTCCACCTCCCCTCTCCTCCCTACTATCTAACCCTCCACCTCCCCTCTCCTCCCTACTATCCAACCCTCCCACTCCCCTCCCTACTATCTAACCCTCCACCTCAAACCCTCCCTAGTATCCCTTCCTCAAGGTGGGTGCACCCAGCATCACGCGTGTCCTACCAAGAGCCTTCTCCAGCCCCCCGGCCCCCCGCTAACCCCATCCTGCTCATCAATAACCTCAATGAACCGAAAGCCGCTGAAGGAGTGGCGCTCTGTGCTCCAGACACCCCCCAGGTCAAATAATGATGTGTCAGACACGCACCTCTGAGTGGATAAGCGAGGCGAAAGGGAAGGGCATGTCTGCCGCGACGAGACCTCCTGCTGCACGCTAGCTGGGCCTCTCTCCCCCCCCAGCACAGGGGCTGCCACTAAAGGACACTGCCGTCCTCCGTTCATCATTGAGGACGTTGGATTCATGGAAATGACATGAATGTTCACTCGGCGGTTTGGGTCGTGTTCCTCAGAAACTGCTTACTCGGCCCCCCGTCTCGTGCCCCCCTCCTGCGGTGGGCGTCAACTCGGGTCTTTGAATATTTCAAAGGACAAGACATCTGGTTGTGTCTGAGCGCAGCCTGCACCGGAGTGTACTCCGAGGAACACTCTATCCTACTCCGAGGACCTCACACTGAACACAGAGAGGCATTGTGGCGAGTACAGTCCCCCACATGCACAGAGGCTGAAGTAGCCTTTGAATGTGTCTCGTCGGGTTATGGCTCATGCCAGTGTATCTCCTCTATGACAGATCTCTCTCTCTCTCTCTCTCTCTCTCTCTCTCTCTCTCTCTCTCTCTCTCTCTCTCTCTCTCTCTCTCTCTCTCTCTCTCTCTCTCTCTCTCTCTCTCTCTCTCTCTCTCTCTCTCTCTCTCTCTCTCTCTCTCTCTCTCTCTCCTTGTGTACTGCGTGCAATAAGTGATTGAGTCAAAATGGGGAGTAATCGAGGTAAAACTAAACCCTGGGTTTGGGTCGCTCCACCACAGCCAGGCAGGTGAGGACAAGGCCTTTGTAATAACCTAAATGGGTCCAGCACAGGACTCAGATTAGATCAGACCTTCCTTGTTGTGGACAAACTGGATTACCGTCTGTTTTTAACTGATTGCAGACAGGTGGGCGTGGGGCTGCTGGATTGGAGGAGTATAAAAAGGTGAGTGCCGACACGTGTGATTAAGTGACAGTTTAGACGACAACAAAAACAGCTGTGACCCAACGGTGAACTTTAAGCCGCTTTGGCTTTGCCACATCGCAGCATAAGCACTCATATTACTCCCATGACTCACATCACCAGCTTTGGACCAAGGCTGGTGGCATCAACCAGACATCCAGCACTACTGTAGCAATGACCACACACTCAACACCTGAGCGAACCCGTAACTAGGTCCGGTGATACTTTCTTACAGCGCTTTGAAACATCTGAAATAGCTCCTACCCACCAAATGTTCTTCACAGATGAACCCGGGCTGGTGGTGCAGTGATCCATGGGGGAACTCAAAATACTCCAAAGGAAATTCCAAATATAAATCCAAAAGGTTAATCCAATGTGAACAAAAAAAGGCCCCAAAGGGAAAATGCAATGTCCTTTCCCCCTCTCACTCTCTGATCATGAAAACTATTGTGGGTGTGTTCCAATTAACCTACAATTACCTCCACCTGCTTTAGTTGACTCAGCATTCCCAACCAAACATTACACCATTAGACATGAAAAAAGAAAAAACACGACCCTATTCAACACGATGCCAAACACAGGGTCTTCGTATCCAACTCCATCGTTGTATATCAGCCAATTCTGTAAATTTGATCTCATTCATAACTTTAGTAGTTTTCCTATCCAGATTACCTGTGCAATATGCCCACACATATAATTTTATTTCAAATACAAACACATTTGATTAAATTATGCTCTTGGTTGGATGCATATTTCATCTATAATTAGAATATTCTATTGATGCTGTAGTTTCTGTTTATATTGCTAGTTGTGTTTATCTATTCTATTTACTTTGATGTTTCTGGCTTGTGCTCAGCAGCCGCAAAAAACAATTTCCCTCCGGGATCAATAGTCATCCGTATCTGAGCCAACGCTCTCTGGTGCTAATGCCATGAGTGGCCGCTGGCAGCAGAGTAGAGCTGCATAGTGTCCCTTTAACTATAGAAAGCATAGTGTCTCTTTAACTGTCTTTAACTAAGTATCCCTTTAACTGTGGCTAACATACTGTCTCTTTAACTCTCATTAACTTAAGCGCCACTTTAACTGTGGATAACATAGTGTCTCTTTAACTCTCTTTAACTTAAGCGCCACTTTAACTGTGGATAACATAGTGTCATTTTAGTTCTGGATAACTAAGCAGACCTTCAACTGTGGATAAAATAGTTTCACTTTAACTGTGGTTAACTAAGCGTCCCTTTAACTGTGGATAACATAGTGTCAGTTTAACTCTGGAAAACTAAGTGTCCCTTTAACTCTTGATAAAAAAGTGTTGATTGTACTTTGGCTACCAAAGTGTCTCTTTAACTCTGTACACATAGGGTCTCTGTAACTATCTTGAACTCTGAATAACATGCTGTTTTTGCAGAATTCCTGCATCTCTTTAATGTGGGACATGAAGGTGAGCGGAGGGGAACTTTAAAGGTTTGCTACCGATGCTCAGTCTGCAGGCATATAGGTCTGCTCTAAGTGATAACGCACTAGTCATTATAGGAGAGTGCTTTCTAGGCGTGACATTTACAATATGTTTGTTCTGTGTTGCTCTAGATTTCTTCGATTTAAAACATAAATGATATGCAAATAGCCTTCTGCATATGCATTCTTTGATATTCCCTCTGTGTGACTCTCACTCAGACACACACATACACACGCACGCACGCACGCACGCACGCACGCACGCACGCAGGCAGGCAGGCAGGCAGGCAGGCAGGCAGGCAGGCAGGCAGGCACACACACACACACACACACACACACACACACACACACACACACACACACACACACACACACACACACACACACAACTCTGGCATTGCATTGATGAGTGCAATATTCTACCCGTGTTTAGGTAGGGTTGTTTTCAAACAACCTATCCTACTAACCCAAACCAACCCTAGTAATATTTAACCATACTAACCCTACCGCTCACCAAACCCCAACCCAAGCGTTACTATACTAACCCCAGTTCAACCTTCATCATACTAACCTTTACTCCATCACTACTAACTCCAACCCAACCCTAACCCTACTAACCCCAACTCCAACATTACTAACTCCAACCTAATCCTACCCAGGTTCCAAATTCACAGGGTTTCAGAGCCGCTCTAGTAGACTCAAAAACTACTGCCTTGGATAGTGTGTAGTACCAGCTTCCTTTGGATTCATTCTGATACCGACATGGCGCCTTTTCTACTGGACTTACTGTCCAGCAGATGCTTTGCTTGGATGTTATGCTTAATCTCTGCTTATGCTATCCTCAAAGGCTATTGGTTGTAGAGGCATCTAATGGAAGACATTTCAAGGTTAGCAAAACAATGGCAATATATTACACAAGTGTACAGTAAGTTGCAGTGCCTTTCTTGGCTTTTTCTTCTGCATCTCAAGCAGAGCACCACTAACAAACGGGAAGCAAGGCATGAAAGCTGGCTGCTACAGAGCAGACGTGACCCTTAGCAACCAATATATGCAAAACATGGAGACACTATTCACTGAGAGAAAAATCTCATCTCTTTTTCCTGCAGCCTGTTCCTTGAGTTCTTTTTTTTTTTTTTTTAAAATAACCAAGTTACTGAAGCTACAAGTGCATTAGCATATGAATAGGGACGAGAGGTAAGTGTTTGCACCGTGCCAAGGTAGCAGGTGTGCGGCACACAGTGTTTGCTCCAAAGTGCTCAAGTTGGAATGAGATTGACCTAAAACACAAACACACAGTGCCAATGGAGATTTAATTTGTCTAGCGTGAAGTCAGTCGGGATACTTTACACGAATAAAATAGGACATTCATATTCAGAGATTCAAATAATGTGAATATTTTCTTAGGCTAACCACAGTGGAACATTTCTAGAACTCCACGGAAGAAAGCCCTACGCACAGTCGGGTAAGCTCCGACAAAGACACCTGAGAGAGAAAGGAAGTGAGTTCTGTGTCACAAGTCAGCCATGAAGGGCTTGACAGAGATCAGGTGAGTCTCCAGGATGCTCACATGTCACACGCTTCAATGGCTGCTTTCAATAATGGACGACCTGCCACACTGTTCATACAGTATAGATGCGGTGCCAGCTAGGATGTTACGCTAGCTAGGCTGTAATGCTAGCTAGGCTGTAATGATAGCTTGGCTGTAATGATAGCTAGACTGTAGCGCAAGCTAGAATGTAATGCTAACTACGCTGTAGTGCTAGCTAGGCAGTAGCGCGAGCTGGGATGTAGGTCGAGCTAGGCTATTATGCTAGCTAGGCTGTAAGGGAGCGTACCTATGTTCCCCGGGTCCTATGTTCCCCGGGTCCCATATTCCCTGCTTTGTATGTGACCAGGGAACATAGGATCCGGCAAGCAAATTATTTTGTCGTAGGATGGTAGGGGCAAGTACCGCCTTTTTGGCCTCTGACTCGCCTTTGATTGGTTAGAATGGCTCTCTCCGATTGGTTATGATTAGGGTTAGGGTTAGGTTTAGGGTTAAACCTCACCCTAACCCTGACCCTAACCCTAACCCTTCGCACCTGGGGAACATAGGGATGACCCCGGCTGGAAGGCTAGATAGGCTGTTATGGTAGCTAGACTGTAATGCTAGCTAGGCTGTAGCGCGATCTAGGCTGAAGCGCGAGCTAGGCAGTAATGCTAGCTAGGCTGTAGCTTGAGCTAGGCTATAGCGCGAGCTAGGCTATGGTTGGTTTTTATAACACTAAAGGGTAAGTTAACCTCATTCTTAGCAGTAGAACTCAAATCCAGGAGATTTAAAAATTGCGATCTGAGGCAGAAACATCATAGGAGTCGGATGCAACGGTCCAAAACCCACATCACACTCGCAATGGCCAGGCTGTGCGTTAGAAAAACCCCACTCTGCAAAAGCGCTTCAAGCAGCAATTAGCAGACCCCTCCTATTTAACAGAGAATATCAGTCGGTTAACATCTTTACCCATTCCAGTCAAAAATAATGCCGAAATGTCCAACACTAGTGTGAGTCCCTGAACAGCACAGATTTCAGCCGACGTGAAGAGAGCATTCGGTA
This sequence comes from Gadus chalcogrammus, assembly GCF_026213295.1. NCBI lineage: Eukaryota > Metazoa > Chordata > Actinopteri > Gadiformes > Gadidae > Gadus > Gadus chalcogrammus. The sequence goes on from NC_079429.1 coordinate 6,246,193, forward strand.
TGTCTCATCGACACATATGTTTGGCCACCTGCTTGTGTATGTTGCACAAACACCTCGATGCACATTTTGGTTTGAACGCTTCGGAGGAAGGGACGGTGAGGGAGAAGGTGTGGTTCCGTGCTGATGATGACAGGCCGGCTGCTCGAGAGTGTTAGTCTGGGACGAACACGGCGCCACAGATCTCGGGGCTTTCACATCCGTTTAGTATTCAGAACGGCGCTCCCAGAATTCACTGCAACAAAAAAAATCCTCAATGAATAATTGATGCTGCGGGAGCTGCACTTCTCTGCTGTTAATTGAAAATAAGGAAGCAGGGACAGTGAAACATTATAATGTATACATCATGTAAGCATATAAATGTATACAGTGTCAGATCCCTGGTCCGAATTGGTCATCGTCGCTCGAGTAGCCAATGCTTTTAGAAGATGTCTTCATTAGGGACGGCCAGTTTTAATAATACAATTAATCACATTTCACTAGAAATAAACCATGCGTGTGTAAGTACGCTAATGTTGAGTTAAAATCTAAATCAAACTTCACCTCTTTTTGCTTGAAGATCTGCCTACATCTTGGCTACAAAACCATGATGATTAGAAACAACTACTGCTACTACTAGTACTGCTACTGCTACTACTGCTATTCCAAATAATAATACATAAATAACAGAAAATGTTATTATTTAACAAGTCGAATTTCCTCAACTTACCCTAAGCTAAAATCCTGCAGGTGTGATTAAGTGTTACATGATGTTTGCGTGGCTCCTGCTACATCATGGAAGCCCCTATATGCTCCAGGGAGCAGCGCTTCATTTCATCCTCCACTGCAGTGATATCAGGGCTGATGTCTAACTGTTAACGGCTCTTGGTGAGTCAATATGGCTTATATGAAGACCTCCGTTAGCCTCGATGTTAAACCGTGTTAACACCATTCATTCAGGCTGTTTCACAAGGCTTGCAGGTTTGGTGGACCTAGACTGTAACTCGACAGTACACACGGGACTGAATATATAGTATACTGGTGTATTGTGTGTATATACTATATACTGTAGTTTAGATGGCATAGTGTATGGGATTGCTTGGGTTTATACAGAACTGTAAATCATAACAGGTAAGGAGCTATGCAGTGCACAGGCAAATAATCCTCGCTAACACCTTGCTAATGTTCCATTAACGTTGCTAATAAATTATTCTTTCTAATCATTGACAGAGTGTAAGGAGGTGACAGAGAGACAGTGTAAGATAACGAGAGAGAGAAAGTGAGACGTCGTAAAGCAGTTAGAGAGAGCAGGTGTAAGTGAGCGAGAGAGAGAAAGAGGAGGGAGGTGAGCGAGACAGAGTAAGGAAGGAAGAGAGACAGACAGAGTAAGGAAGGAAGAGAGACAGACAGAGTAAGGAAGGAAGAGAGACAGACAGAGTAAGGTAGTGTGTGAGAGAGAGACATAGTAAGGAAAAAAGAGAGAGAGTAGGGAGAGTAAAGAAGGACGAGAGAGAGAGTATGGAAGTGAGGGAGAGTAAAGAAGGAAGAGTGAGACGAGAGAGAGAGAGAAAGAGAGAGTAAGAAAGTGAGAGAGAGAGAGAGAGAGAGCGAGAGCGAGAGCGAGAGAGAGAGAGTAAGAAAGTGAGGGAGAGAGAGAGAGAGAGAGAGAGACTGACAGAGTAAGGTAGTGTGTGAGAAAGATGCTAACATTAAGGTTATCAGGTTATTCTCTGCAACACTGCAATGCTCAATAAATTATTGGTTACTTATCCATAATTACAATCTGAACACCAGACTGAAATATCGCTTTCAATTACACACCAGTCCCTGGTGTTTTGGTTCATAAGACAGTCCTAAGTTTTAAAAGCTAATTGGTAAAATCCTTTACTTCTGCAATAACCTGATATGCCCTCTGGATTATGTCAAAGAAAGGGACATATGGGACATCTTATTTCCATCACATATTTCTAAGCGGAACAGCGAAGAAGCAGCGTGCAAAAGGTAGAAGGAATTTGACTTGATCCCCACGAAATGTGACAAACATTTGCCAAACACATTCCAATGTTAAGCCGGTTAGAGTTAAACCAGTTAAAAAAGATGGAGAAAGATCCAAATCTGAGTTCAGGACGAAGAACGCGTGTTTGCCAAGAAAAACAACCTTTGATTACACCAATAAAAACAAGTCACTATTTTTGCTATCATCCGGTTCTTGAAAAATAAATGTTACGTGGTACATGCAATACATGATGTTATGTTGTGCAATACATGATGTTAGTTGTAGAATAAATGTAGCATCTGACGCCAGTGCCTGATGCTTGCTAAGCGGGTGTGCGTAGAAGACGCCATGTCTAACATGACGTGGATTATCCGCCGTTCCTGAACCAGAATGCGATTTAACACGCATGAGTGTCCGGGCATGACGGCATGTATGGAATAACAATGCAGTCACGGTTGGATGTGGACTGAATGAACGCCGCCACAGAGGAGCACCAATAAACAGGTCAAAGCAACGAGCATTCATCTGGACGGCTCACCGTTTTTAGACACTTAGGGTTCCCGTTACTCAGGTTGGGGCTCTCGTGTAATGGGATTACACAAGCTGTCCATCAGGGCTGTCCTGGGGGGCCGGTATTGTTGAGCCTTTTCTACAATACATCTCAAGAGAAGATGACAATTGGTCCATCTTGGTGTTGTTATCTTGATTTGTGTCACAGCGTCATTGTAAAAACCCTGCTGTTCATTAAAAAGCACTGCAGCACTGGGACATGTATGATGTTGTTCAAAGGCCTCCAGGACTGCAGGTCTGTTGTACATATGCATATGTACAGTATATATAGATATCCATGTGATAGAATCATAAACCCGTAGTTAGGATCAAGTACCAACATGTATTATACCAACATATATATTATAAGACATATTTAGAATTATTATTATACGCAGCCAATATAGAATTATTATTATACCCAGATACATTTAGAATGTTTTATACCAAGATATATTAAGATTTATCATCATACCAGGATACATTTAGAATTATTTTTATACCAATATACATTAAGATGTATTATTATACCAGGATACATTTAGAATAATTTTTATACCAATATACATTAAGATGTATTATTATACCAGGATACATTTAGAATTATTTTCCGACCAAGATACATTTACAATTGGATGTTCTTGTAATCCCAGAGTATGAAGGATACCATTGAATCATGCCCCCTTTGAACAAGGCAGCAAAGTCTTTCTGACTGCCGTTCTCTCAAGTGTGAGACATAGATGCTCCAAGCTATTGTTCACAATTTCCTGTTTGTAAAAAAGTTTTCCAGTTTCAGTAATACTTTTTAGTTTGCAAATAAAGTGTCATCGTTTTGTAGAAATATTTCGGCATCATTAAAACAGTTTTGACATGATTAGCATGAACCAATCAGAAGGTTTCAACGCGGCCCTTCCTCATAAACTTTATTCACGTTCATACTTAGCTGACTCTATAGAACAGGATTGATGATCACCTCAAACAAACTCTCTCTCTCTCCCTCACAGCTGCTGCTCTCTCGACCACCTTATTAAATATTAATGACGTTCTCCTTAAATGTCCTTTATACCATCGCCTCACGGAAACACTGATTGGTCCTGGGAGGGGCCAGACCGGGCCAGGACCAGACCGGGCCACGGCCAGACCGGGCCAGGCCCGGGTAGGGGCACCACATCTGCCTTGTAGTGGAGCTGGACCACCGCTTAGCGGGTTGTTGGGCATACCCGGTGTGTGTGAGCATGTGTGTGTCTGTGTGTGTGTGTGTGTGTGTGTGTGTGTGTGTGTGTGTAGGTGTGTGTCTCTGTGTGTGTGTGTGTGTGTGTGTGTGTGTGTGTGTGTGTGTGTGTGTGTGTGTGTGTGTGTGTGTGTAGGTGTGTGTCTCTGTGTGTGTGTGTGTGTGTGTGTGTGTGTGTGTGTGTGTGTGTGTGTGTGTGTGTGTGTGTGTGTGTGTGTGTGTGTGTGTGTGTGTGTGTGTAACACACTGGTCGTTTATATTAGCCGTCCCTCAGGTTTGACAGTCCTGCCTCTGCTGGTTTAACGAGAATCATCGTGTCCATAACCTTGACAACTGAACTCCCATCTCCTCTCCTCCCTTTTCCTCTCATCTGCCAACTATATAATAGATAGACATACACGCGCACACACAGACATACACACACACACACACACACACACCCACACACACACCCACATACACACCCACACCCACAAGCAGAGGAACCTCAGAGCTCAGAGCTACAAGACGAGACATCTTGAATTGATTGGGATACAATGGTGGAGGAGTGGCAGTCAAGGATCAATGCTGCTGAAATCCCACCCACCCACCCACCCACCCACAAACACCCACCCAAACGTGCGCGCACACACACACACGCGCACACGCACACACAAATGGAAAACTAAAATGAAAAATCATGGCAGAGTCTGAGACCACCATACATACTGTATCTCCTATCCTCCACCCTACATACTGTATGTCCTCCACCCTAGATGTTGTACCTCCTCCACCCTACATACTGTATCTCCTCTCCTCCACACTACATACTGTATCTCCTCTCCTCCAGCATAGATACTGTATCTCCTCTCCTCCACACTACATACTGTATCTCCTCTCCTCCAGCATATATACTGTATCTCCTCTCCTCCACACTACATACTGTATCTCCTCTCCTCCAGCATATATACTGTATCTCCTCTCCTCCACACTACATACTGTATCTCCTCTCCTCCAGCATATATACTGTATCTCCTCTCCTCCACACTACATACTGTATCTCCTCTCCTCCACACTACATACTGTATCTCCTCTCTGCCACACTAAATACTGTATCTCCTCTCCTCCACACTAAATACTGTATCTCCTCTCCTCCAGCATATATACTGTATCTCCTCTCCTCCACTGTATCGCCTCTCCTCCACACTACATACTGTATCTCCTCTCCTCCAGCATACACAATGTATCTCCTCTCCTCCACACTGTATCTCCTCTCCTCCACACTGTACATCTTCCAGCATACATACTGTATCTCCTCCCACCTAGATACTGTACCTCCTCCAGCCTACATTCTGTATCTCCTATCCTCAACCCTACATACTGCATCTCCTCGACACAACACACCCTATATCCTCCAGCATAGATACTGTATCTCTCCTCTCCCCCACCCTACACACTGTACGTCTCCTCTCCTGCACCCTACACCCTGTCGGATCTCTCCTCCACCCCCAGACGGATCTCGACGGGTCACGACTCTGGGCTCACCCCAGGTGATCCCTCCCCCCCGCCCCCGCCAGCCCCCCCAGACGGAGGAGGGGGTACGACAGGAACGTAGCGCAGAGCTAGATTAGCGTAGCGCCGCGGGGCATATGAAAGAGCAGATCATTGCGTGGGACACCCGGGACCTCGCTGCAGCTAACAGATCTGTGCTCCGTGGGGGGGGGGGGTGGGGGTTGTGAGGGGGGCGCCGCTATCCTTATCTTCATCCTCTAATTGCTTCCTGGTGTCTCAGCAGATGCAGATCCCATCAGGAAGACGAGCGACGCAAGCGGAGCGCGTTCAGGCACAACACTGGGGGGGGGGGGGGTTGGGGTAGGCGCTTCAGGAGAGACTTTGACATATCAGCATGTTTTTAATATGGAACAGTACACATTATTGGGCTGATAACATGACTCAAACACAGTGTATGACCATTGTAAACAATAAACAGAAAAAGGCAACAGCTCCGACGGGGAACTGCCTCAAAGTGCGCCGACGCTTTCATATTTTTTTTGTTTGTAAATACTCAACATTATCTCTTTTTTTTTTTGTGTAAATCATCTTAATAGATCTTTTTAAATATTTAAGGTTTTTTAACGTTTTTTATCTTTACATAGTCATTTTTCATCAGTAATTCATAGTTATAATATGTACAAACCGGGCCTGGGCGCTTTGGGTCACGTTTTGGGCCAAAAAAATGCCGATAAGTAAGTAAGTAAAGAAGCTGGAGTCTCGGAGAACGACTGATAAGGCAATGTTTCCTTTCTGCATGCCTCGTTGGTCTTAGATGACGGCAGGTCTGGTCTGATTGTGGGGTCTGGGTTCGCGGTGCCGGGTCTATAGTCTGGACCAGAGGGGACGGGGAGCGGGTGGGGGGGACATGGGGGGGGGGTGTCCGGGTCTATGTCTGTGTTGAATGTTCTCACCGCTAGCAATAACTTTATTTACAAAGGCTCAGGATAGTCGACATGGTCCACGTAGTCCGTTCCAATTAAATGCTTCCGTATCTTGGGAGGGTTTCGGGCTGGGGGGATCGGGGTGAGGGGGGAGGGGGGGGGGATCGGGGTTGAAGGTCACATGTCTTAACTTTTTTTTCACCAGGCCATCCTCGATAACACAAAAAAACAAGAAACGAGCCAAGGGGATCTGTATCAAAACTCTCCGTGCGGATACGTGGATGAGCTGGGAGGACGGGCGAGCTCTCAGAGAGTATGAAAAGAGAGGACTCTTTGCTTCCTTAGTTCATCGTGTCCAAATGTTTCTTTAATTATTCTTTTTTTTTTTTTTTACATGAAGTCATCTTGATGAGATGCCCCCCCCCCCTCCCCCCATCGAATCCCCCCCGCGTTTACAGACGTCTCTCTTTCCGTTGGCTTAAATCCATCCTCCTCCTCTTCCTCCTCCTCCTCTTCATCTTCGTCCTCCTGGGTCCTTCTCTTCTCCTCCGTCATCTCTCCGTCCGTCCGTCCGTCTGTCTCCTGCCGTTCCTCCGTCTGACTCCACGAGGGGGGGTGGTGGTGTGGGTGTTGGTGGGGGGGGGTGGGGTGTTGGTGGGAGGGTGGGGGAGTCGTCTGGGAGGGCGGGGCCCCTACTTCAGCAGCCACTCGTTCACTGCAAGAGAGAGAACAATATATTCACAGCGCGCTCGGCCTTCCGGTTTCATCGTTGCTACGGTAACTCTTTCCCCGCTCCCCGGACGGACACTCTCGGGCGGAAGGGCCTGGATGTCTGTTGTTTTAGAGTTGTGCGTTTTGGCGAGGGATAGGTGTGTAGGTTTGTCTGTCTGTGTGTGTGTGTGTGTGTGTGTGATTGTGTGATTGTGTGTGTGTGTGTGATTGTGTGTGTGTGATTGTGTGTGTGTGCGTGTGCGTGTGCGCGTGTGCGCGTGCGCGTGTGCGTGTGCGTGTGCGTGTGTGCGTGTGTGTGCGTGTTGCGCGTGTGTGTGTGTGTGTGTGTGTGTGCGTGACTGCCCGTGGATGTGTAATGGTGTGTGCCGAGTGAGACACACATTTCACCGCAAGCCGTATAAAAAGTGTGCAATAAAGAGGGTGCCTATGGGGCCGTATCGTATAAAGCTGTTGCAATGGGGTCTCCTTCATAGTTCACCTCAACACGGAAATAATGAAGGAGAACATAGTGGCCCCACTGTATAACGCTACTGTATATAACACGCTTCTGCTGTATAATACTAGGGTCTATAACAAGCTACTGCTGTAAAGTACTACTGTGTATTACAACATACAGATGTATAATACTAATGTATATAACAAGCTACTGCTGTATAATACTAGGGTCTATAACAAGCTACTGCTGTAAAGTACTACTGTGTATTACAACATACAGATGTATAATACTAATGTATATAACAAGCTACTGCTGTATAATACAACTGTGTGTTACAACATACAGCTATATAATAGTACTCTGTATTAGAACGTACCACTGTATAATACTGTTTATAACAAGCTACTGCTGTAAAATACTTATCTGTATAACAAGCCACTGCTGTATAATACTCCTGCATATAACAAGCAACCGCTGTATAATACTACTGTTTATATCAAGCTACTGCCGTATAATACTACTGTTTATATCAAGCTACTGCCGTATAATACTACTGTATATAACAAGCTACTGCTGTATAATACTACTGTATAAAACAAGCTACTGCCGTATAATACTACTGTATATAACAAGCTACTGCTGTATAATACTCCTGTGTATTATAACGTACTTCTGTATAATACTACTGTATATACTGAGCTACTGCTGTATAATACTGTAATTACTGCTGTAAAATACTATAATACACTGCTGTACAATACTACTGTGTATTATAATGTACTGCTGTATAATTTGACTGTATTATAACATACTGCTATATAATACTACTGTGTAGTATATCTGTACGAGTATTATAACTATTGTACAATGCTGTGTGTAGCAACGTTCCGTGTTCCTGCTTATCCCACAGGTGAACATCCGAGAACCGACCAATTAGAAGCCTTTTCACTGCCTTCTGCTAATGCGATGTGGCTCACCTTGAAGGTGTTTACATCCCGACCCGATGAGGCTAATGAAGCACTAGTGCTTTCTTCCATTGTCTTCCTGCACTCTCCGCTGACTCCCAGGAGAAGGAGGAGGTGTGTGTGCGTGTGTGTGCGCGTGTGTGTGTGTGTAGACGTGGGCTACCTGCCAGCCTATTAATTGCGCTGAAAGGGGTCTCGGCATGTCTTTGTGAATCGGTGTGTGTTGTTGTGTCTATGTGTGTGTGTGCGTTTAGAGAGAGAGAGAGAGAGAGAGAGAGAGAGAGAGAGAGAGAGAGAGAGAGAGAGAGAAAAAGAAAAAGAGAGGGAGAGAGAGAGAGAGAGAGAGAGAAAAAGAAAAGAGAGGGAGAGAGAGAGAGAGAGAGAGAGAGAGAGAGAGAGAGAGAGAGAGAGAGAGAGAGAGAGAGAGAGAGAGAGAGAGAGAAAGAGAGAGAGTTGATAGTAATATGGGTTTGGATGGTGCAGGTAGTAGTTGGTAGTAATATGGGTTTGGGTGGTGCAGGTAGTATTTGGTAGTAATATAGGTTTGGGTGGTGCAGGTAGTAGTTGGTAGTAATATAGGTTTGGGTGGTGCAGGTAGTAGTTGGTAGTAATATAGGTTTGGGTGGTGCATGTAGTAGTTGGTAGTAATATAGGTTTGGGTGGTGCAGGTAGTAGTTGGTAGTAATATGGGTTTGGGTGGTGCAGGTAGTAGTTGGTAGTAATATAGGTTTGGGTGGTGCATGTAGTAGTTGGTAGTAATATAGGTTTGGGTGGTGCAGGTAGTAGTTGGTAGTAATATGGGTTTGGGTGGTGCAGGTAGTAGTTGGTAGTAATATAGGTTTGGGTGGTGCAGGTAGTAATATAGGTTTGGGTGCAGGAGTGAGAATATGGTGTGACAGGTGGTCAGCAGTGTTGGCTCATGATTGATAGGACTAGGCTTACCGAAAACGCTTTATTAATAAATCTGAATTAAAGACCTATTAAGCATCTGTCTCTCTCTCCCACCCTCGCTCCCTCTCTCAGTTCAATTACATTTGCTCTATTGGCATGAATGATGAAAAACTATTGCCAAAGCATTTGACAAACATAACAAAACAACAATAAATAGTTACACATTCCCGAATGATAACATTGACGAACGAATACATTATGAATACCAAACAAGTTTGTAGTCAGAATTAATCTCCAGTAATACGACCAGAATCAATGTATTTAGCAGCATCTGTCCTTCAGACAGATATGACAGATTCTGAGAGAAGTGAAGTCAAATTAATTAATGACACATTATATATTCAATTAATTAATGATCTTTTTTCCTTGTATTTCTTAGATTGCTCTCTCTCCCTCTCCCTCTCTCCCTCTCCCTCTCCCTCTCTTTCTTTGTTCATGTAATTAAAACCCTTTGTTTTAATTTTATGCTTGGTAAAGCAAGCGCAATCGTCTTGTTATTTATCTATTGTGGATTAAGAAATAAAAGCGTAATAATCGTTAAAATAAGAAGGGGTGTGGGGAGTGAGGGGATAGGTCCCAGGGCCTGAAGTATCTTGAAGAATAAGAAGCTTATATGGAGTGTTTTTACATAGAGCCTAAAGTGTTAGGTGCCTTACTAAGGGTCACCTCCACTTTTAGTATATGAGGAGCCGGGAATCAAACCACCAACCCCTTCGGTTGTCAGATACACCGCTCTGCCTCCTGATCCACCTCCCCCATAACACAAGGTGTCTCGTGTCGGCTGAGACACGACTAATTGATCGTAGGCGATGCGACTGCCATCAAAATCAGCGGAGAATGTCGAAGGCAAATCTGAACAAAGAAGTTCAGCAGTCGTGAAAAACAGGAACGCAGAGACAAAAATATGTGTTGTTTTCCCCCCGAGGTATGATTTGAAGTGTTTGGTTTCTGTTCTATAAACATCCAATCAACCCCGTTATATTGGCTAATTGCATCTGCTTTAAATCTTTTAAATGTGTGTATGTGTGTGTGTGTGTGTGTGTGTGTGTGTGTGTGTGTGTGAGTCTTAAAAAGTCTTTAAATGAAGAAGAGCCAGCGGCGTTCCAGACTGCTAGGAGGTGTTTGTTCAGCAAACAGCAGGAGAAACTTCTCCAGCAGCAGAGGAACGGGTTTACACATTGATAAGCGAATGGAAAAAACACTATATATAATGTACGCTGCGCTGCATCACGTATAACCAGCACATTCTCACTCTGAGTTTGCCAAAGATCAACGCTTTTTTGGGGCCTTTGGCGTTAACTGCTGACGCTAAGGGTGTCGTTGTGCGTCTTCATTCGACGCAGGGGGTTTTCAACTCCCTTTCAAATCCCTCCACGGCGATATCTGACGCCCAGGGAAAGCGCTCCCGCAAATCTTTTTTTCTCCTCCGATTGGTTATATGATTCGCCACTGAAACAGGTTAGGGTTAGGGTTAGCGTAGTAGTGGTTAGGGTTAGGCTAGTAGTGGTTAGGGTGGAAGTGGTTAGGGTTAGGGTTACGCACATATTACTGTGGAGGGATTACATTGTAATGAGTTGAAACCCCCTGCGTCAAATGAAGACACACAACGACACCCTTTGCGTCAGCAGTTTACGCCAAAAGCCGATTTGGCGTAAGTCGGAGCGAGACTGCGTTGGTATAACAATGTGTTATTAGAGAGAGAGAGAGAGAGTATTCATATTAAACTTTTGAATAACTTTTTAAAGTATTTTATATCTGACCTTTAATAAGTCTACAAAGGGTATTCAAATTGTACATACATCTTTCTTACCCTTTGAACTAGGCTGCTTCGTCAATGTTATGTTTTCCATGCCAAAAAACATTTTATTCTGAGTTGTTAGGGCTAGAGATAGCTCTGGTTGGTAGCTGTTCTTCGCTAAATGAAGGAAGGAGGGAGCGAGGGCGCGAGGGAGCTAAGGCGCGAGGCAGCGAGGAAGCAAGGGAGCGAGGAAGCGATGAGGGAGCGAGGGCTGGCGCAAGCTTGGTTGGTAGCTGTCCCTCACTAAAGGAGGTAAAGGACGAGGCCAGCGCTACGTTGTCCCGGTGGGTATCTGTACGTTACCTCGGTACTGGAGCTTCTGGGCCCTGTTGTTGGGGCAGTCCTTGCCCTGCATGCTGAAGTTGATGTTGGTGCGCATGCAGCGGTGGTTGAGCGGCTGCACCGGGCGCACGTTGTCGCTCATGCTCAGGAAGATCTGAGGCGGCTGGTTCTGGCTCAGCAGACGCAGGGAGTGCATCTGGGAGAGGGAGGGAGAGGGAGAGAGCGAGGTTGGGAGGGAGAGAGAGCGAGGGCGAGAGAGAGAGAGAGAGAGAGGAGAGAGAGGAGAGAGAGAGAGAGAGGAGAGAGAGAGAGAGGGATAGAGAGCGAGAGCGAGAGGTCATTTAATTGATCAATGGTGCCCATCAATGGTCTGATCACCTCCTCAAAGTCCTGGTCGCAGCAGGGTGTGTTGTAGCGGCGGGAGGGAGGGAGTGCTGTACAGTTAAAGGCTGCCGTGGGAGGTGATGCTTGGCAGAGGCCAGCTTGGGGGTGGTAAATATGTCTGTGTGTGTGGCTGTTTGTGTGTATGCGTGCATTTTTGTGCATTTGTGTGTGTGCATGTGCGTGCGTTCGTGTTTGTCTGTGTGTTTGTGTATGTCTGTATGTCGGTGTGTGTGTCTGTGTGTGTGTGCATGTGTATCTGTGTGTGTGTGTGTGTGTGTGTGTCTGTGTGTGTGCATGTGTGTGGGCCTGTCTGTGTGTCTGTGTCTGTCTGTGTGTGTGCGCTGGTCTGTGTTTGTGTGCGCGCCCATGGCGACTCACCTGCATCCGAGTGATGTACACGGGCTTGTTCATCAGGATCCACGTGGCGGTCTCGTAGCAGGGGGGGATGGTCATGGAGCCGTCGTAGGTGATGAAGCTGTTGGTCTCAGGGTAGATCTCCTCGATGTTCAGACCCGTCAGTAAGTAGGCGTCATCTGGGGGGGGGGGGGGGGGGGGGGGGGGGGGGGGGGGGAGAGGAACAGGAGGGAAAGAGTTAGACAGTTTGCAAAGCGGCTCCAAAGGGCCCCCATCTGTTAGCCGCCGCATGCAGCTGCCGCGGCGCGAAGCCCCTCCCCCTTTTATGTCCCTCGTTAACGCGTCGTGCTCCCAGCGCCACCACCACCTAGCTCAAAACAGTGGGGAAAGGGGGACGCAACAAACGCTGTGACGAACCCACTTCTAACAGGTAGCGCGACGAACCCATTCCCCGCCGCCGTTCCTCGTCTCTCACAAATCATTTACTGAGGCGAACGATGACACACCGCCGGTGTGGGGACGGAACACTACTAAATTAAAGAGTTATTACCCTAACACCCCCATAGGGAGCGCTGTGATATACAGAGACACCTCCCTCTCCCTTCCCTCCTCTCCCACCCTCCTCTCTCCCCCCTCCCTCTCTTCGTCTCTGCCTCCTCTCTCCATCCTCTCCCTCCCTTCTCCCCCCTCACGCTCTTCGTTTCTCCCTCCTTTAACTCCCTACTCTCCCGTCATCTCTCCCACCTTTATCGCCCTCCTCTCATGCTTCACCTCTCCCTCCTTTATCTCCCTACTCTCCCGTCCTCTCTCCCTCCCTCCTCCACCTCCCTCGCTGTCTCTTCCTTTTTCCCTCTCCGTCTCTCTCTACCTCCCTCCCTCTCTCTCTCCCCTCCCTCCCCTCCCTCTCCCTCCTCCCCCTCCCTCCTCCTCCCCCCTCCCTCTCTCCCTCCCTCTCCCTCCTCCCTCTCTACCTCCCGCACCCTCCTCCCTCTCCCTCTCTCTCTCCCCCTCCCTCCCTCCCTCCCTCTCCTCCCTCTCTACCTCCCTCTCCCTCCTCCCTCTCTACCTCCCGCCCCCTCCTCCCTCTCCCTCTCTCTCTCCCCCTCCCTCCTCCCTCTCTGCCCCCTCCCTCCCTCCCTCTCCTCCCTCTCTACCTCCCACTCCCTCCTCCCTCTCCCTCTCCCCCTCCCTCCTCTCTCTCTCCCTCCCTCCTCCCTCTCTGCCCCGTCCTTCCTCCCACCTCCTCCTCTCCCTCTCTACCTCCCGCCCCCTCCCTCCCTCTCCTTCTCTCCCCTCCCTCCCTCCCTCTCCTCCCTCTCTCCCCTCCCTCCCTCTCCTCCCTCTCTACCTCCCACTCCCTCTCCCTCTCCTTCCTCTCCTCCCTCTCCTCCCTCTCTACCTCCCTCCCTCCTCTCTCTCTCCCCTCCATCCTCCTCTCTGCCCCTCCCTCCCTCCCCTCCTCCTCTCTCCCTCCCTCCTCTCTCCCTCCCCTCCCTCCTCCCTCTCTGCCCCCTCCCTCCCTCCCTCTCCGTCTCTCTCCAGCGCCCCGCTCCGCACTTGAGCGGCGCGTCTTATCGTAGCGCCGCTGACAGACGCTTGGCAATCGTCGACCGTAAACGCGTCCCGCCCAATCAGCGTGCGGCCCACGCGGTGCTCGATCGCTCGCCGCCGCGCTGACAAGAAAACACCCAATCTCACACGTCCACGGCGCGATCCATACTCACTGTGGAGCCGGGCTAATGCCCTCTGACCATTAACTACCCCCCACTGCCAGAGAAATAAACACACACACACACACACACACACACACACCACACACACACACACACACACACACACACACACACACACACACACACACACACACACACACACACACACACACACAGAGAGGAAAAGGCGAATATACGGTGGCAGCTCGTCCAAGGAGGCAATTATATATATATATTTTACATATGTGTGTGTGCGCACCCAGGCACGACAGCAAAGTGTGTCCACTGTGTGAGTGCGAGTCCGTGTACATGTGAGGGGCTGTTTTGACAGCTGTCAGAACCCATCCTCCGTCCTCTAGAGGGACTCCTCCCTCCTCCCTCGCCTCTCTCCGTCTGCGTCTCGCTCCTCCGGGAGCCCTCCCACCACCAGAGGTCAGTGTGTTTATTCCATCCCTCTCTCCCCCCCTGCCATTAATCCAATTATTGGCTTCTTCTTCCACGATAGCCCGGGGGTTGAACTCAGAGCACAAAGGAACTGCTGCTCACTTGATCTACTACAGCAGAGCCTGCTATCTGTTGCCGGGGGAGACAGAGGAGTGAGAGGAGGGGGGCTACTGACTGATGCCTCTACCCCTCAACGCCCCCCCCCCTTCACCCCACACTCTTACTGAAGAATCCACAAGAAAGTGCCTCAAATTCTACTTTTTACTTTAGTCTCCAGGTACGGGAATGTGTGTTACACATATTGAACACGTGTGTTATGTGGGGTCAACATGCGTCGGTCTGACGTACATGATGGAACACATACATTATAATGAAAATGTTTGTTACAGATATTGTACAAGTGATTTACATGTGTTGCTGTGGTGAACATGTGTGTTACATATGTTGTAAATGTGTGTTCCAAATGTTAAGTAGGTCAGGTTCAGAATGCAAATCTTGCTGCGAATATAAAAAAAAACATCAATGCATGAAGCTTTGGAACTGCGAAAGCACAGGTGGTGAGCTGGGAATGCTTCACTTACTTTTATACGTTATTCTTGTGATGGTGTCTCTGTTCAACATTCGATTCAGGAACGAGTTGGATGTTTCAGCAATCTGAGTAGTAAACAGAGGGCGAGAGCGCGCGAGAGAGAGAGCGAGAGAGAGAGAGACAGAGACAGAGACAGAGACAGAGACAGAGAGAGAGAGGAGAGAGAAGAGAGAGAGAGAGAGAGAGAGCAGAGAGAGAGACAGAGAGAGAGAGAGAGAGAGAGGGAGAGAAAGTGAGACAGACAATGAGCAGGTCCGAATGAAAGAAGGGCTCGAAAAACATCGTCAGGACAACCTTGAATCAAAAGAGGAACCCGACCATATGGATCCGTACACAACACGTGCAACGGTTTTGTATGTTTGGACATGTGGGGCGGCCAACCTGCAGAAAGGACGCGCTGAAAGCGGGAGAAAAACGTCCCTGAACAAAAAACATACGAAGGACGGCGTGACCATCGGAGGAGAACGCAGCCCCACACCGAGGTGGTTGTGACACACTGTTCTCATGGGCCTTCAAGCTGTAGGCGAGGTGTAGATTGTTAGTAGAGTTGTTAGCGTGTAGAGTGTTAGCTCTACTCCACCACCACCCCCGTCCTGCCTAGAAGATATCCTGAACCCCCTCACCCCTCACCGCCCCCACTCCCACTGGCCCGTCGCCCCCCCTTTCGGTTCCTAGTTGTTTTATGGGGCATGGCTGCTAATGTTGGTGGGGTGCAACAAGGATTTGTAAAAGTAAGAGTTGTTAA
>NC_079429.1:6594350-6829350 GCF_026213295.1 Gadus chalcogrammus
AGCCCACCCGCCGCGCCTCGGCCTCGCTGAAGATACGGGCCACCTCGAAGGAGTCGCTCTGCAGCCACGGAGACAGAGGTCACAACAAAAACACGGGGTGTCTGATTGGTTGAAAAGATTATCATTTTCAAGCGATCCGATTGATCAGATTGGTCGCAAAAAGTATTTTTATTTTGCTTTTTTCTACCAATGAGATTATTATTAGTATTATTATTGTTATTGGTCAGAGCAGTCTGATTGGTCAAAAAGATTATCTTTTTTGACTGGGCCCATGAGGCGGGAACAGGATCTGAAGTGGAGGGCGCTCCATGCTGATGATAACATCAGCCAGGAGACATCTTGATGATGTCAGACAGTTTAGGCGGATGGTTGGGCCTGAGGTGGATACTTGTTCTTCCATGGTCGCCCACTGGCCTTCCACCTCACACATCAACGTGTGCACACACACACCTCATAGGAGCTGAAGCAGATGTTGCCCAGCTGCAGGATGGAGGAGAGGATGGCCCAGATGGTGGAGATCTGGTCGCCGTGGAGACCGATGGTCTGGAAGCAGCGGACCAGCAGCTGGAAGTCCTGCTTGTCCTGCTTCCCCCTCAGGTCACACGCACCCCCCTGGGGGAGGGGGGGGGGGAGGGATGGAGAGAAGAGAGGAGGGATGGAGAGAAGAGAGGGTAATGGAGAGGAGAGGGGGGGATGGAGAGGAGAGGGGAGGGATGGAGACGAGGGATGGAGAGAAGAGGGATGAAATGTATTAATAGAAAGGGATGATGAGAAGAGAACCGGATGGAGAGAGGACAGAACAACAAGATAATTAGACCAAATCCCACGCCCAACGATGTGAGATCAGACACGATAGGAGAGTGAGAAGGGGGGGGGGGAGGGAATGCATCTGTGTGTGTTCACACCTGGTTGAGGTAGTAGTATGTTTCTGCTCCCTGCAGGTATACCTCCTGTTTGTCCCAGTCATTCATGCCGGCAAGCAGCTCATAGAACACATGGAAGTTCCTCTCCTCCCGCGCCTACGGAACCACGGAACGGTCGGAACCGAGGAATCAGCGAAACCCGGAGATTAAGACCTCTTAAGATTCTAACCGGAGGCAGCACCATGGTAGTATCACTCCACCCGAAACACACACAACAAAGCTACTGTGTAGACTACAGATTAGCTCAAGTTAAGAGATGGGAGATAAATGAACGTGATATTTATATTGTTATGTCAGTCAAGGTGTTGTTTGGGAAGGGTATATTTTAGCATTATGACACACAGTTGATGAATCTTTTTTATTTATTTTTTGTCAAATTATGTTTGTTGTGAAACCAAACATTTTTCTTGCAGAAAAAAAACCTTGTGTTGCTGTATCATAAAAATACATATATATCAGGTATATTAACTCCTCAAGTGCTTTTCTTGTAGTGAAGGAGGGAATGCTACACCAAAGACATAGCTTCACCTCATCGATCATCAAAATAAAAAATATATTTTGATATATTTTACGATATCGACGTGCGATACCTCTCCAACTCTGCTCCACTCTCTCACCTGAAAGACCACCCTGGACTTCTCCAGGAGGTATTTGGACAGCGAGGTCCCTACGACAACCCCTCTGTCAGGCACCAACACAAGGCAGGAAGGCGTTCGTAAAAACAGCACATTAAATCTATTACTACCATGAAAAGTACCATAACTATTATCCACGCACGGTGAAGATGAGCACGATTACCACCTAGGGCATTGTGTATCTTAAACCCAAGGCACATTAACTAACATTTTTAGAGAGTGATCATGAAAAATGTCACACACTTTATCACCAGGATATTATATTTACAATGCTAAATATTTCACACGGCAGACAAAAAAAGTATTGCATGGAATACAGTTCAACAAATGTCAGTTGAATTATTTGTTATATAAGAAAAGTAGAAAAGTAGAAAAACGTTTAGCATTTCGTGGAGCAATGAATCTTAAATAGTCACAGTCACTTATGTATTCAATCCCACAACATGTCACGGCACACTGGTTGGAAACCACTGGGGTAGGAAATCTAATTATTGGAATGGTTGCTGGAAATCAAATCATTGGAAAATGTGCAGTGAGTCAAGTAAAGTCCATTTTTATTAGTCTAGCTCTTAATCACATTTCCACCCTCATTTCCACATGGCTTTACAGGCCATCGTTTATTACACCCCCATAACCCTGGTCCCCTAAAGGGATAAACTCACTTCATTATCAAGGAAGAAACCTTGAGAAGGAACCCAAAGTGGAGATACCTCCTTCCAGGGAGGGTGAGTGGATGTTAGGTGATTGGATGTTGGGTGATTCAAGTAAGCAGAATCACTGGAGGATGTGGAGGTGTAGAGAGTGGAGGTGTAGAGGGTGGGTGTGAGCAGATTCACTAGAGGATGTGGAGGTGTAGAGAGTAGAGGTGTAGAGGGTGGGTGTGAGAGGATTCACTGGAGGATGTGGAGGTGTAGAGAGTAGAGGTGTAGAGGGTGGGTGTGAGCAGATTCACTAGAGGATGTGGAGGTGTAGAGAGTGGAGGTGTAGAGGGTGGGTGTGAGCAGATTCACTATAGGATGTGGAGGTGTAGAGAGTAGAGGTGTAGAGAGTGGATGTGAGCAGATTCACGAGAGGATGTGGAGGTGTAGAGAGTGGAGGTTTAGAGAGGGGAGGTGTAGAGAGTGGAGGTTTAGAGAGGGGAGGTGGGCAGAATCACTGGAGGATGTGGAGGTGTAGTGAGTGGGGTCGGTGTGAGTTACTGGAGGATGTGAATGTGTTGAGTGTGAATTTGAGCAGACTCACTGGAGGATGTGGATATGAAGGTACTTGCCAAAGCGGCTGGAGTTGTTGTTCAGGATGGTCTTGGCATTTCCAAAACTTTCCAGGATGGGAAGCACCTCCGTGGGCTAGAGGGAAAACCCAGGTGCCCCAGGTGGAAGATAGAGTGAAAGTAAAAGTGAAAACAAGGTGTAAACAAGATATGTTAAACGTTGTAGTATAAGCTGTGCAATAGCATGCTAATTCGTGCTAAAATCAATATTTTGGGTGACAGTGTTGAGTTTGAAACTACCATAGGTTTTGATAAGCCTAGGTCATGGTGTATTTACATTTATTCTGGATTTTACAAGACTAAAAATCTGTCATCAACAAGAAAATCCAACAAGTAATCCCATAAAGACACCTGATTAACAAGCTCTATAGGGGCACATGTCTCTCAGGGAGAACATCTAATTGTGTCCTAAGAGAACGTATTATGATATTATACCTGGCGGAGGTTGTCATGCATGCCCTGGTACATGGAGCACAGGTAGTGGATTATCAGCTTGGTGGCTTCTGTCTTCCCCGATCCACTCTGGCCACTGTGTGTGTGTGTGTGTGTGTGTGTGTGTGTGTGTGTGTGGGGGGGGGGGGGGGGGGGGGGGGAGCGAGAGAGAGAGAAAGAGAGAGTGGGAGTGAGAGAGAGACTTAGCTTAATTATTGATTAAGCTAAATCCTAAAATAATTCTCAGACTAGTGAAAAAAACATGTCTAAGAGGCCTAAAGATGCTTCACAGAAGTGTAACCACAACAGGCAGTATGTTTGATCTGCATGCCTCAAAGTCTGTACATTCAGGCCAGGGTTTGAGTTCTAGAGTCCTATACCTGATGACGATGCACTGCTCCTGGGCAGTGTTCTGTGAGTGTGTGAAGGCAGCCTCCGCTATGGCGTACACATGACTACAGCCCCAAGCACACATGATGGGAAAAACACAATGACAATTAATTAACATTGCATCACTAAGCAATACAAGCTATAAATATATTTTTGCCCACTAGCTGGTTTTTAAGGGAGTCATTTGTTTTACACTACAACGTTTAGGGGTTTTATTGACCTCATTAAGATAAATAGTAATGACACTGCAATCAAAGTTTTACAATATGAAATTCTTCAACATAACAAAAAACTTTCTACATGATCAGAAATAAATACAGAAATTAGCAAAATCCTGGAGGTTCTCTGAGCCAGTGTACTCATTTTTCCGCAGCTTAACAGAATATAACTAAACGTCTCCATTGTAAAGATACAAAAATCAAAAGGCTCGAATGTGAGGGATTTCTCGTCCCTTTCGGAGTGTGTCTCTATCTCCGATCCGTCTTTTAACGTGGACTCTGAGCGGCCGCCTGTGTTGGGGGGTTAGACGGACACCTACGGGGGGTTGCGGTGCTTCGCCTTGGCCTGGTACTGCAGACGGCTGTCCTCGGTGTAGATATGGAGAGGCCTGAAGGGGTTCACTGAGATCAGCATGTCGCCGATGTACGTCTGGGAGACACAAGGACCAGTCCAGTCAAACTTAACTTAAAGAGCAGATGTCATATGGAGTGCATCACAGGGTGTTCCAAAGGAATAACCATAGTAATACAATCTAAAATATGTTAAATACTAAACACGAAGAAGGAAGGACTGAGATGTGTTTTATGTATTGAGACAGTGAAGCAGAACCGTTGCAGAATAATAGAGCGTTGGGATGTGCATTTCGCTTTCGATGGGTTTCTGTGTGTGTGATAGCTAGATGGAGGAGAGTGAAGACACGTACGTAGATGCAGTCTCGATGAAACCTCTTCTTCAGGTTCAGAAGCACAGAGCTCTCACACACTTCGCTATGTAAACAAAAAACAACACGGCAAATTACCGGTATATCCCTCAAAACCTCCATGTGCTTTTGTGTGAGTGCATATGCGTGTGTTTGTGTGTGTGTGTGTGTCTGTGTGTGTGTGTGTGTGTGTGTGTGTGTGTGTGTGTGTGTGTGTGTGTGTGTGTGTGTGTGTGTGTGTGTGTGTGTGTGTGTGTGTGTGTGTGTGTGCGCGTGCGTGCGTATGTTTGACCGTCTGTGTGTGCATGTGTGTGAGTAAGTGTGCGAACATCTGTGATTGTGTGTGTATGTTCAACTCACTCAAGCTGGGCGAGATCCTCAACCTCATCCACCTCTACCGCTTGTTCACTGCCTGCCATCACCACCTGACAGAAACAAAAGAAGCATTTATTCTACCAAGGACAGGATTTGACCCCCTTGACCTTTGTTGGCTTACCTGGGACTCTGCCCACCCACTTGCCTTTTTGTCTAACTAGCTTATATTTACAAGACGTGTCAGATTAAAGCTGGTGTCATTTGTAAAGAGAGAGGGCGTAAAAGAGCACAAGAGAGCAAGATCTTTAGACAATCCCCCTTCCTCTCTTTTCCCTCCTTTATAACTGTCACCGCCATTGAGAAGTGGCGAACAAACCTGTGATCGACAGGTAAGATTGATTCCCTGAACCATTGATTCGCTGAACACTTTTATAAATGATCTTTTATTATAAATTTTCTTGTATGACTGGATGACTGGTATTATTCTACTAATATCCTCCTGGGTGCGTGGTCCTCTTCCGACTGCAGTAACCCTCCCCACAGAGATAAAGCAGTCTGATAGCCGATCTAGCACAACTTCATAGCGCTGAGATATAGCACGTTGTGGCCCATTGTAGTGTTGTAAAGAAGCAAATAAATAAACCAGGAGCAGTCCTTTGAGCCACGGACATCAGCGTCGAAGCAGAACAGATGTGCTGAAGCAGGGACGGTCTTCACCCAGCCAAAGATATATCAGTCTGATTAGAAGACAAGCTAGGCTCTGCTTGGGTGATCGGGAGATACATTAGTGGTTATGCTAACAGATATATGGCCGCGGTGTGCTTGCGACTCAGCGTGATAGCATCAGTGGTGGTGTTATTTATCAATGGGGTATCAGTGTTCCCCCAAAGCTAAGCTCGACGCCCAATGAGATTTCATCTGACCGGCCCTCTCTCTCCGTACCTGGGTGCTGTTGAGTCGGCTCTCCAGCATGTCCTGTGCGGGGTCCTCCGACTCCCAGGGTCCTCTGCCGTTGTGTGCCGGCACCGTCAGGCCCCGCCCGCGGTCGTCGTCGTCGTAGACCGTCCGCCTGGTCAGCTTCTCCACGGTCTGGTGGGGCAGAAGGTTCTCCCCCCGCAGCCAGTCCTGGTCCAGGGACAACCAGGGGACCACCACACAGAGAAAATCAGTCTTGAGCAGAAAGGTACCCAGCGTTTCAAATGTGAACATGCACAAAGACAACATGATTATTGATTTTTTTACTCAATAAAGGTGACATATTATACCTCCAGGTGTGAGTGCGATTAGCCGTTACAAGCCGTTTTGAAAATCTGCCTCTACTGACATCACAAGTGGGCATGTCCAGCTAGATGTGGGCTGGAAAGACCAGTCTACCAGCCTACCCAGTGGACTGCAGCAAACGTTGCTCATCTAGCTGTCATACATCTAGGTGGACACGCCCATTTGTGTTGTCAGAAGAGGCTGATTTTCAAAACGGCTACTAAGGCTAATCACGCTAACACCTGGTGGTATCATATGTCCCCTTTAAGTCTTACCTGAGGGTCTCCGGTCATCTGCGCGCACCCAGCCCAGTGGATCTCCGGCTGGCCGGCGGCATACGTGGCCTCGTCATCACACATCAACTGGGCCACTTCCCGGTCTGCCTCCTCCTCATAGGTGGCTCCCGCCCCCATCCTCCCCGTCCCTCCGTTCTGAACCACCGCCTCAGCTGTGGCCCTGGGCCCCCTGGTCGCCGCCTCCCTCTCTGGGTCGGGCCCCCGAGGCCGGGCCGGTCCCGAGGCGGGAGAGGACCCCCCCAAGAGGGAGGTCTTGGTCAGGTTGAGATTACGGGTTCCCAGTTTCCCTCGAGCCGCCTGGAGCACGCTGACGCCGTCTTGATTTTCCAAGGGGGCCTGACGGCTTCTCGCGTGGATGTCAGACGATCCCTCGGGCACTGAGGGAGCCGCGGTCGCTCTGACACCCGAGACAGTGCCCCCTTCCACGGACTCGCCACCGGCCGTCGAGCCTCCTAACACAGGCTTCTTGATGCACTTCAAGAGGCTGAGGTCTGGTTTTACAGGCAGCACGAGGCGGGCTCCTGGCTTAGGAGGTTTGGGGGTTGAAGGCGTGGCCGAACCTAGTGTCAGGGTGCTGTTTGTAGGGGCGGAGGCCACCGTTAGCGCTTTGGCCAGTCCAGGTTTGTTAATCCTGGGGAGGACCACGGCGTACTTGGCCTCTAGCTCCTTGTCCCCTACAGGGACCGTCTCGTCCCCTCCTTCCCCAACCTGTCCCTGAGGAACGGCCTTCTCTGTGGACCGCCGGTCCTTCCCATCGCTCCTGCTCCTCACACTGGACAGGTTGGTTTTACTTGCCATTCTCATAGCCATCCTGTGTTTGAGGAAGTTGCCCTTTGACTTTCTGGTCCCATCCTTCGGTTTGAGGGCACGAAGGGAGATCCAGTTGGAGATGCTGATGACTTTGCACCAAGGAACCATTTTTGTCCTCAGTGTGAAGCTTTTGGGGATTTTCTTATTGATCCAGCCGGACACTCGACGGAGAGTGGCCACGCCTCTCTTTCGGGCCAGCAAGCGTTCATTGGCCTTGTTGGACTCACCTTCTGACGCTTCCTCGCTGGGATTCACCAAGGGGTAGCCCGCCTCCCTTTGGCCCTCTTTCGCTGCTTTGGACAGGAGGCTGGTCTTGAGTTTTGTGCTTTTGGCTTTGAGAATTATCAGCTGGCTTCGGCTTTTGGTGGCCGGCAATAAGGTCGGAGTTGCCTCCTCCTCCTCCTCCTCATCTTCTTCCACATCGGGATCAGTGTCTGAGGCAACGGTCACCTGTTTGATGTTCTTGGTTTTGTTGGCCAGGAGAAGGAGCTGTGCTTTGCTCCTTGCTTTTTCAGTTTTGTTCGGACCTTCCGGCGGCTCGACCTTCTCCGGCCCCGCGCTGGCCCCCTGCTTCTTCTTCTTCTTTTTATTCTTCTTCTCCTCCTTTGCCTTTTGTTTGGCTTCCTTTTCAGCCCTCTGCGTCTCCGCCTTGGCCCTCGCCTTCTCAGCCTTCTCCGCCTGCTTATCTGCTTTTGTTTTCTTAAACATCCTGCCTCTCTGTCGCTGCGGAGGTTCGGTGGCCCGCGGTGACTGTCTGCGTCCACCGCGTACGCCTCTACCAGTGGTTTGTCTTTCAGGCGTGCGCTCCTTCCTTACCTCCTCTCCTCCATCGCTGCTGTCGCTGTGGGCCGCCTCAGACTCTGGGACCTCCTCTGCATGGTCCTCTTCGTCTGGTTCCTCCTCCGTCGCGCTCCTCGTCTCCGCTCTCTGCGAGGGCTCTTTATCGGACTCCTCTTCCGCTGTCGGCCCCTCCGTGTCTCTCTTCAGGTCCTTCAGTGAATCGGACACCTCCGCCTCCCCGTCGCTGCTTTCGCTGCTCCCCTGCGTCTCCGCCGGCTCTTCGTTACTGCCTGCCCCCCCCTCCTCCCCCTCCTCCCCCTCCTCCCCCTCATCATCTTTGCTATCCTCCTCTTCCCTCTCTGACTCTGAACTTCTGACACTCTCAGATTCATCGTCTTCGGAATCGGACGACTGTTGTCTGGGGACATTCTTGGAATGTGGCCCAACCTTTCTCTTGACCGCCTTCGGAGATGCTGGGAGTTTACCGGCTCTATTTGCCCTTCCTTTAATTATGACCTGACTCTCACCTTTCTTTTTAACTCGCCGTTTCACAGCTCTACCGTTCACAGACCTTTTCCCAGCGTCTGCTGGTCGTTTAGCGTCCTGTGCTGTGCCCCTCTTTTGAGCGTCTTTATTAGTCCTACCCTTTGCGTTGGATTCACATGTCTTTCGTTTCTCCGGAGTTGGTGACTCAACTTTATGTTTACCATTTGGCACTTTAGGCGACGGCTGGGTGGTCTTGGATTCAGAGTTCTTCTCGTTTTTCTGCCGTTTGGTTTCTGGTTTTACCTCCTCGGCCTTCGGTTTTTTGTCCCCAGTTTGGCCTTTTGACTTGAGGGGAGGCATGGCTATTCATTTTTCTTTTATATTTTGAAATACTCGGGTAATCTTAGCACCTATAAAATAAAACCATGCATCATGATGAATATTTACAAAATATCATAAAAATATATTTTACTAGATCCTAGTAGAATCCAATGAATAATAATATTATTTTTTGGTTGCGACAGTCGGCTTTTAGACTTTCATATGCAAGTTTCAACTTTCATAAGCTCAAGTTCCAAAAACGTATATGTTATGTTAGGTAAATACCGGACAGCACTCATTTGCAAAAATGTGACCAGTTGCCCAATCATATCTCATGAGGTAAAACCGAACATTCAAAATTCTGAAACTATGCAAACCAGTTGCAGAGCAGCGTTGAAACAGACAAAGAGGTGCTTGTTTCCATAATGCCCGCGTTTCAACTACCGGATGAAAACGACTCCTCCTACAGCCCCCTGATGGCATTATCTGTAGGTCAAATCTTTCGGTAAGTCCACCTGGAGGTAGCTGTATAGCCCTCAGGCTCCGGGCGGTTGGGGGTCAAACGCTGAAATATAGCTTACCTGGCCTCTCAGGTGAAACGCAGGCCTGGGGGGGAGGGGGGGGGGGGTCTAAACAGCTCCTTCCTGCACTCCAAAGCGGGTGTCACTGACACACAAACCCATAAACTCTGGCTTATGAAGAGGGCGGCATGGTGGATGAGTGGGCGCCTTCACCCCACCCACTTAAATTACACGGGTCGATGCACACAAACACATACAATGCTTGCGTGCAGGGTTCAAACACACACACACACACACACACGTGCATAATTGCAATACCCCACCGCAAAGGGGAACGTGTACGCACAAGAACACACACACACACACACAATTTCACACACAAAGTGCCTCTTCAATAATTGAACTGCATTTGGCAGGTCATAGTGGCCCGCAGCTTTTCATATAGGCAGCTGCTTAGTAGCTGTTAGGAAAGGTGAGAGCGGCTGGGTGGAGGGGGTTGACAATAGGTGATGAAATGAGAGCGAGGGAGTGAGAGAGAGAGCTTAAGCCAGAGCTGGTTGCCTTGCCTCCTGTAGAACCAGGTGTAGGGGTGTGTGTGTGTGTGTGTGTGTGTGTGTGTGTGTGTGTGTGTGTGTGTGTGTGTGTGTGTGTGTGTGTGTGTGTGTGTGTGTGTGTGTTCTCCAAGATTCCATCGGTGCGTTGGAATGTCTGAGAAGTTTCTAATTTCCATCCAAGTCTTGCACGTCTCTCCACAGTTTAATTAACTTTTCAAAACAGCGAGTTTATAACTCCATCAGGCCCACTGAACAAACAAGATCCCCTTTCCACCCAAATTCTCTGGTTGGAGATGGAATGGGCAAGTGGTGGTGGTGGTGGTGGTGGGAAGAGTGTTATTCCAGGTCTGGTCTCTCCGCGAACCAGGGAGGACTCTGGTGTGGACCCAGGCTCCTCTAGGAGGGGAGGGAGGGAGGAAGTCTGCTGTTGAGCCTGTGTCCTCTAGGAGGGGAGGGAGGGAGTCTCTGCTGTTGAGCCTGTGTCCTCTAGGAGGGGAGGGAGGGAGTCTCTGCTGTTGAGCCTGTGTCCTCTAGGAGGGGAGGGAGGGAGTCTCTGCTGTTGAGCCTGTGTCCTCTAGGAGGGGAGGGAGGGAGTCTCTGCTGTTGAGCCTGTGTCCTCTAGGAGGGGAGGGAGCCTCTGCTGTACAGCCTGTGTCCTCTATGAGGGGAGGGAGGGAGTCTCTGCTGTTGAGCCTGTGTCCTCTAGGAGGGGAGGGAGCCTCTGCTGTACAGCCTGTGTCCTCTAGGAGGGGAGGGAGGGAGTCTCTGTTGTTGAGCCTGTGTCCTCTAGGAGGGGAGGGAATCTCTGCTGTTGAGCCTGTGTCCTCTAGGAGGGGAGGGAGGGAGGGAGTCTCTGCTGTTGAGCCTGTGTCCTCTAGGAGGGGAGGGAGGGAGGAAGTCTCTGCTGTTGAGCCTGTGTCCTCTAGGAGGGGATGGGAGGGAGGGAGGGAGGACCGTGCTGTGGGCCCTTAGTCCTCTATCCAGGGAGGGGAGTGGAGGACTGTGGAGCTTCTCCAGTCCAGCTCAGGTTGCAGCCGGCCACAGTATGCCGAAGGCAATTAGTGGACAAAGCGTCCCGCACCATAATGGAGGGTCAAAACTCTTGGCTGTGCTTGTATGACAAACGATACTCGCTTTACCCCACTTCAGGGCATAAAGACGGTCTGGAAGTAGCAGAGCTCCTCCAAGCCCAGCAGAAGAACGCAGGCCGGGCCAGCAGCATAGTTTCACAGTTTTAACAGCACGGCCAATTCAAATGACATGGTTTGGAGGTCTCATATTCCTGGTGCGGCGAGACATAAAATCAGGGAAACTGTTGTATCAGTTGGTTTCGTCGAAGTGACCGTACGTTTATGTCATTTACATGGAAATATTATTGATATCAAACCGTATTTTCCCATTATGATCCATGGTTCACGACTTAGCTAAACCCAATGGGAAAATCCCCCAGTTTTAAATGACGTTATGCAACGCACGTATTGAAATGACGACAAGCAAACAATTCTTGTGAAAAAACATGTAATAATTATCCAGCATAAAACTGTAGTGTGAAGTTACAAATCAAAGTCATTTAAAAAACAAAAAAACAAAAATTAGGGATTTTGGACTTAATCATTCACTACAAAAATATATTCTAGGCCACGTAATGCTAAAATTCCCAGCATCCTTTGTTTAGAGAGAGTACCAAAATATTTCCTTGTGAGTTTAGACTAAATAGCAGCCAAGCCCTTGTTAAAATAGACCCACTGTTCCACACACAGATACAGATCCATATACATATATATTAAAACATTTCACTACAATATCTTAAAATTACATTCCTAAATTACATTATTCATTACGGGCATAAAAACGATTTACATACAAATATTAAAAGCCCCATAAAAAGTTTGTTTTCCCTACAAAACAAAAACAAGAATGGCCGCACGATCCGGCCAACCTGATTGGATGAGTACCTGCGGCAGGTTACAGCTCGATGGAATGGGTGATACGATTGGACGGGAAAAAGTAGGCGGGCTGCAAGCGATCCAATGAAAAAGCTTGTAAGATGCCAGATTGATTCTGTCATTGTGGTAACTTAATAAACAAAACAAAAAACCCCAAAAACATGAGAACAATAAAATAATCTTCTGTGTCCGTTTATGTGCCACATCCTTTTGATTTCTCTTTTTTTTTACTTTGGGACATCCTTTTCCTTTCCCTAGAATTACACGTCGATCTGGAAGATTTAGTCTGTCATCACAATATCAAAAACTACTATCCAAAATAGGCACAAAAATTATCATTGTCATCGTGGCCTTGCTTCGCTGCATCCATGTGGATGCGTGGGTGGGGGGTGTGGGGGGTCGCGATTGGAAGGGTGGAGGGTGGGGAGTGGGAATGGGGGTCCAGCAGGACTGTGCAGCACGTGGCGAGTGATTGATGATTGATTGGTTGATTGGCAAACCAGTTCCACAGTAGAAGAGGAAACCGACAAAGGCTGGTGGTGGCGTCAGGCTGACGGGGGCATTATGGTGGAGGAGGAGGTGGTGGTGGTGGTGGTGATGGTGTTGTGGCAGTTGGAGCAGCCTGCTTCTGTTTGAACAGCCAATCATAAGGCCTGTGCTTTAAGGGACTCTATGGGTGGAGGGGTCGGTCGGCGGGTTAAAGCGTCCACTTTACAGTCCTCGTTTATGGGGGTGGCGGTACAAAGTTCAGCATGAGCGCGCGCGCACATGTGTGTGTGTGTGTGTGTGTGTGTTTATAGGGAAGGGTGGGTTGCAGTGTCTGGTCTCTAGGCACAGGCGGTGGTCCCTCCCCTGCTCCGTCCTGATTGGCCGACAGGGCTGCCCAGAGGAGTCCGTAGTCCTGGAGGGAAGACGGACCACGGCCGTCTGGGGGGTCCCTGGGGAGGGGCTGCGGGTCGCGGGTCGCTGGGTCAGTAGTGGTAGTAGAACTAGGACTAGCGGCAGGGCTAGCCGCACTAGGACTAGTTGTAGTAGTAGTATCGTTGGTCTGGAGGAACGTCAGGAGGCGGGGGCTCCGGGCGCTAGCTCAGTCTACGGGGGGAGAGGAGGGACAAACAGGACATTTGGCTTAGGAGAGTTGAACACACACATTGACCAGTGAGATTAATACCTTTATCACACACACACACACACACACACACACACACACACCCACACACACACACACACACACACACACACTAGGGCTGGGTATTGCCAGGTACCTCACAATTCAATTCAATTCGATTCTTTAGGTCTTGATTCGATTCAATATTGATCCAATTGCTTCGATATCGTTTCAATAATACGTGGAGATGACAAAAATACCTAAATATAATTTAGAATTAACCATTTCAAAATGAATTAACCATTTCATTGTGCTTTAACTAGCAAAAGGGAAAACACGATTGTCTAGTATTTTTCCAGAGCATAAAAGTAATAATCATAACATGGACAAATGTAAAAGGGCATGTACATTTAGGCATACTCGCGTCTAGATTACAATGACTGAGAATGCTTCTTTTTTTGGAAATAATTTATTTAAAAAAAAATCTGAATCGAAATTGAATCGAGAAAAATAAATTGCAGTGCATTGATGAATCGATATTTTTACCCAGCCCTAACACACACACACACACACACACACACACACACACACACACACACACACACACACACACACACACACACACACACACACACACACACACACACACACACACACACACTTTTTGTGCCTTTATGGCAGGGAAGAGAGACAGGAATGAATGGATCCTCAAACTTACGTGGGCTCTCCTTCTAGTGACTTCTGGATCTCCTGGAGGACCTCTGAGGAGACATGAGAGCATCATTGGGACTGGCTCGCTGGGCCAGTGCTCAAAGGGGCAGGCGTTCAAACGGGAGTGGGCGGGTCATGCAGGCGGGTGGTTAAACACACTCTCATGTTCATTCATACATATAGATATCTATAGCTATATCTATACATATCAGGTTCGCTACCACGGGGGACGTCATGAGCACATAAAGATGGGAGCGTACGACAATGCAGTCATGTGACAGACAGCAGCAGGGTGCGGGCATGACACAACGCTGTGGTGAGGTTCATCAACATCATCAAGTACATTCCTTCTCACGGTGCGGTACTCACGCTCATCATTCAGCAGAGCGTGTTCCATAACGCTCCTAGCAGTGCTCTCTGGAATCACACAGGCAGCAAGCACATCAGTACACACACAGGGCCACGGACAAGACACGCGCAGGCAGGTAGATCGTTAGGGGAGAGAGTGTGTGTGTGTGTGTGTGTGTGTGTGTGTGTGTGTGTGTGTGTGTGTGTGTGTGTGTGTGTGTGTGTGTGTGTGTGTGTGTGTGTGTGTGTGTGTGTGTGTGTGTGTGTGTGTGTGTGCACATAGCGCTTGATTTAAATCATGACATTTGACAATGCTTATTATTCGGCGGGACATGAACACAAGCATGGAGGGAGCAGCGGTCGGGTGGCATGTGCGTTTAATGCATGAAAGCGTCACATTTAGTAAGTTAAATGTGGATCGGTGATTGGGTGGCGCTTGGCGGTTGAACCACGTTTGTTACCTGTGTCCGCGTCGTCCCTCCTGGCGTTCCTGCAATGACAGGATGAGGAGGATGAGAACTGGAGGCCAAACAGGCGAAATAGAGTGTGTGTCTCCATCTCTCTTTGTGCCTAAGTCTTAGTGTGTACCCATTGTCGGCGGAGGCTCCGTCGGGCGCCGCTCGGCGCTTGCTGGCCGCGGTGGCGTTGGCGGGGACCTCCACCAGCGAGCGGGGCTCCACCACGTTGCGGGCCGACAGCGAGAAGCGCTCGAACTCAGAGGGCGAGATCAGGTAGAAGCCTAAGGAGAGGGACACAGGGCTCCAGGGTGAGTTCTGCACGGCTCGGGCCCAGAAGTTAAATTTCAATTAAATTGTATTTTTATAGCCCTTAATCACCATTACAGTCTCAAAGGGCTTAACAGGCCAAATGTTTATGACGCCCCTTTATGACACCCCTGAGCTTTTCTCCTAGAAATACGAAAGGGTGAGTAAACTCCTGTTTCAGCAGGAAAACTCCCTCCCAGGAGATGGAAACCCAACACAATCAGAGGCCATAAAAACAGGCAGAATGCCATTCGAAAAAAGGGGCCGGTTTGGTTTTTTATGGTAACGGCTGCAAGGCAAAACCCACTTCACACTCCCGTTGAGGTAGGACGATAGAAAACGTACCATTATGGAAAAGAGTTTTAGCCGCCGGTAGCAGACTCACTGAATTGTACAGAGAATTACCCCAAACACAATTAAGTGAAAAAATAAAACCCCAAACAGACCAGCCGTCAACTGAACAAAGACGGTTTGGGGAAGTGATTTGGGGTTAAAGGTGAAATATTATACCACCAGGCATGAGTGTGATTAGCCGTTAGAAGCCGTTTTGAAAATCTGTCTCTTCTGACATCACAAGTGGGCGTATCCCCCTAGATGAGGGCGATTTTGAAAACGGCTTTTAATGCTAATCACACTCACACCTGGTGGCATAATATGTCACCTTTAACACATCAGTGTGATCCATCCTAGGCGTCGGAAAACACGTGAGCTTTTCTCCTAGAAATACGAAGGGGTGAGTAAACCCCCTGTTTCAGCAGGAGAACTTCCTCGCCGGAGAGGGAAACCCAACCCAATCAGAGGCCATAAAGAGAGGAGTAATGCTATTAAACAAAAGGGACCCGTTGGGATTCATAGTAACAGGTGCAGGGCGTCGACAAACAGTCTGAAAAACCCACGTCACACTTGTTTGAGGCGGTGTGCGAAGCCGATAGAAAATGACCACTATGGGAAAGAGTTTCAGCCGCAGGCAGCAGACTTACTGAACACAGCACTACCCCAAACACAATTTGTTAAATAATAACAAATGTTCACAAACATGTGAAACATGTGAACCCCTAACAGACCAGCCTTCGACCGAGTGAACGCGGTTGTGGTTGTGTTGTGGGGGTTGTGGTTTGGGGTGAACACGTCCTTCAACACGACAGCAGTACAGGATGGGCGTGTGTAAGTCCTGAGTCTCACCCTGGCCGTGCTTGGTGAACACGCAGGACGCGATGCCGCTGACGTCCTCGCGCCGGATGCAGGGGTGCTGCACCTGCATCTTGACGGAGGGCAGCGACACCACGTTGAGGTCACCCTGGTTGGTCAGCACCACCAGGCCGCTCTCGCCCGCGTCGGCCGTGCGGCTGCTGCCGAACCAGGCCACGCCCACCCGCCGCACCCGCGAGCCGTCCAGCGCCGTCAGCTTCAGCTTCATCTTGGCGCTCACCTTGGGCAGCGTGAAGATCTGCAGAGAGAGAGAGAGAGAGACAGACAGACAGACAGACAGACAGACAGACAGACAGACACACACGACGGGGACAGTTAGAATTATTCTGTTTGTGTTTTGAGTTTGTGTTAGACAGTGAGAGTCTGTGCAATTAATCAAATTTTGATGGAGATTTCGATTTTTGGGTCAAATGATCTCCAAACTATGATCGAGGGGAATTTTTGATTCCCCTCGACCATTATATAAAGTATATTCATTTTATTAATTAAATATTTTCAGAACAGCTGGATACATATTTGTACATTATTTTCAATTTGAACATTTTCTAATTGAACATTTTGTTTATTTTTTTAAGGAGGAATTTCAAAGTCCTCAGATACAAAGTGTTATTTTGGAGAGAAATGCTGAATAAATGCATCATGTTTTCAAACTAAAAAGTAATCATGAAAAATCGTGATTTCAATATTGACAAAAATAAACCGTGATTATGATTCCGCTATGGTAATGAGTGAGTAAAAAAAGTGACTGAGGCCCCGTCCACACGAAGCTGAAACAGGCGAAACCGTTACGGTTTCGATCTATCCGGTTTCGGAGTATCTACGCAAAGACGGAGTCAAGCGAAACCAGGTAGATCTGTAGAAACGCTGTAGTACACATTCCAGGCCCATAAGGGGCTGCTTCTGCTACAGAAATTTTTCTTGTTGTGAGTTCTGAGACTCCGCGGGCTTAACAGTCATTGGCAAGAGGGTCGAGGGGTGGGGCGATGACGTCATGGTTTCCGGTTTCAGTCGGTTTCAGGCGTCCACACGAATCCAAAACGAAACCGGGTAGATTTGAAACCACCTCCGAGGGTGGTTTCAGAAGTTTGCGGTTTCGGTCGGCGGATTTGCCGGCTTCGTGTGGACGGAAGGCCGAACCGTACAAGACCTTTGCGGTTTCGCCATGAAATCGGCTTTGTGTGGACGGGGCCTAAGGGAGGTCTGTCCGTGGGTCTACCTTGAACTGCTCCTCGGAGACCACCAGCAGCTGGTGGGAGGCCTGCATGTCGGGGGAGCGGGCCAGGTCGTGGGCCACCTCCAGGGGCTCGGGGAGGGGGGAGCCGTGGCCGTCCAGCACCACGATGGCCACCACGGGGGCCCGGTGCATCAGCTGGATCTCCTTGGCTGGGGAGGGCCAGGGAGGGGAGGGTAAGGGTGGGGCAAAGTGGAATAACAACACGACAAAGAGGACTTTGGGTGTAGTTATGACAGTCGACCATTGTTGGATTGAATAATCAAAACAGACAATTTTGTGACGACTTTCAATGTCTTTACTACTGGTTTTTATAGTCTTGTCACGTTTAAAATCTCAATAAATCATAGAAATTGCAGTTTTACATGACCCGAGCTGTACCCATACCACACTTCGGTAAACCCTGGAGGTTTTAAATCTAGAAGTGGACAGACGGGATGTGATCTTGGGATCTTACCGGGGTGTGCGGTGATGGGTTCGTCAGCGCGGTGTTCCACCGACGGCATGCGGATCATATACGCGAACACTGAGCCGCCGTTAGTCCCCGCCCATAACGAGGCACTGTTGTGAGAACCTTAACCAGGCGAGAGAACGTAAACTAGTCAACAAAAGAAATCTCAATGATTAAAGCACCTCTGGTAGAACGAGCTTATTGCAGTCCCTCTTTATAATAGGCTTATTAGTGAGCCAGTTAAAAAGGGAAGTGATGGACACTTCTTAAAAAGTGAACTGCACACATATTTCCGCACTATATCCCATGATGCATAGCGGATCAAAATATCATTGTGATTAATCCAATGTCGGCACATAATTAGTCTCTGACAACCCTGCCTTACCTGTTCCACAAGTAGTTAACTATAAAGTTGGGCTGCTCGATTTACAAAAAAAAATATATACACATCAACAATTATTTATGAGGCATTTTTCAGCATTTCTCTCCAAAAAAAAACACTTTGTTACTGAGAACTGAGAAAATTACCCTTAAAATAAATACAAAATATTTCAAGAAAATATATAAAAATGTATATTAGTTTGAAGATCGTATTACCAAAAAAAATCGAAAACACTATCAAACTTTGATTAATAGCACAGCCCTACTATAAAGTGTTCGCTATAGAGGGAACAGGGAACGAGGGGAACATCTGGTACCGGGACTCACTGTCTGACAGGAAGGTGTCGGCGAAGTAGAGCGTCCGCACGAGGCCGGTGAAGGAGTCCTCAGAGGAGCGGGCCTCGATCTTCCTCTGGACCGGGGCCAGCTCCATCTCCGCCAGCTCTGCCTCCAGGCGGGCGTTGGCCTCCTGGAGCTAGAAGGAGCACACAGGAACGTGAGGAATACCGTACAAATACAACGCTTCAATTAAAAAGGGGACATGTTGTTCCACCAGGTTTGAGGTTGATTAGCCATTATGAAGAACGGCCTCTTCTGACATCACAAGTGGGCTTATCCACATAGATGTTTGACGGATAAATAAGCAACGTTTGCTCCAGTCCACTGGGTCGGATGGTACGGTACACTGATCTATCCAGCAAACATCTAGGTGGACACGCCCACTTGTGATGTCAGAATAGGCGGATTCCAAAACGGCTCGTAACGACTAATAACACTCACACCTGGTGGTATAATACGTCACCTTTAAGAGGCAGCACCACAAACACATTAGATAACCTAAAACGTACACATACAAACATTTGACGAATGTTTGGTGTTTGCGCTTCTCATCGCTTTACGGTCGGGTAAAAAAAACAACTAAAAACGTGAGAATCCCGCGTTTGCGTTCTGTCAAAAGCAAAGAGCCGTGAAGGTGGTGCGGCACCTTGGCGGCGTTGGTGACGTGGTGTTTCCTGAGGGACACGCGGCTGCGGCGGATCCTCCGGAAGGACTGGCGCAGGGACTTCTTGATGCTCTTCACCCGCGACAGAGGGCCCTCCATGGCCAGCTGGTCGCTGGGGTTCAGGGTGCACCTGCACGCCGCGCCCCAGGGGAAGGAGGAGCAGGGGGACACAGTCTGGGTTAGCAGGGCGAGAGGGGACTCAAATGGACACAAGATGAGAGGCACAACCACTTTTTATTATTATTAGCTTAAAAAGCAAACATACATTTTTGCTATAGAGCAACACAATCACTAGTGCTGATCGCAATCGGGATATCAGCCTGTGCGATTGTATAACTGCAATTTACTTTTTCTTTTATATTTTTCTTTTCTTTTTTATTCATTTTTTTTTTTTGTACTATTGAGAAACCTAACAAATCTGCACTGCAGAAATGATTTTATTTTGGAAAAAATATTATTTTGTAAAATATTGTTATTTTGAAAACACATTTTTTTGTTTTTGTATTTTTTATGGTAGTGTAAGTATGTATGTTTGAGTTAAGAAATAATTTTTTTTAAATATCAGTAATCTGTGTGCCCTTATATTCACCATTACAGACTGTGCCTTACATTTTAGGCTTGTATTACCTGACATTGGCGGTTCACGCTTAACTGTAGCCTAATATAAGAAGGTACTGCTTCATTCGTGCGTTGTGAACAAAATCACAGTCTCGCTCAATCGAGCGTGTTCCTCTTTGTGCTTCTCATCGTCAGAAAGGTTCCCAATATCTGCTAAATGCACCACATGGACTCTCAATTCTATTCATTTTTTTTGTAAAGCCCTTAATCACAGGTACAGTTTCAAAGGGCTTAACAGGTCATGTATGTATGACATCCCCCTCACCCTAGCCCCCCAGAGGGCAAGAGAAAACTCCCTTAATTAGCAAGGAAGAAATCTTGAGATCAAACGCAGAGTGGGAGATCTCTCCTACCAGGGATGATCAGGAGTGCGGACAAAGCACGAGACGGCCCTACACAGAAACCTTACAGCCTACGTCAGCAGAAACAGAAACACTCCTCACTTGACCAGCACAGAGTTCTTCTGCTGGTAGTCGTAGAGGCCGAAGCCGTGGCTGGTGCCGAACGCCACCATCTTCCACTCCGAGTGCAGCGTGAGGGCGGTGACCACGGCGGGCGGCTGGCACTGCACCAGGGCGAAGGGCTGGAACCCGGGAGGGAACAGCACCGGCTCCTCCCGCACGTCCAGCCGCGTGTGGCCCTGAGCGGGGGGGGAGAGGGAGGGGGAGGGTGAGGGTCGGCTTTGCAGAAATGGTGGGGATGTGGGTAAGCTAGGTAAGCTAGGTTAGCTTAGGGAGTTACTTTTATTTATTTTTTTCTGTTTTGGTTTACATAGCCGTCCGTCTGCTATGATTGAGTGAAATGCTCTGTGGGAAGATCTGATTGGAGTTGGCAGCGCCTGCCTCCGTATGAGACAGTTTTCCCTGGCTCATTTCTGACCAATCAGGGTATCTCTTCCCTGATTGGATGAGCAGGGAGGGGAATTCTTTAGGGGGAGGGGGGGGTTATATTTTCAAAATTGAGTGCCATTCGGCTCACTCTCTTTACAAGCGTACCTACAGCAGCTTTAACTTGCGTGCGTCTAGATTGGATCTGACAAAGTGGTTTGACTGTCAGGATCTATGACTATGAAATGGGACAGCTGCCCCCCCCTCCCACACCACTTTCCCAGTTTGAGGCTTACCAGAATGCTGCATGAATGTGCGCAGTCAGTCCAACTGTGGCCAAATTGTGCTCGTACAAGCAAAACACAAATTTACCAATTTCACACACGTTAAAATCCTTTCTGTTTTTCCGTCTTTAGTGTACAAGCTCTGGATATACAATTTGTGCTGTCAGACATGTCACAACATTAGGGACTCAAACTTTGCATTCATCTTTTTTTCAGTGCCCAGTTCCCAACACAGAATTACTGCGTTGATCGCCCGTATCAAGCCTTCATAACACGAGGGATTCACCGGTGTTCAGTTCCCCCACCCCGCTAGCACTGAGGACTAGGTGGGAACCAAAATTGCTGTCTGGTGGGTCACCACGGTTGCTCACCGGCCAGAGCGAGCACCCACCATAAACCCTAACCCTGATTGCAGCGACCCGGGTTCGATTCCTGCCCGTGGTCATTTGCTGCATGTCCTCCCCTCTCTCTCCCATTCCTCCCTGTCTTTCTCAAACTAACATAAAACATAAAATCTTTTAGAGATCGCGGCCTGGTGCATAGGCTCCCTTACCTTCCAGCGGAAGCCCTCCTGCCCCTGCAGTAGGTCAACGATCTTGGCCTCCACCGTCTGCTCAGCTGCCTCGTCGTTGAGCTCCAGCACCAGGATCTGGATGGATGGGGGGGGGGGGGGGGGGGGGGGGCAGAGACGCATGACGTCAGAACGCCGACCAGCACACCCCAAAAGGTCACCCACAGAGACCGTAGCAACGCACCATGGAAAGCTCAGCAACAAATACACAAAGCAAACATGCCTCATAGGTACATGTACAGTGGATCAACGGTGGATGTTTGCCTAGGGAAGGGCATCAAATAACAGCAGGGCCTTTTCCCGGTCAGGATTATTGCGCTTATCTCGCTAAGAGGGGAACCGCCACGCTTGGCTGTGCTCTTACGTCAACATCAGTTTCCGCAGGACTTCGATATGGAAAAGTTGGATCGTGACATCAGCATCTGACTGATGATGTCAATGGTCCAACTTTTCCATCGGACCGAATCAGAAGACATGCCGCCAAGGGTCAGACTTTTCTCGTGGGTTGTTGCCCGACCTTGACTCCGTCACACCCCACCGTATGAAGCGGTACTGGGCTTTGAGCTCTACTGTGTCGGGGGACCAGTGGAGGAGGAGGACCAGCGGTACCTGTCCTGCAGTGCCGGCGACGGTCAGGTAACCGCTGTATTTACACAGGTGGATCTTCTGGACGCCCAGCCGAGGGTCGTCGCTGTAGGGGTCGAAGCAGCCCACCTGGCGGGGGAGAGACACAGGAGCGCAGGACGATGAGGAAGCAGGGGGGAATAGGGGTTTCAGCTTGTGTTCGTTTTGTTATATTTAAAAATTTGACATGATTCTTTTTCAAATACTCCTGCCTACGCATCTTTATTTTAAGTAGTACGTTTAAGTAACCAGATCCAGAATTCTAGAAGCTGATCCGAGGTATTTGGGCCAACCCCAACAGGGCAATGCATTACAATAGCTGTCATCTGTTGTTTATGGTTCCGATGTATTTTTCCGTGAACGCCGCGTCGCCATTGGTCAAAAGCACGCACCTTTCTGAAGGGAGGCCACTCTCCTTCAGAGCTCTGGTTCATGTTGTCGTTGGGGTCTGCGTCGGTGTGGAAGACCCCCGCGGTGCTCAGCTTGTACATGGGGTACAGGCACACCCCCGACGCGTCCCAGAACCGCACCGTCCCGTCCTCGTGTCTTCAGAGAGGAACGCGTCCCGTCAGAGCATTCATTTTTGAACACAACACTGTCACGCAAGTGACTTGCATGATAGTTTATCATACATTTATTCATATTTAAATATAAATTATATTTTTACTATTAGTTTGAGACCAAAGACGGAAATAAAGTGTGACTCTCATACATTTCAGCACTAAGAGAGGTTCACAGAATTGAAAAGTATAAATACACATAGTTGAAGAAGTTACAGAAATAGAAAGGTCATCACCAGACGATGCCATCAAAAAGCAGAAACATCCATAACCAGTCATGACATCTGTGCACAGAAGTGTCTACAGCAGCAGAACAGCTAAACCCACCCTGTGAGGAGCAGATCCCTCTGGGGGGGGTCCTGACCCAGGTTTTGGCCCCCTGTGATGGGCCACGGCTGGAGGGAGGAGGAGAGGTGAGAGGGGTGAGGGAAATGAAAGTTTTAAGTATAATCCTGCAGTATTACCATCTGGACGACGGGAGAGCGAATGGAATGTCTGTGTTTAAGGTACCGGCATACCACGCTGATGAGCTTAAAAAGGACTGTGTGTGTGTGTGTGTGTGTGTGTGTGTGTGTGTGTGTGTGTGTGTGTGTGTGTGTGTGTGTGTGTGTGTGTGTGTGTGTGTGTGTGTGTGTGTGTGTGTGTGTGTGTGTGTGTGTGTGTGTGAGTGAGAGAGCGAGAGCGAGAGAGTGTGTGTGTGTGGAACACAAATACACTGAAATAAATACTGTACTTTTAGTACAGTAATGTTTCAATTTTTCAAAAGGATTTCCAGAGAAAATGAATGAATAAGAAAAGGAGGGGGGGGGGCACGATGCCGTGACAGCCGTGCCCCCCCAGAAGGGGAGGCGGGCGGCCTGACCTTGGGGGAGTAGTGTGTGATCTGCAGCTGGCCCGCGGCCAGCAGGCGCTCCCACAGCTTGAGGGGGATGGCGGAGACGTGGTGGGAGCAGGTGATGGCCGAGCTGTGCAGGGGCACCAGGTAGGGCGTCTGGATGACCGGCCAGCCCTCCGTCTGGAGGTCTATCACCACCAGCTCCTCCTCCACCAACACCACCAGGGCTCCGGGGTCGCCTGCACAACACACCGCCGGCCAGGGGTTCAGCAGGGTAACACCTTACGGGTGGCGTTTACATGTATTGCCGTGTGCTTTATACAAAGTATACACAATATATTGAAGTTCTTCATGGCAATGGCCCAGAATCTAAAGTATATAGAAAGTGAAATAACTGTGCTATAAATGTTGCGATGCAGACGCGCATCTTTTTAATAGCACGTGTATAAAGCAGTACTCTGTTCAGGTAGAACATAGCAGAGTGTGACAGTGCGCCTTTCATATCTCCTTCCAGAAGCGCAACTCTTCAGCTATCAACACATGAGTTTTCAGCATCGGCGGAGCTGGCGTCGGCCATGGTTTAATATGGAGGGGAGCATTGTTCACTTTGACCGTGCGCTCAAAGTGGACCGCGAGATCAACGACCTTCAAAGAATTCTACTTTGACCTCAGTGGACTGACCTCTCGGAACACAGCTTTGTTTGACAAATCTAAAGTCAATCAATGGAATCTAAACGCCAACGACGTTCTTCATTTCTAAACTTTTAACACATGTTTAATTAGTTAAAGGGGTGATATTACGCCACCAGGTGCGAGTGTGATTTGCCATTACAAACCGCTTGAAAATCTGGCTTTTCCTGTTTAGGCGACATCACAAGTGGGAGCGTCCACCTACATGTATTATTGATAGATCAGCCCACCAGCCTTACCATTGGTCTGTAGACTGTTTGCTTATCTATCCAGCATACATCTAGGTGGACACTCCCACATGTGATGTCACTGGAAAGGTAAGATTTTCAAGCGGCTTGTAGCAGCTAATCACACTCACACATGGTGGCATAATACCTTTCATCATGCGTTGACCCCTTTAAAATAGTCTTTTTTGGCGTACGCACCTGTGTGCAGCGGGCCGTCCCTGATGACGAAGTAGTCGATGATGCGGGAGGTGAAGTCCAGCGCGACGTGGGTCTTGCCGTGGATGACGCTGATGCAGTGCCTGTCCCCGTAGCTGGCCCTGGGCATGCCGCCGCTGAACAGCAGGAAGGGAGGCCTGGACACACACACACACACACACACACACACACACACACACACACACACACACACACACACACACACACACACACACACACACACACACACACACACACACACACACACACACACACACACACACACACACACACACGTTCAAGTTCAGCTCTGTTTGCAGAGGGATTAATATGTAACAAAAGAACAGGCAAACACGCCTGTTAAAAACGGTTCAAGCTTCGGTGGTGAAACAATGGCGGGATTAACGCTGACATCACCCTTGCCCAAGACGAGGCGGAGTTACACGGTCTATATGGCTTTGGTCGTTTGAGGATGTTGTTTGGGTAGGAAAGGAGTGGGAAGGGAAGTGGCTCAAGATGAAAAGGGAACTCACCCTTCTTCTGTGGGTAGCTGGACGATTTTGGAAATGGCCTTGCATGGGAAGTGGCCTTTAAGAGAAAAACAGAAATAAAATGAATTTTAGTTTGAGTTTCACTTTTACAATTGGTTTAGATTTTGCGTCTCGACCCATCGAAAAACACGTGTCAGGCAGGGAGAGGGACGCTCTCTGGAGACCTCACCGTAAGGAATGTCTGACTTCTCCTCCTCGTCCTTGGAACTCTGTCCCCCGACGGTCCAACGGCAGTAGCTGCCGTCGCTATGGGAACTGAGAATATGGCCGCCGTCCTCCGTCCACCAGGTGCTCTCCAGTTGCTACGGCGCCGAACAAGTCAAGATGAACAGTCTTAAAAATATGATGAGTATAACACGCTGGCCTGACCAGACGGCGTCACCAACCGGTGCCAACCAAAATGCCTAAGGACGCAATCGGACGGACCAACAACTAATCAGAGCAACGAATCGTGTCGCACGTCGGTGGCAGCCATCTTGGTTGTTTAAGAAAAGGCCTCGATGGCGCTTCGATAGGGCGCTCCTCTCCTCTGTACATCATCGTATCAGACCAGCCACATCAAAGGTCAGCTGCGGTTCATGTCCTAGCTAGCAGCCCATCCAGGCGGCAGGGGTACCTGCGTGGCGGGGATGTGCTGGACGGCCTGGTGCTTCTCCAGGTCCCAGACCACCATGAGGCCGCGGCCGTAGCCGATCACCACCTGGTTGGGGTCCACCGGGTTCTCCTGCAGGGTCTCCACGTGCTCCAGGTTCCTCCGACCGATGTAGTCCTCTGGTACACTGGGGGGGGGTGACAGAGTGACAAGGTGAGAGAGTGAGTGAGAGAGTGACAGATAGAGAGTGAGTGATAGAGTGAGTGAGAGATTGAGTGATAGAGTGAGTGAGAGATCGAGTGACAGAGCGACAGATAGAGAGTGAGTGATAGAGTGAGTGGCAAAGGGACAGATAGAGAGTGAGTGATAGAGGGAGTGAGAGTGAGTGACAGAGTGAGTGAGTGAGTGAGTGAGTGAGTGAGTGAGTGAGAGTGACAGAGAGAGAGTGAGAGAGAGTGAGTGATAGAGAGTGAGTGATGGAGCGAGTGATAGAGTGAGTGACAGATAAAGTGAGTGATAGAGTGAGTGACAGAGTTACAAAGTGAGAGAGTGACAGATTGAGTGATAGAGTGAGTGACAGAGTGATTGATATAGAGTGATTGATAGAGTGAGTGATAGATAGAGTGATAGATAGAGTGAGTGATAGAGTGAGTGATAGAGTGAGTGATAGAGTGAGTGATAGAGTGAGTGATAGAGTGAGTGATAGAGTGAGTGATAGAGTGAGTGATAGAGTGAGTGATAGAGTGAGTGATAGAGTGAGTGATAGAGTGAGTGAGTGATAGAGTGAGTGATAGAGTGAGTGATAGAGTGAGTGATAGAGTGAGTGATAGAGTGAGTGAGTGATAGAGTGAGTGAGTGATAGAGTGAGTGAGTGATAGAGTGAGTGATAGAGTGAGTGATAGAGTGAGTGATAGAGTGAGTGATAGAGTGAGTGATAGAGTGAGTGAGTGATAGAGTGAGTGATAGAGTGAGTGATAGATAGACTCCTTCCGGGGACCTGTATCAAGGTTGAATTGCACCTTCATTTTTTTAAGTCCCTGTGTTTTTGTTCCCGCTATCTGGAACCAGGGAAGCAAAGAGCACCGGGGAAACGTCTGACCTCTGCTAGGAGTGTTTGCAGAAACTATCACTCCTCGGTGTACACTTGACTTTATCGTTGCACCATAACGCACCCTCGTTGCCATGCGCGTGCCACGGTTTCTATAACGGAATCTGGAAAGACGGAAATTAACAGAAAGCACGCCGTGTCGCCAAAACATTCCCCCTGGTCTGCCCGAGTCTAACTATAAAGATACTGCACATGTAATTTACTTCAGCCAGGAGCACAATTTAGCTTCTTTCCGTCCTTCCTCAAACTTTCCAGGCGTCACAGTTACAGCGAGGGTTCACCGCGACTGGATGGGAGCAGCGGAAAAGGTGTGTGTGTGTGTGTGTGTGTGTCGCTCTCTTTGTCTTCGCTCAATAGGGATGGAGGAAAATCCAGGTTTGGAAAGTAGAAGCCTGCCACGTTTTTTTTGCGGCACTCCACGCATACACTGAGCAAGCAAGATTTCACCGATTCAGCTGAATTCAGCAGTACAAAAATAGCTTTGCACTAATTCAGCAAATAAAGATGATGAATTCAAAACGCCGGGGTGGGCTTTCACTTTTGTGGAGCTGCATGTTTCCACCTGGGTGTTTACACAACAAAGTATAGGGAGCAAACAGACGTTCATCCGTCAGATCAGTTGAGATCATTCGGTGTGTACACATACACAAACAACCCTCAACACACTTTCCTTCTGTACCCACCTGTTGGCCACCTGGTCCAGGCTGATGTTCCTCTCCTCCAGCTCCCGGAAGCCAGGGACCTCCACCACGAAGACGTGCCCTCCCTCCGTCCCCAGCAGCAGCAGCTCTCCTGAGGAGTGGGCCAGCACCGACGTTACCCTGGTGACGCTGGGGGGAGCCCTGAAACAGGAAGGGGGCAGAGAGACGAAAATCAATAGAAAACAAATTTTGGGGGTTTTCTCTTTGAGTTATTTTTACCCATATTTAACCGAGGAAGAGCCCCACTTAGTTTAAAAACGTCTTCTACAATGGTGTCCTGGCCAAGATGGGCGGCAGCGCAACGGTTTCAGATTGACAGCATGGGACGAATTGCAGACAATAAAAGTTACAAACCACAACATTGAGAAATGCAATTTAAATCAGGTCGAGGTTCACAACAGTGAACAGTCTGACGTGCCTGCCTCCAAAGCCCACAGGCAGGATTAAAAAGCCCCCGATGGGAGCAGCCCCCCACGAGCCGACAGGCCAGATGAACAGAAGCATCTTTCTTTTCTGCAATGTTGCAGCCTAGCAATCGGAGAGGTTGTGGTGAACGACATCGTACCCTGGAGGTCCGGTCAGCGTGAAGCGTCCGATCTCCAGCAGCTCAGACACGCCCTTGTGCGCCCTCAGGGTCCACATGTGAAGGCTGTTGTCATCCAGCAAGGTCACCAGCTCCAGCTGTGTGTTGAGACACGCACATGGGGTCGGGTTAGGGTAAACTACAACATACACCAGACACACCACGTACACACACACACACAGTGGATCCGCACATTCCCTAGCATTGCCATTAGAAGACTCGGGATGTAACGGTATAGACATCAGTTGTCCATCAATTCACACTCTTTTCCATCCCCCGAGTGGCCTTAATCACCCGACGGCCATTTTGGTTCCAAACGCTAGCCGGTGGCTCACCTGGAAGGGGAGGAAGTGGACCCGTGTGACCACGGCGTTCTCGTCGTGCAGGCCCATGAACTCCACGCCTGGGGCTCCGTAGCTGAACCGCCGTCAAGGAAGTGGCGGGAGTAAGGTGGTGGTAGGGGGGGGTCCACGGGTCATATGAAGTGTAACACCGTTGCAGGCGAGAGTACACCCCAGCATGCACAATACTCGCCTCGCACATGTTTTCATTACAACTCTGCTGGTGCTTCTCACAGAAGCCGGGCAGGAGTTGGAAGAATGTTCATGTTTAATTGCTTGTCTTACAGATACATACATATATACACACACACACACACACTAATTGGTTAACCTGAGTGTTTGGTTTTACCACCAAGTCATCGTGGGCTTCGGAGAGGACAAGGAGGCCTGTTGTGGGGACTGAGCCTGGGGCTGCCAGTGACAGCTGCTAATGCTGCTCAGTGCCACAGCCTTTGGTGTCGTTTAGGTCGGGACAATCTCCTTTGTTGTGTGAGTGGATTATCCCACAGGAGGGAAGGCACAGGGGTTATCACAACTCTGTGTCTGTGTGTGCTCGGGTGCGTGTATGTGTGTGTCCGAGTCCATGTGAA
Organism: Gadus chalcogrammus; assembly: GCF_026213295.1. Taxonomy (NCBI): domain Eukaryota; kingdom Metazoa; phylum Chordata; class Actinopteri; order Gadiformes; family Gadidae; genus Gadus; species Gadus chalcogrammus. Next base: position 6,623,312 of record NC_079429.1, read on the forward strand.
TGGGCAGAAGGCACTTACTGGCTATGCCGCACTTTCACAAAGCATAATTATGTGAAAGGCTATGAAAACACACACACACACACACAAACACACACACACACACACACAAACCGTCATGCCCATTCACAGTCACGCCCCCACACACACACACACACCTTTGTGTGGGTGTGTTAGTGTCTGTGCGCCTGTTATGCAACATCGTGGGAAAACAGAATACCTTTCCCAGGTGGCTGCTTGAGCGGCACACAAGGTGTTAAGAGTCAGAGCCAGTGCACCGGCAGGTTCCAACACGACTAGAGCATCGTCTCAAAAAAGAAATCAAATAAAGTTGCACCTCGCTCTAACTGCACCAACCACACAGATGACACACACAGACTGAGACTTGACTACGCAGCACGACGAAGGAACAGGAGAGAAATGCAAATGCACACCCACCCCCACCCACACACACACACACACACACACACACACACACACACACACACACACACACACATACACACACCCACGGTAGGATACAGTTTGATGGCTCCGGAGCGAGTCCCGATGGCCAGGAGCTGCAGCGAGGGGCTGTAGCCCAGAGCGCTGGGCTGGTGGGGGAAGCCATGCTCCACTATCTGAGAGAGGGAGACGCCGAGGAGGGAGAGACACGTGGAGGAAGGGGGAGAGAGAGAGACATGTGGAGGAAGGGGGAGAGAGAGAGACATGTGGAGGAAGGGGGAGAGAGAGAGAGACATGTGGAGGAAGGGGGAGAGAGAGAGACATGTGGAGGAAGGGGGAGAGAGAGAGACACGTGGAGGAAGGGGGAGAGAGAGAGAGACATGTGGAGGAAGGGGGAGAGAGAGAGACATGTGGAGGAAGGGGGAGAGAGAGAGAGACATGTGGAGGAAGGGGGAGAGAGAGACACGTGGAGGTAGGGGGAGAGAGAGACACGTGGAGGTAGGGGGAGAGAGAGACATGTGGAAGGAGAGAGAGGGTGAGACAGGGAAGGAGGGAGAGGGAGAGACAGGGAAGGAGGGAGAGACGCGTGGAAGAAGGGGGAGAGAGACATGTGGAAGGGGAGAGAGACGTGGGGTGAGGAGAGGGAGAGAGGGAGAGAGACACGTGGAAGGGTAGAGAGACGTGGGGTGAGGAGGGGGAGGGAGAGATGTGGGGTGAGGAGAGGGAGGGAGAGACGTGAGGAGAGGGAGGGAGAAGAGGGAGAGAGACGTGGGGTGAGGAGAGGGAGGGAGAGACGTGAGGAGAGGGAGGGAGAAGAGGGGTGAGGAGAGGGAGAGAGACGTGTGGAAGGGAGAGAGTGGAAGGAGAGGGGGGAGAAAGAGAAAGAAAGAACAGAGTAGAAAGGAGGAGATGATAACAGCAAAGATAGGAATGGAGATGGGAGCAGAGCAAGAGAAGAATGAGGAGGAGGTAGTGATGGTTAGATAAGCGTAAAAAACCAACACTCGCTGCTGCAGAACTACTCTACGCTACGGAGGAAGTTACTGTACATATATGTACACGACTAACTACGGCTGTTTCAGCTGGTTATACTGAAACACAAAATATGAGCCAGAAGGAAAAAGAAACTGGTCTACCCAATTCCTGAATGAATAATCATCCAGAATTGAAAATGTGCCACGTCCTGACGGATACACAGCGGCCAACGGCTAGCAGTTGGCCGTGGTTAGTAGCACCACCTGCCACTGGCTCATTAATGTGATTACAGGGTGATCCGATTCTGAGACCTCTTATCTCGCTGATTGGCAACGTAAATTCCTGTTGTCAGGGATATGAGAATGGTTGCGTGCAGACGATCAGAGCCAACATGAACGGCAAAAAAACGGAATAAACTCAAATGAATGAATATAAAAACGGGACTGACTAAAATACATAACAGAAAAACTCAATTTCATCCATTACCACAATTATAAACTAGCCATTACCTGGAAATAACTTGCTTTCCACACAACGTGAGGTAAGTTACAGAATGCCTTGGAAAATGCCTTGTAAATGTAATGTTATCGAAGAACGCAAAAGTAGTGAAGAAAGTTCTGATACATCTTCTAATCCTCAACATCAAACTCGACCCAGGGGCCTCACTACACTCAAACCCAGGGCCTAGCTACAGTCAACCCAGGGGCCTAAGTACACTCATCCCAGGGGCCTCACTTCACTCAAACCCAGGGCCTAACTACAGTCAACTCATCCCAGGGGGCCAGGGGCCTCACTTCACTCAACCCAGGGGCCTCACTTCACTCAACCCAGGGGCCTCACTTCACTACAGGGCCCCGGTCCCCCCTCTCCTCACCTTGTTGAACTGGTAGAGGTCCTGCTTCAGCCGGTCCCTCTGGCTCTCCTGCCCGTGTCGCCTGAAGCGCTTCATCCTCGCCGCCACCAGAGGCCCCGGAGCCTGGGAGCGGGAGCACCACTACACCCTGCAACCAGCCCCAGGGAGAGGGGGGGGGGAGGGGGAGAAAGGGAGAAAAATAGTTTATTTTTATGATGATGGCGGCTGAAAAACAAACCTTTCCCACAAGGGGGTTTCGGATTGGTTTGGCTCGCTGGTGAACACGATAAATAATGAATTGCATTTATAACATGGCTTTTGAAGGCACTCGGAGTGCTTCACATGGTGAGTGAGCGTGCGAGTGGGAGGGAGGGGATGTCACACCTCCTCGCCGTCGCTGTGTGTAGCACTGTTTGGGCGACGCAAGGCAGCAGCCGGTGTGCACCAACATCCTCACCACACACACACACACACACCCCCCGGAAAAAATATATTCAAACCCGAAAGGAGCCCTCTACCAATGCGTCTTGAATCCTGCTCCGTGTTTCATCTCCTCTTTATATCGTCTCTTAAAAGGTAATAATGAACCCGGGAAGAAGGGGTCAGGGGGAGGGGAGGGGGCGGAGACTTAAGGAGCTGGCCAATGAAACGCAGAGTTCAAAAGGACCACAGAGCGTGAAGGAGTTTATAAGAAAAAAAAAAAAAGAACGTCATCTCCACATCAAAGTGGGAAGGCGCGACAAAGCCTTAGGTCTCAGGTAGATTACGACGTGGCCGTCGGTGTAGCCGGTGTTTGTGTGCGTGTCAAGATGCTGGATGGGATGTTGAGCTTGACAACTCAACTAGAATCTGGCTGAGATGTGCATGGTTCTTCGAAGACAACTGGGGTCAGAGGTCGATAGGGGCCCAACAAGGGTGTGGCGGGGAGGCCATTGTTCACACACACACACACACACACACACACACACACACACACACACACACACACACACACACACACACACACACACACACACACACACACACACACACACACACACACACACACACACACACACACACATTCTATAGAAGCCACTCCAGTGTGTTGGAGAAGGGAAGAAAGGGCTTCAAAGAAAAGAGAAACTGAGTTCCTTGCATTCTTGTGTCGATCAATAAACCTGGAGGAATTCCACCAAAAAAGCAGCCATATTGTTACCCTTATGGGGGGGGGACCCCCTCCCCCATGTTCATGCTAAGCTACAAAACAGAGCTGAAAAAATATATACTATAAGAAAATTCACAGAAGAATCACTATTCTTATCTTCTTCGTTTATGAATTGAATCACAACTAAATTTTCTTTTTTTAAAGTTATTAAAAAATATATATTTTCACTTTTGTTTTGGATATTCCTTTGGGTGTTTCAATTACTGCAATCAGTTGGTTTATCCTTTTTTAATATAGAAAAATCCTCTTATACACACAGTTTACTCTGCTTCCCACACTGCATCTCAGCGCACAGTGGACTTGAATAGATCCTGAAATCAGAACCCCTATGTACTGAATTTGTTATCCGAATACCGAAAGGCTCCCTCAACACACTGGCCGTCCTTTAGAGAGAGCAGCCCCTGTCCTGCTTGCAGATAGCTGACTGAGGAGAGGTAAAACGACCCAAACCAAAGAGAGCCTCACCTGTTGTAAAATAGAGCCTTGTCGACCCTGCATAATGCAGTGTAAACCAGAGGGTTGAATCATATAGGTCTGTAGACATCGCCTTGCTCAAGTCCAACAGTATTCCAACTGTTAAAATACAAACTAGACTTCACTTGAATATACAACCAGCCCGCCAGTCAAATCCTTATCACAAAATCTACAGAAATATTCAACATTTCATATCAGTCTGCACTCCTCCAGCTCCCTCCTCCCCCCCCCCCTCCTCCCTCCCACCCTCCCTCCTCCCACCCTCTCCTCCTCCCACCCTCTCCTCCTCCCGCCCTCCCACCCTCTCCAAGTGACACAAAAGAATGTCCACGTTGAGAAAACAAACAACCAAGAAGGAAAAGTATGTCTGGGGTTTGGCTCCAATCTAAATACACCAGGGATCTCCAGAACCATATCTGGGGTGAGTATGGAGCGGAGGAGGGGGTAGAATAATAATAATCATGGTCTACAGCCAGACCTGTAGGCCATTAGTCACAAGTCTGTGACCCGATCCAGCACAATGACTCAAGTTCCCCCCCCCCCCCCCCCCCAACAATGGCAGCCCGGTCAGTCGGGGCCAACAGGAGACATGGTTCTGCTTTATCCCTGTACTGCATCACTTGGTTCCTTCAGCCTCTTGCTCACCCTGCATCCTTTGGTTCCTCGTCCACACACTCTTCCCAAAAACACTTCCTCACTCACAATAGAGAAATATCAAAAACGTTGTGTCTGAACTGCTGTGGTTGTTTGACCGCATTACAGCGCTGGTTCTGCGTCGACTGTGGGTTTGTCAAACCCCAAAACATGTTGGGAATGCTAGACAGAGCTCATAACATTGAGCTGGGTTACATGGCACCACTCATCATTCGAAGCCGAGATCTTGCTTCATCGCACAGTGCAGGTTTCAGTGCAAGATTTAAGTTCCCCCAGCCTGCACTGATGGAGTCATTGTGGTAAACTCTCTGCTGCGGTGTCTCTGTGATCAACTCGCGTGGCGTTGACTATATGTACATACGTAATTAGTCACCAGTGAGACTGTTGATGATGAGCAAAGTGTCTGGAATGACGGATGTCAAGACGCAAGCAGTGAATGGATGTGAACAGAATTCACAAGAAGGAAATAGTTTGGGGACGATCGTGATAATTAGCAGAAGTTAATAATGCGTCAATAAGTTCACAGTAAATAGCTAACCGTGCGGCCTCAGTTCATTTTGGAAGGCTTGGAAATACAACGTACATTAACGAGTCAGTTATTACCCTTGAGACCATAATGCTTCTTCTAGAGCCCTGAATAAACTGGGTGCAAGTCAAGAAGCTCAAAGCTATTGCCAACAATGGAAAGTCACACACACACACAACCACACTTTTATTAATTCACCAGAGACCCACAGTGAATTACCCCCCTGCATTTCAAAGACTTTAATTGTGGGCTTTCGTATCACTTGACAGACATTCGGTGTGAAGCTCAACAGGTCTTTCAATGTACTTAGCAAGGGACTACCCGCTAGTTACCCATGGCCTCTGCTCCAAGTCCCAGAGTAGATCGCAATTAGTGTGACCAAGGGTAATATTTAACACCGTCAGCTGTGTTCCAACTGACAGCACCCACCCACCCACCCACCCACTTCAGCCTCACCACCTATTATTGGTGTTCCATGCAGCGGGTTGCTTGGATGAGCGAGGCAGACTTGTAGTCCATATTAAGAACATGCGAATAGTGTTAACAATATATGCATCACCTGACGTGTATACTGTGGTTTTCGAACAAAAAGGTCAACTCAATGTCATGCACATCAACACGGTATTGTACTTCAGAGAGGAATACTGAATCCATGAGTAATGACATGTGTGGAGGTCTTGTGGGTGGTGGACTAATGTCACCTTGGTCTGACAGACCGAAGGAGCAGTGCTGCTCACCGGCTGGCCAGACATTATTTCAACAATTTACTTCTGTTGGCCCCGAAATAGCACAGTTTCACAGCAAAACATTGGCGCAGGAAAGCTATCGGCATCTCATCGTTACGTTTGAGTCATGTTCGAGAAACGAGTTTGCGTTTGCACTTTATTTCAAACTACAGCTTTGAGAAAATTAAAATATATTAAAATATTGCAGAACCTCAGAAAACCAGCTTTCAGCTGCGTTGCCATCCAATTTAATATTTATGTAACCCGTATAACAAGCTGTGGTAAAAGAAAAAGGAAGACCTGTTAAAGATTAACATTAAACAAGATATGCTGGGCAGGCCATCGTGGCACACAGTATTCTTTCGCAGCACATATTTGCTCAGCCGGCATGATGTCACCAGCGATGTCCCCAACAAGACTACCGTATGTTTAAGTAGGTGTTGTGTTGTGTGTTTGCGGCCTCCTTCTCAACACAACACTAGGTCCGGACTCCCACATCAGTCCCAGCTTCAGGTGGACCTTGCCCAACACACACTCCTACAGTGAGTATAGATTTTTCCTTTCCTGGAATATCCGATGACCGAATAGTAGCAACGACCCCAGTGTGGCAAGCGAGGTAGTGTGACAAAGGCTTCCTGTGTGAGCCACCCTGCATACAGGCTTATTGAACCAATGTCAAACGTCTTTATCTGAGGCAGAGATATTTACCTGTGACGAGAAGCGGGCCTCATACAAGAGCCCTTATCGTCTGCGAGCTCAATCTAAAATCACTAAATCACACTTAAACACACATTCCTTCCTGGCCTTCCAACCCGCGTTTCTTTCCCAACTTTATTATTTAACCTTCGAAAACGGTTCCGACGCCTCTGGCGAATCCCAACGTGGTGATTTCCATTCTTCCCCAATCCAGGATGATGTCATCCGATTCCCAGCATATCAACTGATCCATCCGAGGGGAGAAAGGACTTTAATGAAAAAGAAGAGACTGAATACGCAACGGCCGTGATGAACATGCCTGCACAAGGAGGAGGAAACGCACGCTGCTTGGCTGAGAGGGGGCTCTTCGGTGTCTAAAACAGCATAGCTAGCATACTCCCCCTGACTGACAGAATGTGTTGCTTGAAAATGCCTGGCATCCAAAATATTGTAATTGTGGCATTACACAACAGGCAGCTATGTCAGCACTTGCCAAACTCAAGGAAGAGAGCCTGAATAATAGACTGCCCCGCCCATAACAAAAGCTGGCGTCGGTGTTCATCAGAAACCAGCCTTCCTGCGACTCATGTCAAAAACTGTACTGGTGCCAAATAAAAAAATAAAAAACACAGAAAGAACCCACTAGTCACATGAACCTGTTACACAGCTTCATTAGACACTACAGCCTAGGGCCGGGCCATAACCTGGTGTACACTCTAGCACATCCGTCATACATTAGGAATATCTGGTTTGTGATATTGTTATTCCCCACGATGCTTATGACATAAGGGCTAACTTCGACGATGTGTATCCCTGACTCCCGAGAGTGTCTTCCGAACCCAATCAGGCTTGAAAGAAGCGATGCAATGCTGAAAGGTGATCATCTGTCTTATAAACAATTCCGTAACATTCCTTGATGCATGGGAATACAAACGGACATTCCCTGACCCCCCCCCCCCACTCCCACAGCTTGCCGTACACTCTGGTTATTCTTGGCAAGCGAGCCCAGTGCCCATTGCTCACTCTGGACATCAGACGATGGTCGAGTGGTCATATCAGTGCACTCTTGGAAACAGTTTGAGAGGGGATCTCTGTATTCTTGGAGTGTGACGTTGACACTGGACACCCTGGCATGTGGTTCTTTAACTGTTATGTTGTGCCTTTCAGACAACAGTCATTATACACAACAACATGCCAGATCATTTTTCCTTCCTACAAGAACGCAACCACAGAGAGAAGGTCAGTGAGGGAGGGCCCCTTGTCTTTGCTTATGGGAGGGCAATAGCTATAGAGATGCACCCTCCTGCACTGTCCCTGAACACAACAGAAACAAGATCTTGTCGATGCAGGGTGGGGCCAACAGGATGCCCCACGACCCCACTGCACTTTTAAAAACGCCCCCCCCCCCACCTCTTTCCTGTAATCAGAACTAGGGACAGAGAGAGATATGGGAGAGAGGATTTGGGTGGGTGTTTGTCATGAGCCAAAACTGAACGGCAGTTATTTACTAAAGGCGTCATTGACATTATTTTACTGACTAGCCTGCAATAACTGCTCATAAAATACAGCACTGACAACAATCTGCCTTTGTCTTTGGCAATAAATAAACATGACCAATAACATCTAAACGATGAATGAAAACTTTTCATTCAAGAGCCATTATAGTATGTCGTTGTTGACCTGTATTTTCTTCAGCTAGGTGGGAAATCTACTTCCTGCACAGCATCATCACTTAACAGCCAAGTATCTTTCTGATTCATCATGTCATCCACATTGTTATAATGCCAAAGAGAAAACACGTTGCACAGATTTCTTCATGAAAGGCTGGCCATCAGGCGGTTCATTGTTATTTGAAAACAGAGCAACGCCTCTCAGACACGTCGACCTGGCCAGGTAGGTAGGTGGGTGGGATTTGTGTATACAAAAACTAAAAAAACTAAAAACAGTAATATATGTGGCTTGGGAATGAAAAACAAAAAGAAAATCCAGTGAACAGCACTAACCCAGTGTTTACAAAGTGGAGTCCCACTTTACCATAACTTCAGAAACTAATAATATACATCAGTCATCATTGGTATATTGGTCAGGCGAGCAGCCAAGTTGTTGTCTTCGACCTTACCCAACACCTGGGAGCAGCGCCTGTTTTGCCTTCATAATAGTTTCAGGTATACCATGCAGGAGAAACTCTTTGAGAACAAAGGGGTTTTGTTGGGCGAGCCTTGGCTTGGTGCAGGTGGGAACTCACACGAAACACTGTCCTCCACCAGTAACCTGCTTACAGGACCAAAGGCTTTTGTTATGTAGAGATGCATTAGGTGGCTGAGAACTGCGCACGTTCTGAGTCGTTAAACTAAAAAAAATAGGTTTGGGTTTTTGACATGGGGTATTTGCACTGGTCATGACAGCTCGTTTAGCTGTGCTGTCAACGAGTAGCAGCAGCAGCAGGTATCCATGGACATGTCGAACTGAGCTCTGTGGCATGGATCTGTAACGCTTCATCACACATCAAGTAGGGGGGCTAGGTGCGATTGCTGTCATTTGGCTCTAAATCCCCCCTCAAAGTTGACAAACCGGTATAACCATATCGACTGCAACACAAGACTCACGCCCCTACCCCAAACACACAATTACTCACGGGCAGTTGGCTCAAAAGCCGTGCACTACAAACGAGGTGGAGACACACCTTGACAAACTGTGGCGTCCCTTATCAAAGTTAAACGAGTACATCATTTGTTTTCCCCGTGACAAAACATTGAGACATACATAAAAAAAAAATGCACACGCTTAGGTAGGGAGTGGAGCTTGTGGGTGATTTTTTTCAACTTATACACCCTATTGACCGTTTCTGTATCGCTTTCCAGCCTGGAACGCAGGGTTGAATCACCTCAAGTATCAATGAATGGGTCATGCATGTTCTGCCTTAACGTAGCCATGTAGAAGAGCTAAAGCTAAGCTAATTAATGTTTGCCTGTGTTGAGTTGTGAGTTGATTGACACACTAGCCGGGCTAGCTAACGTCTAGCTAATAGTACCGTCCAACTAGAGAGCACGTTAACACACTGGGTCGGACCGTGTTGTGGTCCTACGCGGTGGTTCCGGACCCTACGGCTGGACGGACTGCTGGGGACCCGGCTCGCCAGGAGAAGACACCTGTGGGCGGCGGTCCTCCGTACCGTGAAGGTGTAACGACGGGCCCTCCTTCTCAAACTCACCTGACTCGAATCGCTCGTCTCTCAGCCAATGTCCAACGTTTAGAGTCGCTGGTTAAAATTCCCCAGGGTTGATGCTCAATGTTTGTGAGGCTCGCAAAGCTCCGCTTATCCAACCGGAGTGGAAATGACTTGAGCAGGGAATAACCGCGCTTTACTGTATCTTGCCGCAATAATTTCACATGAAATATAGTTTCTTTGCCGGTTTAAAACTTCTGTACGGATCCTAATCTTTCTGTTTGTTTCACTGCGGCAGCCTCGATGTTTCCTGATCGGCGCGTCCAGGGCTAGGCTAAACTTGACTGTCTTGCTAACTCCTCCCTTAAGCCCCACCCCCTTCCTCCAAGTAGAACTACACTTCCCATCAACCAGTGGCTTGTCTACACAAGATATGTGTCTGCGGAAAATAAAACACTTAAAATAGTATAATAATAGCCATAGACAATCCGTGTATAGACCTATATCCTAAATGATTGTATGGTTAGATATGAAATAATATCAGATAAGATTTGCCTGAAATACTTCATGTTAACGTGCATGCAAATCGATTATCACTAGGTTTAATAAAATAATCCCATAATTTACTTTAGAAAGGAAACCAACCATTCAATTTGAAACCAAATTCTGATACAATTTCTTTATTAATTATTTTTGAAAAACATTTCAAAGATCACTTCAGACATGAATACTGCTATAAGTTCAGACAGCTACAACCACTGAACCACTCTACTGCCCATAATCAAAGGAAAACTAATCCCATCAAATCAATAATCCAATCATCCAAAGGAATGCTCCTCTCTGTTTAGAAATAGTAAAAAGGAGATGAAAAGCCTGCAGCGTTTCAGGTCAGGACAGGCTCAGAACACGGGCTCCCTCGGAAGGGGTAGTGACGTAGAAAGTTGGGGTTCCACTGTACCGTTCCTGTTGAGAAATAAAGAAACCTTACATTTATAGTGTGCATCAAAAAGAAAAGATTAAATATCTAACGAAAAATAAATACCAGCACATGTTAAAGAGTTACTTATGTCCACCACTAGTTTGCATTCATTAGAACCAAACCCTAATCTAACATCAGTCTTTCAACACTGATGAACGCATGCCCAACTCACCCCATCCTGCTTGAGGCTTTCAACAAGAGGAAGGAGATAGAGCACAACAAATCTTTTCCTTTGCACACTTCCTTTACTATGGCTTCCTCCTTACTAAATATACCCCATGTCCCATCCCAAGTAAAGGGGAAGTGTGTGTGTGTGTGTGTGTGTGTGCACACTGTATAATGGTGTTAAATTGTTGTTTAGAATGGTACACTGAGGATTTAGAGAAAATCTGTTAAAGTTATTTTTTTTATGTCATCATTCCTTATTAAGAAATGACCTTTAGTCAAATTCTGGGGTTAAAAGATTAACGGACGACTGTTAGCGATCCTTTAAGGAGAGGCCTGTGTGCTCTAGTAGTATCAAAGTCTTCCTGCAGCAAATCAGCCTTTAACCAAACGAAGAGAGTTGCAGTTGAGAATGTCCTTTGGGTCAGGGGTCACCAAATCGACCTTGAACCCTTCGGCCAGGGACAACGACAGCAGTTCTTCCACAAAACCCTGCATGTCGCGAATCTCCTGCTGGCTGTGTCGCGTGTCCATGATGTCATCAGGCGGCACCTGTTCGACCTCCGGGAGGAAAATGGTGAGTGCGCGGTAACGCTGCTTGTTGTACTGGTCCTGGGGCAGCTCCTCGGGCCTGGGCACCCATTCCAGTTTCAGCCGGTTTTGGCCAGGGTTTGAAGGATGCAGGGAGCTGAACCCCTGGGACGTGCGGTAAGAAAAGCGCTCGCAAAGCATCCCCACGAAGGCCCTCCAGGTGCAAAAGAGGTTTGCGGTGAAGACGCGCACAGAGCACGTGCGGAGCTCGTAGTTCTCGGGCCCTCTGCGTAAGTTAAAGTGCAGCACACGCACCTGCAATGAGACGGCAAAACACGCTGACAAGACCATCTGGAGAGCGTACACAAACAGAAGAACTGGTCCTACGATGTAGTTAAACACACACACACAAACAAACTCTTTTCATATGGGCTCAGGTGACAAACACACACACACACACACACACACACACACACACACACACACACACACACACACACACACACACACACACACACACACACACACACACACACACACACACACACACACACACACACACCTTGCAGTCAACATCCACCATCAGCATGGCCCCTAGGGGCCCCCCTCGAATGCTGAGAGGCGCAGACGCCTCGCAGCGTGTGATCTCCTCCAGCAGGGGGCGTATCTGAAAGAAGTCGGCCTCGCGCCGCAACAGCGGCAGCTCAGAATACACGTCGGGCAGATCCAGGGAGCTGGAGCGCAGATAATTGAGAATGTGCCGGAACACTTTCCCGTCGCGGTCGATGAAAACGTTCCCCCGCCGGTCCCTCAGCGGGGCGATCTGACCGCTGAACATGGCCCCGAGCATGGAGTCGCGGCAGCGGGTGAGCGTGTCCAAAGTGGTGGTGTAAAGCTCCCCGCCGACGTTGAGCGACACCGGGTCGCGCAGACAGTCACTGTTGTTGCTCTCGGTCGAGTTAAGGTTCAGCATCTCGGCGCGAGGGTCACCGACCTTTCAGTGTCACGCCTTTTTACGATCCCGGGTCACTTGCTTCAACCGTGGTGGGGTGTCGAGCTGTGTTCTTCTTCTTGTTTTGCCACGGGCGCTGTAATGAGAAGGAGGTCCTGGCGAAGGGAGGTGGGCAACCCAGAGTATCAACTGTTTTTTGGGGCCGATTTTCCCTCTTTGCGCCAAGAAGTAATGGAGAAACAGAAGCTTGAGCTACAAAAGATGCTCGGAGTTCTGCCAAGTCTTTGGCTATGTGAAGTCTCACGCAAAATATGATTACAACCAAAATATAGAATTCTTATATTCGCTGCCTTCCATTAAGTCATGAAAGGGAACATATTTTCCGATGATCTATATCCCCGCCATGATCAACTTATCACAGCTTACTAATGTCTGTTGATGTTTCTACCATAGCCTTGTGGATGGGGTCTGTGTTGCTAGCCAACAGCAGGCCAGTTGCATAACGCCCGTCGAGTAAGCAGCCTTGGAGAAAAGGGATCGAGGGGCAGTGTGACCCGACTAGCATGCTAATAGCCAGACACTTCTGCCTCAGCCTGTATGGCGCTCCCTCTTATTCACTGCTCGTACCCCCCCACCACCACTCACATTCTGGGGCTGTCCGGGCAAGACACGGGGGACTGGGCAATTCATCTGCAATGTCCCCCCTCCTTAAAGCGACAGTAACACTGGAAAGTCTCTTTAAGAGAAAGCCTTACTCATCGACTTAGTTGCCAAGTCATTATTTCAAAGTACAATAGTTTTTCCCGATACATGAAATAATAAAATACAGTAATCATATTCTCCACATCATTTAATGCATCATGGGGTTCAGGATTGCAATAAAGGAAAGTCAACTGTAGGGGTTAAGCCCTCAATTATTAATGTGCCCTGTGTGTTTGTGCCCTGTGTGCGTGTGTGTGTGTGTGTGTGTGTGTGTGTGTGTGTGTGTGTGTGTGTGTGTGTGTGTGTGTGTGTGTGTGTGTGTGTGTGTGTGTGTGTGTATAACCTGACCTGCATGTGTAGTATCGCCCTATCAACAACGTGGGCCTGCAGTAGGGTTACAGTGCAGCCACCAAAGCCCCCTCCTGTCATTCGGCTGCCATACACTCCTTTCACCTCCATGGCTGCCGACACCAGCTCATCCAGCTCCCTGCAACTCACCTCATAAAGGTCCCTGGAAGGACAGAAACAAGGAAACATCCAACCTAAATTGAGAATCTACATTTCCAAGTGAAGTCTCAATGCAACATGTTAACGTTTGGATAAATTGAAATTGAAAGGCCAAGATATAATTCAAATTAAATAGAAAATAGGAGTGTTCTCATAAGCTGTTGAACACACCAGTTTCGACAGAGTACAATATAGTCCCTGCATTCTGTGCCTTGTTTGTTTAATGACGGACCACGAATAGAATTGGATTGTTGACCAACTGCAGGTAGCGTTCTATGGTGGTGGTGTGTGCACTGCAGCACACACTGCAGCAATCCCAGCCCAATGCTTTGCTTCGATTTGGTCATTAACTGGCATTTAAAATTGCAAACACGGCAATTCTGATGTCGTTTTAAGTATAACTGGGCCTTACCCATCACCTGTGGCTCTTTGCCGTAGGTTGTTATTGCTCCCAACCATTACCTGAGTGAGTTGTGGCTGTCCACCATCAGCTTGCCAAATTCTTCGTATAAGCCCCTCTTGAGAGCTTCGGCCCCTTGGACCGTCCTCTGGATCTCCTGGATCACGTGGAGAGCTCTTCTATAGGTCACCTGGTCCATGCGGCCCCTGGCGTCTAACACAACATAGGAGGTGAATGAAGGCAACAGCAAACGTCTTGTTCGACTTGAGTCTTTCGTCCTCACCCTCCAGGTCTTGCAGGGTAGCGTCCCGGAGACTACGCTTGCCCAGGATGGCGGCGGCTTCCATGCATTGTTTGCGTCTGGTTGGATACTCGCTGCCGGTCAGCTTGTGCCTGACGTTGGAGTTGGTGATGAGGATGACCACGCTGGGGTCAGACAGTGGAACCAGGGTAGCCTCCATGGACCTGAAAGAATGAGTAAAAAAATATCATAAGAAGCAACTCGTTTATAGTGCTATGTGGGGCCATAAGGAACTCTCTACCTCAAGAAGAACGCTCACAATATGTCTGTTTTAGTTTAAAAAACAGATTGGAAAAGGCTGTAAAATATTACACCTCTGTTGGTCAAACTGGAAATGTGTACATTTGTATTAACTCAAAAAACAAGACATTCAGAGTTATCTATTTTAATATTCAGTATATTGAGTCCTGTGTATTGTAGAACCTGTAATCAGGGTGAAATAGAATAGAACAAACAGAACTATAAACACTGACCGCATTAAAGTTAATTGCATGCGACTACCTGCAGTCAATCAGCAAGGCGTGAGCCTCCTGGCCCAGCACAGACACGAGCTGGTCCATGATGCCACAGGGGACACCAGCGTGCGAGTGCTCGGCCTGCTGACAAGCCACGGCCTTCGCCACCTTGTCTCCGTCGTCTGAGGACATCAGCAGCATGACAACAATCAGGGCTGAAGTTGGCTGCAGGGGTTTTGCAGTTTAATTTGGAAAATAAACAACCAACGGCACGGAAGGTTTGTATACAGTACAACATGGTGGTGATGTAACCCCAAGTTATCAAAATAGTGATGTTTAGAATCAGCACAATGCATCGTGTAGGAGCCGATTCCGGGACATTCTGTAGAATTTTTTTTTAAGACATGGTCCAAAGTTACATCTGCAAACAGGCAATGGCTTATACATCTGATTATTCGGAAGGCTCAAATCATTGCTAGAAATTGAAACAACTATCCACTTTATTATACGTAAAAGACTTGAATTTTAGACCATGTTCCCCACTCTGATGTGACTGACCTGGCTGGAGCTGCTGGAGGAAGGTGTACATAGCCACTTCCAGAGAGGCGGAGCTGGACAAACCGCCTCCCAGCGGCACGGTGCTGGCAATCACAGCCTTGAACCCCGGCAGAGGTGAGGCTGGGGGCCGGGCAACAATTTTTTATGTTATTTCCATGAGGGGTTGTGTTCCACCTCATCTTTACCCCAAAAATCCTATTTGTGACCCATTACATACAACAACAATGTTATAATGCCCCAACACAAGCATGCATTGTCGTACGCTATTGACATTCACATGCCATTAAAGTTACATTTCGGTTAAAGTGGTCAATGTTCAACCACAGACAGCGGGACTATTAAGCGATTGTTTACCCCTATAATGTTGCACAACACCCTTGACGTAGTTAGCCCATCCTGGTTGTCCTGGAGACAGCGTCGAGCCGTCATTGGGCAAGTAGAAATCGACTCTCCTGGGCTCCTCAACATCCTTATTTGCCGTTACTACGGTGACAGCTTGGCTAGGGTCTGGGCTTCCGACAACAACCGTCACCAGGGCAAGGGCCTTCATCAAATGGACAGAAATTGCGTATAAATAAATGTATTTCATGCCTGCACGTCATATTCTGAACGAAGGGTTAACTGCTTCATTTATGACAGACCGTGAAATACATTTGTGGGTCGTTAACGTTACCATTGGTAGTACGAATCCATCATTGTAGTCGGTGTGCTCGCCAATTAGATTGACTCTGCCGGGGGCACACACCACTACCTCGGGACTAGAGCCAAAACTCTGCTCGTACAGTCGACGGGCCTCTGTCACAACATCACGAACAGCTGGAACCGGAGTGGCCATTGCAGATACGTGGTACAAATCCCCCAGGCAGTGTGGAAAGGGGGATGCGATCGGGTGACATAAAGTTCAAAAGTCTAAGCTACTAAAAGTGTGTGTAGTCAAATTTTGTTTTGAGCATGTGATTCACCACACTTCCTGTTTTAGAAATAACATTACCCTGGCTGCAACGTTAGAGGCTATGATTGGTAGAAGGACCGCATCATTGTTTCAGCGTGTGTATCTGAATTATATCTGTATTTGTAAATACAACGCATTCCTCCACACAATAAAATTCATGCTCATCCGACGTCAAACCAAACGCTTCATTCCATTTTGAACTCCTGTGTTTCTTTTTGAATATGTATTAAACACACCAATGGGCAGGAAGGGGGATTTAGGAAGGGAGCCAATCTTTGAGCCCCACACGCAAGTGAAAAACACAGGAAATAAATACGGGAAAATATAGAACGAGGCAAAACATAAATTTTGCCGTGCAGAAATATTCAGGCGATATCCCCTGCGCGTTATTTGACGTTTCGAGTTATGTTCTACCATGTCACCTGTCGTGAGTGGGATTCGATCCAGCGATCTGCACAACCAGCGATCTGTACAACAATACAATGGTAATACAATTAATCAATACCCCCAATGACTTATGTTTATTTCTGCTTCTGTTAATAACAATAAAATGTGTCTCCAAAAACTGTGAGACAGAATTGGAGTCTTTTTTAATGATGCCCAGAGTCTTGAATGTTGGTATGATCAGATTTAATGTATATGAACACAAGATGTAAAATGAACAAGTATTGTATTGGAACACAAGATGCAAAATGAGCAAGTATTGTATTGGAACACAAGATGTAAAATGAACAAGTATTGTATAGGAACACAAGATGTAAAATGAACAAGTATTGTATTGGAACACAAGATGCAAAATGAACAAGTATTGTATTGGAACACAAGATGTAAAATGAACAAGTATTGCATAGGAACACAAGATGTAAAATGAACTAGTATTGTATTGGAACACAAGATGTAAAATGAACAAGTATTGCATAGGAACACAAGATGTAAAATTAACAAGTATTGTAATGGAACACAAGATATAAAATTAACAAGTATTGCATAGGAACGCAAGAATTATATCTGTATCTGTATTTGTAAATACAACGCATTTCTCCACACAATAAAATTCATGCACATCCACGTCCAACCAAACGCTTCATTCCATTTGGAACTCTTGTGTTCCTTTTTGGAATTCGTATTAAGCACACCGATGGGCAGGACGGGGGATTAGCTCAAATGGTAGAGCGCTCGCTTAGCATGCGAGAAGTAGCGGGATCGATGCCCGCATCCTCCAAATCTTTAGTTTATTTTTCTTCCCAAACAATTTTCTTCATGCGTCATTTGTGTTGAATAAACTACAATTTATTCGTGATTTTATGCATCGATTGTGTTAGATATACAACGATAGATAAAGGTGATCATTCACTCCGATCAATGATACTATATCTCCCTCTGCTGTTTTGGTCGCGCCATTTAAAAATGTATTTTAATTTAAAATTAAAACTCGATGGTGGTACTTCTTTTGATTGTAATGTTACTACATTTAGAACAACATCCATTACACGAAAGCTTACAGAAGAAAATTAAATAGGATTGGGGTCTGTTCAGTGTTCAATGCTCATAACGAATGGACTTCATTAACCAACATGCTTTGCGGCCCTAACCGCTCACTGGTTCATATCGTTGCCGCTTCCTGTTTCTCTCTCAACCGTCAGGAACACAACATAAACAAAAAATCATCGATTGTTGAAAATCATGGAAATGTAATCGTCGCCTAAAAGTTTGTGCTTCTCTTTTGTTTCAATTCATCGATATTTGCACCACGCTCACTATTGGTCACGAAATAATGTGAAGCAGTAAAAACTGCTTCGATCAGCATGGTAGGATCATTGTTGTTTACCAACACTGATCCTTACAACACAACTCAGCTCAGCCTCTCAGGGCTTACTGCCTAGTAGTAGTCACGGTTCTGTAAATTGGTTTAGGACAAATGACTCAAGAAGCTTTCCTTTATCTACTATTTTGTTTGCAATATGTAGTATTATCCTTGTTATCAATGATCACGACTTGCATGATTGTCATTTCATTCTTTTTTTCATTTTCATTTCTACGTGGAAGCTGCAGTTTAATGCATTTTGAATCCTTTCCCTCTAATTCTATGTAGCATTTTTGGCTTCCCCTGCAAACATGTTGTGTAATTGTTCTGTTTTTTCCTCTGTGATCGTCTTGCAGTGATGATTGCGGAAGAGAGGTTTAGGTGAAGGTTAAGGACGGACCAGCGAGGACCACTCTCATTTAGCGAGGTGAATTCTCAATAGGCTACTATTTTTGTACTGGGTTTTCGCAATACATTATACGACATTACATTGTCATTTTGCACACACTTTTTCTCCACAGAGGGTTAGATTTACAAGTGAGATCTGAGAACAACCAAATATGTATCTTGATTCAATGATATTCAGACAGTGCCTATCAGGGCCGTTGTTACACCGAATTCTGCGACCTACCGAAAAGTGTGACCCGAGGGGGCACTGTTGCATATTTTCAGCAGTATGCACGAGTTTGAAGCGTAGACAGGCAGTACTCATTTACAAAGTAAATGAGAACTTTGAAATTCCGCCTTAAAGGGGTAGTTCGGAATTTTGGACATAGGGCCTGATTCCCAAGTTAGCCTTGTGTTCTTCATCATTGGAGACAGTAACACATTTCATTCAGTCCTTCTAGTTGCAGAGTTCGCTCGTGCTAGGCTAGCGCACGGCAACGGGCAATACTAGCCTGCTAATAAAATAGACTTACCCACTCCACAGTACACCCGAGGCAAATCAACTATAACGCCAGACGGTCGATGTAAATGTTTGTGTTGATAGAATAATGTTAGAAATAAAACCAACCTTGCATTGCGTTGCATTTTGAGGGACTTGCTGTGTCTCAGCAGCAGTGTATATGCCTGGTAGTAGGCTATCGCAGCGGCGGACTGATACCTTGGTTAAATTCCACTGCTGCTGTGAAAGTAGTCCCTCAAAATGCGATGCGAGGTTAGTTTTATTTCTAACATTATTCTATCAACACAGACATTTACATCTATATTCTGGCGTTATAGTTGATTTACCTCGGGTGTACTGTGGAGTGGGTAAGACTGCTATATTATCAGGCTAGTATTGCCCGTTGCCGTGCGCTAGCCTAGCACGAGCAAACTGCAACTATAGAAAGACTGAATGAAATGTGTTGAAAACTGTTACCAATGATAAAGAACACCAAGGCTAACTTGGGAATGCCCTATGTCCAAAATTCTGAACTACCCCTTTGAAGAAATACACAAAATGGTCAAAAATAAAATGTTCCAATCTAAAATAATGTGCAGATATCCAGCTGTTCTGCTCTTTCTATAAAACATTCAATATATATATTTTTTTTAAATAAATGAATAAATAAAATCGAAAAACTCGATTGTGTTCATTTTGTGATCGTTTGACGGTAAAATCGAAATCGCGATCAAAATTCGATAAACTGCCCATTCCTACTCTTTATGTCTATATATATATATATATATATATATATATATATATATATATATATATATATATATATATATATATATATTCAATACAACACATATGTTACATGTATATAACCACTGAATCCTAATAATTGCTAGTCTGAGAGATCCATTTCTCGTCATTCTGCAAATCATCTTTTAAACCCTATAACATCTATCTATCTAAACATATATACATACATACATATATATAGCTTAGCAATTCTCACCCATCATGTCACGACCTCCAGCTCCCGAGCCACGTCCCGATGGAGGACTTCCGGCGGACATTCGTGCGTGTGTGTAAAGAGGCGGGTGTGGAGCCCCAGGAGTCCGTCCTGGCCCGGCTCCTCCAGGAGCGACGAGGCGGCGGCGGTGGGGGGGCCTGCCTGGACCTTAGCGGGCAGAGCCTCTCGGCAGACACCTGCCTGGCACTGGGCCGGGTGTTCCAGAACGACAGCGTGTTCACCGAGGTCTCGCTCAGCGACTGCATGCTCAGCGAGGAAGGTGAGTTTGGCATGGTGACGTTCACACACACGCACACACACACGCACGCACGCACGCACACACACACACACACACACACACACACACACACACACACACACACACACACTTTTTTCTATTTCTGAACTGGGTGTAAGAAATGTGTCTCAACTTTGTCAGGCCACAGTGTGCTTGTGTGTATCTAACGTGGATTTTGTGTTGTAACTTTAGTGGAGTTTTCCTACCTAACCACCTACCCACCTAGTAATATAGCACACGTGGATCTCTGGGCATGTGACAACTTCAACTTAGTGCTGATATAGCCCTGTGTGTATTATAACTTTAACTACAAATGCACAACTTCCACTTTTGTTGTGTTTATTATGGTAAATGTACAATCGTATGTAACATTTGTATCTCAAGATCAAGCAATTTTCTCGGCCTCTTATTTTCCTAAGGTGCTAAAGGCCTACTGAGTGGATTCTTCACCAATACCACTATTAAAGTATTGGATCTGAAGGTAAGGGCGCACATACATCGTTCAAAGATATGATGATAATGATGGCACATTAGGTGTAAATATTAAATATATTTGTGTCATCACAGGGGAATAACCTGAGGTCAGCTGGTGCTGAGGCCTTGGGGAAATTATTGGCAAGAAACAAGACCATTCAAAGGTAAGAGGATAAGACCAAATCTGGATTCAACAAAAAACAGCTTTTAGACTCGCACACTCATGCAGTGGAAAGGAAGACCAATTCCATTCTCCTGGATCCCTCCCACCCCCTCCACGGCTGTCTTGAGCTGCTTCCATCAGGCAGAAGATACAGAGTGCCTCTAGCCAAAAAAATCTCTCGATACAAAATCCTTCATACCCATGGCAATACACACACACAACATACTTCTTACACAAGCACCACATACACACAGTTAGAGAACAGACTGCCTACAATCAAAGATATTTTTTCTAATGGCAACATGTCGGACAAATAAAGCTCTTGAACTATTGAACTTTGAACTTTATCAATAGTATAACCAATCTATGACGGAACTCGACACAACCCGGCCTGTTTTGGAGCAGCATAGGAGGGTTTCCCATGATCTCACGCACATTCCAAGCCGCCATCTTTCTAAATCGTATCATTATCATAAACCAAATAAACACAGGCTACTCTGGTCATCCTCACATTTTTGGTCAACATGTACCTAGATGGCGGTCTCAAACGTTATCTTATGGGCCGTGAGATCATAGGGCTGGAACCCTCCTAGTAAACATCGACTCCATTGTTCCCGTCTGTTCCTTGTGTCCCCGTGGCAGGCTGGTGCTGGAGTGGAACGCCCTGGGCATGTGGGACGAAGCCTTCTCCCTGCTCTGCGAGGGCCTGGCCGCCAACGCATCTCTGACCCAGCTGGACCTGCGCAACAACCAGATCACCCACCAGGGGGCCTCGGAGCTGGCGTCGGTGCTGAAGAGGAACGGCGCCCTGGAAGTGTTAGGTGAACCAGACGCCGTGGAGAACACCTTTTGAAAAATGTTCAAGAAGGTCCTTGAAGAAACACTCCTTCCCTGCCAACGAGTGCATTGCCCATAAGGCCATGGCACTAGGTCAGGGTAGGGGATAGGTTAAGGCCAAATCCCATTTCTACCCCTTCCCCTTACCCCTCCCCTTTGTTTTGAAGGGGTAAGGGTAAGGGGGAAGGGGTACACACACACACACACACACACACACACACACACACACACACACACACACACACACACACACACACACACACACACACACACACACACACACACACACACGACTCCCTTCACCATATGTCAGTGGAGGCCAACATGTAAGCTCTGGAGGATAGGGCCTAAATGCAGAGAATGAATTCTGACCCTCTATCTTCCTGTCCTTCTAGATCTCCGGTGGAACAACATGGGTCTACTGGGGGGCCGGTCTCTCCTGGACTCTCTGCAGCAGAACCAGACCCTGGTGCAGCTGGAGATGGCAGGAAACAACGTACCGAGCGACACTCTCAAAGCCCTCGGTACTGAAGCTTACACACACACACACACACACACACACACACACACACACACCCACACACGTGCACATTCATAAACGCACAAGACGATACACACATTGTCACACGCACGTGACAATACACACCTTCACACACGCACGTGACAATACGCACATTCACACACGCACGTGCCATAACACACGTTTGCACAAGATGTAGAAAGGTGTGGTTCTGTGGAATCGATGACGTCGGTGGTTCCCGTGTGGTTCGCGTGGCAGGACTTTAGTTTTGTGGTTTGGGTTGCTCTGCTATGTTTACATCTTTATGTTCGTCCATCGCAGCCTCAGCCCTGCGCTGTCACCGCCTAACCGTCTCTCCTCACACTCTCCGTCCCTGTTGTCCCCCCCACCCCACCCCCAAAACCCAGAGCAGGCCACGGGCCACAACTCAGACAAGAGGTCGCTGCGCACCGAGGGACGCAGCAGGACCAAGGTGCTCAGCAAGGAGATCAACACCCTGAAGCAGGAGAAGGGGCGGCAGGTGAAGCCTCAGCCGGAGGATGCCATTGAAAGATCGAAGAACTGAAGTTTTTCCATTTTTTGTAATGTTTATGACTGACTGACGTTTTGGCCTCGGCGAGACTTGGTGGTCGAGGACAAAGCACGGAAACAGATGTGTTCCGCGAATCAAAACATGAGCTCTCTGGCAATCGGATTCACTAGGTCGCAATCTGTAACCACAACTCTAGATGCCACTAAGCCCTGCACATGCAGCTCTAATGTTCATGCGGCTGTCTTTCAGTATCTAAGCCTGATGGAGACGATCGACCGACAGAGAGACGAGTTGGGGCGCTCCAACAGGTGAGCAGTAAGGGTCGATGTTAGTTTTAGGGGTCACCTCAGATCCAGCAGGTCTACTATGTTTGAGCAGAGCTTCTGCCAATTATGGGCTTAGAGTTCCCTGTTTCGAGCAACATAATTGGTCGAAACCAATATGATGCGAAAAATGTAACGCCCGCTTCACCCGGATTTTAGCTTGTCTAAACTTTAGATAAATTATAGAAATCTGAAGTCTGATCTAGTTTTTGGGTGTCACTGCAGGGTTCTAATCTACACAATTGCTATCCCGTTATCATGAAAAGTGTGGTCCACTGAGCTGTTATGTGTGGTCTCACCTCTGTCCATCCGTCCGTCAGGTCTACCTCCGTACACGTCGGCAAACTGCAAGAAGCTCTGGATGAGAGGAAGTCCACTGTCATCGCAATCACAGCCAAGTAGGTGGTCAGCTCATCCTCCTCTGCTCTCAACCAATGAAAGGTTAGCAAGACTCTCCTGGTTCATCGTTGGTAGACATGTATACAGTACATTGACGCCGCAGTGATTGCTTCAATCCACTACTGCGATCCATCAGTGCCCACCCCGTATTTTACAGGCGATACATTGAAATCAGTGGAGAAATGTCATGGTCATGGTGCTTTTAAATCCAGAAAAAACACCGCTTTTTTCTCTCCAATGTGGCAGCGACATTGAAATACAATTTAATAGCCAGTGCAGCGTCTATTTATGTATGTCTATGATTGGTCTATCTTTGGAGGATGACATCACCGGCGTGGAGTAATTGCTTGAATGAAACTGACTCCTGTGTGTGTGCGTGTGCGTGTGCGTGTGCGTGTGCGCGTGTGTGTGTGTGTGTGTGTGCCTGTGCCTGTGCCTGTGCCTGTGCCTGTGCCTTTGCCTGTGTGTGTGAGCAGGCTGCAGATGGTGGAGGCCGCCCTGGCGCTGTCGGAGCAGAAGCAGCAGGACCTGGGGGAGATGCTGACCCGGGTCCGGGCGGAGAAGGAGGAGCAGCGGGGGCGGCAGGCCAAGGAGAGGAAGAAGGACCAAGAGGTAACCATGGTTAACGCAAACAGAAAGCTGAGCTCCTCAAGACAAAGCAAGCCACTGTAAAACTCCTAATGGGTATAATTGCCTTAATTTATAAACGTAATGATTATAGATACATAATAAAAATAAAAATAACGTTCGGACATCATCATGGATTAATCAACCAAGAAAATAATTATGGTAAATACAAATCATCCAGGAAGTGTTCTCTCATGTTCTATGACTAACTGACTAATGAGTGCAAAGGTTTGAGTCACAGAGTTCCAGGGGCTGACCCGTGTCCCCGTACTGGTCTAATGACCTTGCCCTCTCCCTGTAATCCAGGACGGCGTTCTCCGGGAGGGCAAACTGCTCCGAGACATGCAGAACATGACGGACTCCAACACAGAATTCAGGAATAAGGTAGGTGGCGCGGGGTAGTTGTTAGGGGAGGGGTTGTTACTTGTATACTTTGTGGACCCACTTACTCAAACCTTTTTAGATGAGGTTGGTTTATCAGACAGGCAATTGTCCTAAGCTGACTGTGTGTGTGTGTGTTTACGTGTGTTTGTGTGTGTGTGTGTGTGTGTGTGTGTGTGTGTGTGTGTGTGTGTGTGTGTGTGTGTGTGTGCGTGTACGTGTGCGTGTGTGTGTGTGTGTGTGTACGTGTGGGCGTTAGGTGGAGGAGCAGGAGCGCAGATGTAAATCTCAGCAGCAGCAGATCTTTGAGCTCAAGCAAGAACTGACCAACAGCACGGCTGAGCTGAAGCTACGGCTGGTGCAGGCAGAAGGTAACATGCACGTACGCACGCACGCACACGCACACACACACACACACACACACACACACTACTCCCTTCACCATTGGTCAGCGGAGGCCAACATGTAATTTCCTCTGTACAGACCGGTTGGAGATGGAGAAGAGGCGGTCTAAACAAGCTCTGGAGGATATGGACGCTCTGCGACAAAAAGAGGTCAGAACAGGCTTCAATACACCGGTCTGGAAAGTATCGAAATGTAATAAATTAGTTTTAGGTCATTTCCAGGTTTGGACATTTTCTTTTGCCAAAATTAATAATGCCTAAAATGTATCAGAAGCTGTTAACAAAATCGACTTAACTTATGTATGAAACATTAAGGAAGAGAGAGAAACAGGAAATTGATTTCTGGCTCACCTTGCACGTCCTTATAATGTTGACATGTCAGATCACTCATTTATTCTTGTTCACTGAACTCAACGCTCTCCTCCGGTGAAATACGCTGTGAATGTGCAAGCAGACAGCTGTCTCTATGTAGCACTGAGGAGTTCCCAGACTAACAGCAGCCTTCTGAGACAGACATGGTGGTGCTGGGTTCCAGATATGATGATGGAGCTTGTTTTCTGATTCCAGGTGGAGCACATGAATCGCCACCTGGAGGAGAGCGAGAGAGCCCTGCAGGACCGCATCTTCAAGCTGGAGAACCAGAGGATCCAACTAGAAGAGGTGAACACATACACACACAGCAGGAGACACACATCAGACCCAATATAGCATTTTGTGAGGCTCTCTGCAAAATGGTTGTCTTACTGTGTGTGTGTGTGTGTGTGTGTGTGTGTGTGTGTGTGTGTGTGTGTGTGTGTGTGTGTGTGTGTGTGTGCCTGCGCCCCTGTAGGAGCTGAGCAGGTCGAAGGCGGGGAGCGTGACCCAGAGGGCTGAGGCCGAGGAGGAGCTGAGCCGAGTGCGGGCTCAGGTCCGCCTGGAGGAGGTACGTGTCCGTTCTCAGCACTCCCAGGTTACAGGTGTTACTGCTTCACCTGTCTTTCGATGTCATGAAGACTCATGACATAAACAGCCGTTTGATCAGTAAGGAATTGGCCGATTAGTATTGGGCGGTTCAGCACACTTCCGGAGCATCAGCTTGGAGAGCTTTCATCCGACCCGGAAGAGACAATGTAATTTAGGTGAAATATTATTGATTAGATTATCCGTTGTGGGTCAACGACTTGCACTTATCCACTATCCCGAAGAAACTCCAAAACAAAACCACAACATTAAAAAACGCATTAAAAACAAGAGGTGTCTTGGGTTCAGCATCTCTCGTCTACAGATATTCCCTCTCAGACACTTCCCCACCGGGGAAACACACACTGTGTTACTCTCTACTCCGTCTCGTCTCTAACGACATCGTGCTCTGTGCCGCGCAGCGGGAGCAGGTAGCGTCTCTGGAGGAGAAGCTGCGTGCGGTGCGGCAGTCCCGCCAGGAGGTCCAGAACCAGTGCACCCAGCAGAAGCAGACGGTCGCTGAGCTGCAGGCCAAGCAGGGGCAGCAGCGGCTGGAGACGGACGGCCTCCGCCGCAGGGTGGAGGAGCTGCAGCAGGTGCATGGATAACACGTCTCTAACCCAGTACATTGTAGATAGATGACCGATCAGTCACATGGTAACACGTCTTTAACCTAGTACATGGTAGATAGATGACCGATCAGTCACATGGTCACACCTCTTTAACCTAGTACATGGTAGATAGATGACCGATCAGTCACATGGTCACACCTCTTTAACCTAGTACATGGTAGATAGATGATCGATCAGTCACATGGTAACACGTCTTTAACCTAGTACATGGTAGATGGATGACCGATCAGTCACATGGTAACACCTCTTTAACCCAGCACATGGTAGATAGATGACCGATCAGTCACATGGTAACACGTCTTTAACCCAGTACATTGTAGATAGATGACCGATCAGTCACATGGTAACACGTCTTTAACCCAGTACATGGTAGATGGATGACCGATCAGTCACATGGTCACACCTCTTTAACCTAGTACATGGTAGATAGACCAATCATTCACATGGTAACCTTTTAACCCAGTACATGGTAGATAGATGAGCGATCAATCTTATGGTCTCACCTCCTTAACCTAGTACATGGTAGATAGACCACCGATCATTCACATGGTCACACCTCTTTAACCCAGCACATGGTAGGTAGAAGATGTTTTTCAACAACCAAACTGAGACGATCCTTGGCTAGCTCGCTGGTTTCATCCCGCTGCCTTCTTGGTCCGTCCAGGAGCTGTCGGGTAAGGACCAGGAGCGGGTGGCGGAGGTGAGCCGGGTGAGGGTGGAGCTCCAGGAGCAGACGGGACACCTGCAGGCGGAGAGGGCCACCAACGGAAGCCTGAAGGAGAAGATCAGCGCCCTGGAGAGAGAGATGAAGGGTGACTTATCACATGTTATATCTTCTGTTATCCTATCGGTTATGAAATCTGTTGTTTTATTGGATATCTCACCGTTTCCTTTTCAAGTATTTCGCGTCCCTTCCCTTTGCTTTCTTTCTGTTCCCCTACCGTTTTTTATTGGATTGTATACTTTGGCATCTCACAATATGTTTTTGTTCCCTATGCTGCAGCTCTGTCGAGCAGCCACCGGGAGGCGCTGCTGGACAAAGAGAGTGAGAGCAGCTCTTTGCTGGAGCGGCTGCGCCTGCGGGACGCGGAGATCCAGCGGATGCGGGAGGACGAGGCGCAGCGGGCCAGCTACCTGCACAGCGCGGTGCTCGCCTACGTCCAGGGCTCGCCGCTGGGCCACTACAGCAGCCCCAAGAAATGAGCCGCCGAGAAACTGTCCACCAAAGCCTTTTGTTAGGCCTCTCAGTACTGTCTTTATCACAACACACTGTGGCGGCTATCACACCGGTGCACTGAGCTCCGCCTCTGAGCAGGCCTCGAGTCTCGGCTGGGGCCTCGTAAACCCCCCACATTATGGGATATCATAAAAACAGATCCTAGTATGTGTGTGTGTGTGTGTGGGGGGGGGGGGGGGGGGGGGGATGGGGCTCTGAACAATGAGCTTTTGCTTGCCTGCTTTTAAAACATGAGATTTACAATTTTACTACCGTTGTGCTTTTAAACAATTTGCAAGTCATTGTGTGTTATTGTATTTATTAATGTGCAACGTTGCGTCTTGGTTATCGGTATTGTCATTATTTATGTGCTTTGTGTCTAGTTGAGACTTATTTTCTTCTACATTCTATGTAAAGGAGGTGGGAACGCTGTTTCCATTTTACACAGTTCAGTGACATGTTACATGGTGCCTTGTTTAAAACATCAGTAGACCAGCCTAAATCAGAACAGTCTCTGTATATAGAGAATATAAGCCATGCATCTCCATAGAGTAGCGCGTGGTTGACAGCAACCACATGCACTGCAAAGATTCTGTTTTTTATGCTTTTTTTCAGGAATTATTTTGATTAGGCAGACAATGTTCGAGTCTACATGCTTTGTAAAATTTGGATGATTTCATATTTTTTTAATCATTGAAATAAAGAAATAAATAAGTCTCTTTTTTTAGCGGTTATTTGCTGATATGAAACGACCACCTCGACACACCTCTGAATTTGCCATATTGATAGCAGATGTGGGGTGTGGTTTCTACAAGGCGGCTTGGTTTGGATGAGGTCACTGGGCCATCGTAAATTGGCTGCCTGTCCCTTTAAACGAGCTCGGCGTTCTCCGGAGTCATTCGGAAAAAAAAATCGTCGACACCTTTCACTGCGGCTCCATCGCTGAGCGGACTGGCCCGCTTCTCGCATCCTAGAATACAGAAAGCTAATTGTTGGACTCATTAACTGAAAACTGCGAGCTCGGCTCAGTCGGTAACCGTAGACATGCAGGCTATAAAATGTGTGGTGGTCGGCGACGGGTAAGTCTCTCTCTTGTCAGTGTGTGTGTGTGTGTGTGTGTATGTTCTTCTCGTGTTGGGCTCAGCGATGCGTCCATGGATCGGAGGATGCTCTGGTGGTGAAAGGGGCTGGGGCGATTTCTTTGCTCTGTTGTCTGACTGCAAACACGCGCTCTCGAAAGAAACGACATGATTTTCGACCTGATCGCCCGGAGGAATTCGGATTTTAAGCAATCGAGCTCGCATTTCTTTCGAAGTGGGTTTTTTGAGTCGGGTTGCGGGACACAAATGATTATGACTGGGGGGTGGGGATGCTAGGCGGGGAACACCTACACCCTGGTAGGCCGTCGAGCAGCAGGCTGAAGTGCTGATGAGCAAGATAAGGAATCGGTGGCGCTGTCACTGGAACCGGACTGATGTCATTCTGGTTTATGTGCGTTTCCTGCCGCTGCGGAATTGTCGTTCTTTGTTCTTTTTTTGGAAAAAAAATAAAACCCACATGCATTTGCAGTCCCTTGCTGGACAGCCTGCACGTTCACAGTGTAGCCCACCGCCGGGGAAGATGTCATCGTATACATCGAATAGAAATAGAAGCCTCTGGGTGCACTCGTCTGTAACTCGGCTCATTCATCAGCCATTCAGTGACATCATCTTTTCTAAAATCGTTCATTATTGAGAACATGATGGCATTGTGCTGCTGGCCCATCTAGATTAAAAACACTATTTTCTTTTAAACACATTATCCTTTCAATCACGGTTTTTTTTGTTCTCCCTATGCTTGCAAGCAAACTCACTGAACCCAACCCAGTCATATATCAGACCAATACTCATTTAGTTTGCATTGTCGAAACACACCCACTCACGCACACACCCACCCACACTAACACACAATACACATAAACAGCTACTCGATCACGCACTCGTTATGCATGAGTAAACTAGCGTTCACATATCGACGCCACTAGCAATCAGCGTCACACACACTAGACATGAGTTAGTAGTTACTATATATTTTTAAGTGTTTGTGTGTATGTGTGTGTTTGTGTGTGTGTGTTTGTGAGAGAGTGTGTGAACCGGGGTGCCGAGGAGGGGGCTACTATGCCCCTCTGGCAACATGAATGTAGGCCAGTGTCTGTGTGACACTCCCAATAATGGAGTGGCCTGGCTGTCGTCACACACACACACACACACACACACACACACACACACACACACACACACACACACACACACACACACACACACACACACACACACACACACACACACACACACACACAGTTCTACACATACACACACACACACACACACACACACACACACACACACACACAGTTCTACACATACACAGTTCTACACACACGCACAAACTTGGTTTTGCATGTACACAGACACACACATTCACACGCTTAGTTCTACACACAACCACACACACTCAAACACACACTTAGTTCTACACACACAGTTCTGCACCCACTTTACACATTTCCCTTTTGGTAACATTAAGGCTAAATTAGGGCTCTATTGTCGGACTAACGATAATTAAATTGAATGGCACCAACAGATTATAGCCTTAGCTACGTATTAGAGCAAACAATAGCTTATGAAACCGCGGTCAGATAGATAGTCTGCATTAGTGAATCCCCCACATACAAACATCTAATTCCAAAATACATTAAAAAACCCTCCCCTCATTCTAAAAAGGGACATGAATTTATGATTTATAGGCATGGCACGGCATCCACAGCAGAGGATTTCAAAAGAGAAAAATGTCTGCTCTGTTGATCTCTTAGTGATCAGGCTGCAAACTAATGCTCCTAATGTAACTAATGTGTAATTAGTTGGTATCTACCAATGAAGTGTCAAAGGTGCATCCTTATTTAATTCATGTTAACAATCCTGTTATTTTTTTATAATCCACTGGAAGAGAAACCGGTGTTGAAGCATAAGAAAAGTATTCTTGAAAGGAATAGGGAAGTTGCCTGCTTTGCCCTTTGTCTGACATAAGAAAGTACGCTTTCAAATGCTTCTTACTGGTTTCAAATATATCACAATCTGCCCTGCAAAAACTGGGTCCATAAAAATAATTGGTCCGGTTCCGGTGTAACATTTCTCCATCGGTCAACATAGGACCTCTACATCAGTGGTTCAACTTTACTGCGCTATTCTCATGGGAACTTGTTGAAAGGCTCCTTTTCTTGATTTGTAACCAACATTGCTGGCCTTTTGTCTTTCTTGTTTTTAAACTCTCTCTCCCTCTGTCTCTCTGTCTCTCTCGCCAACAGTGCTGTGGGTAAGACCTGTCTGCTGATCAGCTACACCACCAATGCCTTCCCCGGGGAATACATCCCCACTGTGTAAGGCAGCAGAGAAATAATGCACACATTCATCTGAACAACAGCCACCGCTCTGCCCATACTAACTCTGCCTTACAGACACAGAACAAGCTATTCGCTTGTGGACCGGCATGTCAATGTCTCTCTCTTTCTCTGTCTCTCTCTCTCTCTCTCCCTCTCTCTGTGTCTCTCTCCTCTCTCTCTCTCTCTCTCTCTCTCTCTCTCTCTCTCTCTCTCCTCTCTCTCTCTCTCTCTCTCTCTCTCTCTCTCTCTCTCTCTCTCTCTCTCTCTCTCTCTCTCTCTCTCTCTCTCCCTCTGTGTGTGTCTCTCTCCCCTCCTCCCTCTCACTCTCTCCCCCTCCCTCTCACTCTCTCCCCCTCCCTCTCTCTCTCTGCTCGAGGGAGGAGTTTGAATATTTCAGACCAAGAGCTGGACACTTTCACATGGACCTGGGGCATTGATAATGTGTTGTTTATATTCAAGGAGGTTTTGTTGATCCTTCTTTTGTTATTATTATTTAATGAACACACATTTATGCAAAGTACATTTATGAGTACATGTAAAGAGAAACATTGAAATAACATTATGGAGTTGCATTTAACAATATTGTGGCGAGGAGTATGGGCTGATCGACAGAATATTTTTTGTGATTTTAAGGATGGGTTAGGGGTTAGGATTAGGAGTAGGGTTTGGTGTTCAGGTTAGGAATAGGGTTTGGGGTTAGGGTTAGGTGTTAAGGTATGGATTAGGGTCACTCAGGCTATACTGTTAGGAATAGGCGAAAAGGCAAGTTCCACATTTAACCACACAGTGCCAAATGAATCTGAACCTATGCCAGATGAAAACGTGTTTGTATTGATTTCTATTTTATATTCATGATGCGAAATGCAAGTTTATGTGCACACAGTCAAACTGTAACAAGCATACTGTTTTGTAAAGTGTTACCAACAGTTCTGTGTGTATGTGTGTGTGTGTGTGTGTGTGCGCGTGTGCATGTGTGTGTGTGTGTGTGTGTGTCTGTGTGTGTTTGTGCAGCTTTGACAACTACTCTGCCAACGTGATGGTGGATGGGAAGCCGGTGAACCTGGGCCTTTGGGACACAGCCGGCCAGGAGGACTATGACAGACTCAGGCCCCTCTCCTACCCACAGACGGTATCTGAGCACACACGCACGGAGACACACACAGACACACAAACACAGATGCGCGCAAACAAACCCCTACAGACATACTATACTATCAATGCAAAAAGATGGAGTTCTATGGGAAACCGTCGAACACGCAGATTTTCACACACAAGTTACTCACAGGATACACGTTATTGCGGGCACAATTGTCAACCGTCTCACTAGGACACACACACACACCCCCCCACACGCACGCACACACACACACACCCCCACACACACACACACACACACACACACACACACACAGTCACACGGCTAACACTCTGGTTCCCCTCCCAGGATGTGTTCTTGATATGCTTCTCCCTGGTCAGTCCGGCCTCCTTTGAGAACGTCCGAGCCAAGGTCAGTAGAGTGCTGACCCGGACCCCCCCCCCCTCCCGAACCCCCCCCCCCCCCCGGCCGAGTCTGACCACTAGGAGGCACATCTGCTCCATCTTGCCCTCAGTGCCCTGCAGTGCACGCCCACCCCTCTTGCTTCAGACCCTGCCTCCGAACGTTCGCAGCGGTTTTCATACCACCGGCCGGTCCCCCGTCCCTCCTCTGTGGGACGGGGGGGCCCTTCGGAGCTGACGTGTGGAGGCAGGGTCTGAACGGAGGCCCCTCAGGAGACCGTATAGGGACAGGGGCCGACGGGGGCCTACTGTGGTTTCACTCGCTCAGCCTTCTTGCAACGCTCTCGTGTGAAACCACGCTCTTCTTCTGGCCCCCGAGGTCCGTCCTCCTCTCGCTATACAGTTTCGGGTTCTTTTGGGATACAGGGATTATCTCTGTCTCTCGTCATGAGGTTTGGATTAGTTACGCCGAGGAACTCTAGTCTTTGTTATGGTTAGAGGTGGTTTGAAGTAGCACTTGTCTTGGTTGGGGTGACAGCGTTCTTAGCCAAAGGAACTCTTGTCTAAGTTGGGGGTGATAGCGTTCTTAGCCAGAGGAACTCTTGTCTTTGTTGGGGTGATAGCGTTCTTAGCCAGAGGAACTCTTGTCTAAGTTGGGGGTGATAGCGTTCTTAGCCAAAGGAACTCTTGTCTTAGTTGGGGTGATAGCGTTCTTAGCCAGAGGAACTCATGTCTTTGTTGGGGTGATAGCGTTCTTAGCCAAAGGAACTCTTGTCTTAGTTGCAGTGTTACCATTATCCAAATGGAACTTTTGTCTTAGATGTGGTGATTGTGCTCTTAGCTTAAGGAACTCTTGTCCTAGTTGCTGTGTTGGCATTAGCCGAAAGGAACTCTTGTCTTATTTGCGCTACTATCATTCTTGCCCAAATAAACTCTTAGTTACGAGTAGCGTTAGCCAACTGTTATCCTTACTTAAAATAGCTATTTTCTCCACCATAGTACAAAGAAAACTTTTTGGGTGCCGTTGAAATAGCTTCTGCATCTTGCTAACTATTCTCTCTCTCTCTGTTCCTGTGTCTCAACGACATTCACCTCTGGCATGTGCGTTCACTTGCGTGTGCGTGCGTGTTTGTGTAATGTTGTGTGCGCGGGTGGGCAGTGGTATCCTGAAGTGAGACACCACTGCCCCAACACCCCCATCATCCTGGTGGGGACCAAACTTGACCTGAGGGACGACAAGGACACCATCGAGAGGCTGCGGGACAAGAAGCTGTCCCCGATCACCTACCCCCAGGGCCTGGCCATGGCGCGAGAGATCGGTGAGGCTGCGCTCTGAACCGCACCCACACTCCCACAGTGGAACGGGTGCTCGGTGGCTACTACTGCCGGGTCAGCCGCTGATATTTGAGGAAAGTGTTGTGTCATTGTAATTACACGATGGGCGAGGCATCCACAAAGCACATGGGGAGGGGTAGCAGAGGAGTCGGAAGAGAGAGAACGGGACCGTGTAAAGTACTTTTTCAGTGTTTAAGGTTAGGTATTGAGAAGTGCCAGAACCAAACGAAACGTGGGTGTACCGCTCACCAATGTGTGTGTGTTTGTGTCTGTGTGTGTGTTTTTGCACGTATGTATGTATGCATGCGTCTGTGTGTGTGTGCACGTGTCTGTATGTATGTGAGAGTCTGCCTGTGCTTGTGTGTGCCTGTGCGTCTGTATGTGTGTGTGTGTGTGTGTGTGTGTGCCTGTGTGTGTGTGTGTGTGTGTGTGCCTGTGTGTGTGTGTGTGTGTGTGTGTGTGTGTGTGTGCGCCTGTGTGTGTGTGTGCCTGTGTGCGTGTGTGTGTGCGTGTGCGCTCCCCAGGGGCGGTGAAGTACCTGGAGTGCTCGGCCCTGACCCAGCGGGGGCTGAAGACGGTGTTCGACGAGGCCATCCGCGCCGTGCTCTGCCCCCCGCCCGTCAAGAAGAGGGGCAAGCGCTGCACCGTGTTCTAAGGCGTGGCAACACACTCCAACACAGACACACACACACACCCACACAGCCACTGCACACACACTACACTACATAAGGCCATCGACGAACCACCACTACTTCTGATAGTTTGAGATAGGAAACGAGAAATGGAATGCACTGCAGACATTTTGTTTGAGATATATCAGTTACACCAAGACAGATACCTAATGCATTTTTTTTACATTCATATATACATATATATAAATATATATGTGTCCCTTTCTCAAGACATTGGTTGTCCACGTACTTTAAAGAAAACACACATTACGTTGCTGTCGTGTTTTTACTTTTTTTAAAGACTGACAAAAGGTCTCCGTCGTTTGTTCTTCTCTGAAGTGCATCCTTTATTTCTGAGCCATGCTCGCTTGATTTGACGCAGTGTTGACAAAAATAGCGAGGAAGAAGAGAAAAAAAAATACTAAAACGTGAACTGTGAATAATAACGCCTTCGGGTTTGAAGTTTCCCTGAGCGACTGACCCTGGGGGTGTGGCCACGTAAACGAGAAAAAGTGAACACATCTGGTTCGGGACGAGACGTTCAAATCAACCGCCGCCTCGTAACAGGCAAATGTAAAAAAAAATAATAGTCAAGGGAAAAGAAGCGTAAAGTGGGTAAAGATAATGAGTGTGCTCCTGGTGGTAGTGTGAGGGGGAACTTCATTCTAACACTGAACATGTTGTCGGACAAGCATGCCAAACAAGCTTCCTGAGTGGCTGAGTGAGCTTGCATGGGTCTTAATAATATTCTGTCTTAATTTATCCCATTGTTTAAAGTCCTGTGTATGTATGCGTGTGTTTGCTCGAGCACATGCGTGTATGTCTGAGTGTGTGTGTGTGTGTGTGTGCGTGTGAATTAGCACATGTCGATATCGATGAGAAAGGGAGGCTGGGTTAGTGTGTCAAAAGGCAGTATTGTTTTAAGCAAATTTTGAGTGTCAGGTTTTTGGTACTATTTCATATTGTATTGTAGTAATACACAGATCTTTTCAACAAACCGTCGACGTATAGAAAAGAAAAAGGGGCTATTGAGGACGAGTCTAGCGATGTACACTAGTAACCCCTAAAAGGAATGCATCGTAATTATCTATCTACGTGTACCTGAATATTTAGCTCAAATTTATAATAAATTATAGTCTCACCTTAAATTTAAGTGTTGCAAAACATTGTGAGTTAGAGTCGCCAATCTCGGGTTTGTCACGCGTGATAAACCAACAGATTGCTTCTTTAAAAAATGCATTTCTCTGGTCGTAGACATGCAGTGTGTCTGTCTCCCTCTCCTGGCGAGACGCAGCACTGCGGTCTTTGCTGTCTATGGTTGGCATAGCAACTGTGTGGTTGAACAATGTCGTGTCTGGTCCTGCCTAGGTTGTCAATAATGTTAGCTGAGAAAAAAAAAGATAAAATGCAGTGAAAATGCAGAACTACTAGTACTGTTGCATGGAAATACTCTGACCCACCTTAATTCTGAGGAAAGGTTGTTAACTGAAATGCATTGGCCATGTACGTATGTAATGTAAGATGACTTGTACACTCGTTTCAACTTGTTTTCATTTTTTTATGACTTCACATGTCGCTGTGGTGAACTATTTCAATTTTGTATAATAAATACAAATGTATATGTAAGGCACCCAAGGATGTCCGCCTTTTATTCTCTGAATCAAAAAAGTTAACATGATTAGCAAAAGTAACAGGAAGTAGAATCCCAGTGAGGCTGCTCAGTGGACAGGGAGACTAAGGCCACGGCGGGGTGGGGAACGCAGATCGCACTACGGCGGGACGTCTGTCTGTCCGTTCAGCAGGCGAGGAACCCACCATCCACGGGCAGGGCGACCCCGTTGGTCATAGAGCTCTTATCACTCAACAGGAACAGAACGCTGTTCACCACGTCCTCAACCTCTGTAACACACACACACACACACGCACAGGCACACACACACACACACACACACACACACACACACACACACACACACACACACAGGCACACGCACACGCACACGCACACGCACACACACAGTGTGAGGGCCTGGATACTACCATGGATACTACCGGGCGTTCACCCACACAATTTCATGTTTTCCATGAAAACTCACACTTTTATTCAACAGTGTTCAGCTGTGCTAAGATAATTGCATAAGGGTTTTCTAATCACCAATCAGCCTTTTAACTCACCCTCTCTACACCTATGTAGATATTCCATTAAAAATCAGCAGTTTCAAGCCAGAATAGTCATTCACCACATTATAAATTGTACTCTTGACTGTATTTCTCATTCATTTAATGTAATCTTCATTGTAAAGAACAGTGTTTTTCTTTCAAAAATAAGGACATCTCAGTGTCTCAGTGAATTGTACACAACAGCAGGGCTATCTGTAGAGGGGTGGAGGGGAACGGGGGTGGAGGGGTGGAGGGGAACGGGGGTGGAGGGGAACAGGGGTGGAGGGGAACGGGGGTGGAGGGGAACGGGGGGGAGGGGTGGAGGGGAACGGGGTGTACGGACCTGCGAAGCGGCCCAGGGGGATACGTGAGGTCATGGTCCGGGCCTTGGCTGGGTCGCTCCAGCCCAGCCGGCCCATCTCCGTCATCACCACGGTGGGGTTCACACTGTTCACGCGGATCTACACACACACACACACACACACAGTATTACATATGCACACGCACACAGTATTACAAACACACAAGTATTAGACACACACACACACACACACACACACACACACACACACACACACACACACACACACACACACACACACACACACACACACACACACACACACACACACACACACACACACCTGGTGTGCCCCCAGCTCCAAGGCCATCACTTTGGTCAGCATGTCCAGAGCTCCTTTGGTGGCACCTTAAGGCCGGGATAAAGGATGAGGAGAAACACAGACCGAAGGAAGCTATTTAGCCACTCGTGTTGCATTACCATTTCAAACATAATCTTAAATAGATTACCCTTAAATATATCAATACTGAAAAACGAACCGTGACAACTCTCAACCCGGAAATAAATATAAATCTTTTATATCAATTTGTATTCAAGGGGGGTTTTACAGGAGTCTGCACAATATTTGCAGAACCGCCGCCTACGGTGTGTGTGTGTGTGTGTGTGTGTGTGTGTGTGTGTGTGTGTGTGTGTGTGTGTGTGTGTGTGTGTGTGTGTGTGTGTGTGTGTGTGTGTGTGTGTGTGTGTGTGTGTGGGGGGTCCTCACAGTACACGGTGTGGTCCTTCAGGGCGCACTTGGAGGCCTGGCTGGAGATGTTCACGATGGCTCCGCCCCTCCCCCTGGACTTCATCCCCCGGGCAACCAGCTAGAGTCAGCCCCGCCCCCACGGGTTGAGAAGGTGTGAAGACGACCGGAGACAACATGAGCCTCAAAACACATAAACACTGACTGGAGGGATACGTCTTAAAGTAAAAAATATTGTTTTTTACTTTTTCAAGATGTGAAAAACAATCTTTCAAGATGTTCCTCTGCTTGAAAGAGGTTGTAACTCGCTATATCTTATTGCCCTACTATGTGGTCAATTACATTTTGCAAACTGTTTGTTGTCTAAAATTATCGTTGACTGCTACAGCCTACCTTGGACAGTTCCAGGTAGGTCAAAGCTAGGTTAGGCTAGAGGAAGCTTCATTTTGAAAATCCCACTCTTCCCTTCAGGCCTCCCTGCATAGCCGCACCCCCAAAACACATGACTAGCTTGCTTGCTTTAGCAATATTTGGAAGACTGCAAGCGCAATGAGCACTCAGACGACTACACAAGCAGCCGGGTGGGTACGGAGATGACAGGTAAACCATCCGATCCGTTCATTCTGACCAAACGGGACGTAAAGAGAATTTCAACGAATATGAGATATGAGTTGAAATCAATATTGAACAATAAATTACCTACACTAGCTTTAAATTAAAATAAAAGGGGATAATGACATTGTGAATCAGATTCCTGGAGAGTGTGTTGTGTGTGTTACAGTGTGTTGTGTGTGTTACCTGGGAAACATGCAGCACTGCTTTCACGTTCACACTGAAAGACCTGGATGCAAGGAAAACATCATGTTGTTAATGATATCATGTTATATTAAGTACAAGATGCATGAGAAGACTGCTGTACTTTACTTGTTTATTTCTATATTGCGAGAATTTTCCACAATTATGTTCCAAAACAAATATGTAACCTGCATAGAATTATTTCTGCTAGGCATCTATTTGTGCAGATTGGATATTGCATGCATTATACACAGCATGTTTATGAATCAATGAGAATGAGGGGCCCTACTTTTGATGCATACTAATTTTGGCAATTTAGTGAATTGAGTTTCCTACATTTTTATACAAATAGAAAACCAGCCAGATGCCGCTTATATCAACATTCAAAATAGTATACCTATCAAACTCCTCCGGGGTAACTTCGAGGAAGGGTTGCAGAGAGGCGCACGCGGCGTTGTTGACCAGCAGATCGATTGGGCCTACTACGTCATCGCGCAATGCTGCATCCGTGGCGTCCCAGTCCGCCAGGTCCACGCACACGGGCCTGATGGACGGACACTGCGGGGGAGGGGGTGGGAGAGAGAACAGCGGGGGTAAAGACGACAGCGCGCTTTTCTCGACAATGAGCGGAATAATTCTGCACACAAAGATCGCAGAGAGAGACAGACGAAGAATCTCAAACAAACAAATGAGAGTGGGGGTGCAGAATTCCAGAAGTGGCAGCACCGACCTCTTCATGGCAGATCAAGGAGGGGAATGTGCGTGTGTGTATGTGTGTGGGGAGGGGTTCCTCGAACCTCGAGAACGAGACTGTCCAGGTCAGCCCGCGTGCGCGTGACCGCCGTGACCTCTGCGCCGCAGCGAACGAGCGCCAGCGCGGTGGCCCTCCCGATGCCTGAGAAAACAAATATCCATAAACACAAAGAAACACAAAAGCTATTGTGCACTTGAGCTGCCCGTGTGACACGGGGCTGACATGCACACATTCCAATCGTGCTTCGGGCTGTACGGCATTTTTTTTTAGCATTCTTCTAATCGTCCACTTTCTCACCGCTGTGGGAATTCGTTAGGTTATGTTTGACCAAATGTGTTTTTATAAATCGAGCCTGATGGTGTCACTGTGGTTGTTTGGATGTTAATCTTTCAGGCTTTACCTTTTCCTGCACCCGTGACCAGGGCGCGTTTTCCTGCGAAAGAGATCTCCATGTATCCTGAAATTAATAATGAATCCACAAATGCACACATTGTTGCGGTTTATACGGAGCAGAGCCTGCAGAACAGACCATTGTTGCAGCAGGACTTGGTTTTACAACACCATCAAGTCGCTACTCCATAAGTTATACGGAGAGGGCTACTGAATTAACTTCTCCGCTTTAAAGTTAGCAATCGTCCATTTGCAATGGCTTTAATTAGTTAGTTTGATGGAATTAAGTGATCACATCGGAACCGAGCTGATAATGCGGTCTCTGTAGGGGATTTAGAGCCTCGTCAGGTCTTACCTACCTCCTGGTCAACGTCGTGAACGCAGTGCAGCTGTGGGGTTCACTTA
This sequence comes from Gadus chalcogrammus, assembly GCF_026213295.1. Lineage (NCBI taxonomy): Eukaryota > Metazoa > Chordata > Actinopteri > Gadiformes > Gadidae > Gadus > Gadus chalcogrammus. Next base: position 6,663,437 of record NC_079429.1, read on the forward strand.
CACAACTAGCTAGTTGTGTAAGTTTAAAGTTACACAACGAAATAAGTGAATGGAGAATGCCTCTTTTGCTTTCTGAACCCGATCATGGGTCATCACTAGTTTAACTTAAGTAAAATATTGCGATGTCTTCCTGTAGTTGCTTAAATCGCTTGCTATGTGCAAAATCAGCTTTGTCGTATAAAGGCCCCCTATCTAGGGTATGACTTCTTGACATGGTTTTGATCGCATCGGGAAACTAGGAAACTTGAGAATAGGATACTGGAATTGGCTGCTAGTCTGTTATCTGTGAACAAACAAAAGTTTGCAAAGTCCACACATCATCGGCAATAAAAGGGAACCAGCAACACTTGTATTTTCATTGTAAAAAAAACATAATAAAATACATTGAAGGTAATGCACAGGAATGATATCGGACATTTGAACATTAGCCTGTTGGATGCAGTCAACAGACAACATCACAAAAGGGGTTTGGCAAGAAAGCACAGAGCGGTCATAGCAGTAGTGCGCCCTGCGCACACAATATACTGCAGGTAAAAATAATTGTGATTTAGCTCAGTACCATTTCAGATTCCAAGCGCTATAGCTTGGCATCAAAAAACACAAAAAAAAGTCCATAACATATTGCCATAGCAACACTTCATTTAGCGAGGGGCGAGTCCATCCAAACCACAGGAAAAGAATCACTGAAGAACTGTTCTCAACGAAGGCAGTAGCTCTCCATTTAACACACAAAGAATGAAATAGTCAGTATTGTTTACTGGTTCATAGTGTGTGTGTTGGAGCAGAGAGGTGCCATGTAGCAGAAAGAAGGGCAGTAGAGAGTGGCAGTTTCAAGGAAGGGGATAGACTTGTGATGGCAGTGCTGGCCTTTCTCCATTGGCACCTTTGGCCGCGCCGAGTCAAACCGAGCCGCACTGACATGCGTTTCAATTACCGGTTTAAGGTCAGACACCCTCAGCCCTGTGGTAATGGGGGACGGGACGCAAATCCCAGCTGTCACGGAAAGTCAAAACGAGTCAAGCTAGGCCAGTGTGGTCCATTGGAAAAAGGGCAGTTGATGGTATTGGTAGTTTTGGCGGTAGCGATGGAGGTGCTGAGGTATTCAGAAGTGTCCTCCTGGGTTCCCGGCGAGGCACCAGTCTGTGTCCGGGTACAGCAGGCAGTGGATCGTCTTAAACCTGAGAGGAAGAAAGGAAATAAAGTTGTAAGTATGAACATATGAGGGCGGACAGTTCAGCGCCAAGCAGATTAAAACTAGAGGGAAGGTTCTGCATAAGTTCTGTACGCCCAGTGCAAACACACTGGTAGGTGGGTTGATGTGAAGACGGAACTAAAGAAAAATAATGCCAGAACGTTCTTGCAAATAAATGGCGGACAAGTCATTTTTTACAACGGCTTCATTCTATTCATAGAATGGTCCAAAATAAAATCTGTGGATATGGATATTATTCACAAATCAAGACAGCTAGGTTTTCTACCTCTCTGTGATGCGTCGGCGACACGACAAACTAAAGCAACGCAGTGTTTTTTGTGTTTTACCGTGACGGGTCTTCAGCCAGAGAAAAGGGCCCCCCCACCGCGACCACGTTCCTCCTGTTCTCAAACCCTCCATAGCTCAGTGTCACCTGAGTGGAGAGGACAAAAACCAAGGTATTAGAATCATAGGAAGAGTGTGTTGATAATGTAATGTAGAGCATGCAACAATGATTACATCTATTTCGGTGTTATGAAAGACTTGTTTTGAGACTGCTTATGGTAAGAAACTTAAAATAACTGCCGTTTGCTTCGAATGATATTCTGTACTGTATCCATTTGTTTTTGGAGTGGAAACAGCAGGGCTTCTTTTTATAATTTGCCATAATGCAATGGAAGGATGATGATGGAGGAATAAAGTGCATCATTACCATAAATTAAAACAGTCATAAAAATCTACCACAGAAGTGTGGATAACAAAGAAAGTGCAAACATATTGGCACTGTGTGTGTGTGTGTGTGTGTGTGTGTGTGTGTGTGTGTGTGTGTGTGTGTGTGTGTGTGTGTGTGTGTGTGTGTGTGTGTGTGTGTGTGTGTGGTGCATCGTCATCATCATCACCACCCTTATCAGACAAGACCCGACCACTGAGCTCTCCTTGAACACCTCTCACATGTGCCCCCCCCAGGCAGAGACACTCACCTGGTCCAGCACCGTGTCCGTGGGCAGCTTCTGCAGGTTCTCCAGGTGGGAGTGGAATAGGTACGTGTGCGCCAGCCGCACCTCCAGCAACGCCTCGATGATGTAACCGATGGTGCAGTCGTCAGGGAGACGGATCTTCTCCGCAGTGCTGATGAAGTTGCCCAGACTAGGAGAGAGAGACACGGTTAAGGAACAAGAGCTGAGAGACTTCCTGTCATGATGAAGTTGCCCAGACTAGGGGAGAGAGACACGGTTAAGGAACAAGAGGTGAGAGACTTCCTGTCATGATGAATTTCAGTTTGCAGGTTCAACCCTTTTCCTCAAGAACTATGTTGAAGCATGCTCCAAGTAGCAGGCTTGCAGTGTTCTTTGGAAAAGGTACTCGAATCAGGATCGCTTTTAACTCACTTTATTTGGTAAAGGTTTAGTCTAGTCTCTATGAACCAAAAGGAGAGGAATTGTATTATGCACACGTGGAGATACACTTAGTAGGGCATCTGATAGATGCGTTACCTGGAGCGTTCTGGCCCCCTGGGCTATGTGATGTGACTTTAATACTGGGCAGGCGTGGACTTGGTTATGTGCTCTGATTGGCTAAGCATGGTTCTGAACTCCCGCCTCCTGGATACCCGTACGTGTACTCTATGCTGATCTCTTGCGGCTATGTGTGGGAATTACACTTAATTGGCAAGGGCATATTGTAGCCTGTTGGTATGAATGTGTCAAGTATGTTACAGGCTGTGCTCCAAACTCCAGGTCGTGTATTGAATCCCAGCATCGTTCTGTTGTTAAGAAGACACAGGAGATATGGGTGTGGCTCACCTCGCCCAGGGGCTCATCTTCAGCGCCAGACCTCGGCTGATGCAGAACCCAGCTCCACCGGTTGCAAACCAGAACTTCACAGACACCTGCGACGAGAAGGGGGTGGAAATAAATGAATTAAAAAACACAATAACATCCAGGTGGCTGGGGCGGAACACAGCACAACAGGATGATCAATGGGGATAATATTTGTTTGGAAGCCTCATTGGCTGCAATAATCAGTTCCACTAACAGCTAATCAAGGACTCTGACACTGAACAGCAGCTAGGTGGCCAAACAAAGTCATTTTATAATGAGCAGCGAGCATTGCCATTCCATCTTCGGTGTGGAGCTATTTTCAAGTAACCGCAATCACAAACTCTATCCATAATATCCGCCCTCTCTAAAGTAGCTGATATGAAAGGTATATGAGGTCTCCATCTTCTCTATCTCACAGTAGTTTCAGTGTTCAGTAGTTCCATGTCCATTTAATATTTGCAGCCCACAGAAGACCCCAATCCACAAATATTTGGTATCTATTGAATCGTCTTCATACTAATAATAAAGTTCAATAACAACCTCCGTACCCATGACCCATGGATGAGGTATTACCCCGCTACCCCTAACCCTTAATAAAGTTGTCATCTTATCCTGTTATCTAATCTTATCCGCCGTTAGTTGCCAGCTACTAAGGAGGGCAGAAAAAACAGAAACAACTCTGCAAGGGGGGGCTGGGGGGCTGGGGGGGTTAGGGTTAGATCAGGGGGGGGGGGACACGCGGAAGATTTCCACGGCGTACCGATCCGTCGCTCTTGACCCTCTCGGCGGCCTCGATGGGGTGGTCCAGGCTGGGCCGGCCCAGGTACACGTCCTGGCTGGGGTGGTAGGAGGACAGCAGGCGCAGCAGACTGGGGAGGATCACATAGTTGTCGTCGTCCACGTGACAGAACCACCTGTGATGAGGACACGGGGATCAGAACCCAACGTGTCACCGGGGGGGGGGGGGGCACTAGCAGACCACTCTCCGCCGGGGCCGAGTAGATCATCCGATTTCATTTCACCAGCACATAAAACAATTGGAAGCATGTATAATGAAAGAAAGAAAGAAAGAAAGAAAGAAAGAAAGAAAGAAAGAAAGAAAGAAAGAAAGAAAGAAAGAAAGAAAGAAAGAAAGAAAGAAAGAAAGAAAGAAAGAAAGAAAGAAAGAAAGAAAGAAAGAAAGAAAGAGATCAGAACTTAATTAATCCCTCGGGAAGGTTCCCTCAGGCTATTGCACAGGTATGGAGGTGAGAGAGTGTCATTTCTTTTGAGCTTTCAGGCTTTTAGTAGACCATGCTATATAGGGTTTAACCGCAGCTATGAAACTTGTTCATGGAGTTGTCTGCCTGATAGCATAGCAACTCTTTTCTTACAAGGGAGAGCAAGGAGGGAAGTAGGACTGACAGAATGCCCACCGTCGACGTCGAAATGTATCCCAAAATAGCCGTTTGTTGCCGAGTAACAACCACAACACCCACATTAGGCAATAGGCATAACCGTTCATGTCCAGATCAATGATTGTTAATAAATTATTAATAATGAATCCCTTGATGTACACATTGCACTCAGCGTAAATAACTAAACGACTCCTCGAATGCAAGAGTCTGACCGAGGATCCGAGCATCAACAAAAGGGGACCAGAGAGGACACCGAGGAGATGTGTGTTGGCTCACTTTTTCTGAGACTCGATGAACTTGTCGTACTCCACAGACATCTTGCAGCAGAGGGCCTGGCGTGTGTGTGCGGCGGAGCAGTTGGTGTTGATGATGTTGACCCCTCCTGGGAAGAGGAACACACCCAATGAACGGCCGACTAATTATGACCTGCACAGCAAGTGTTCATTCAAGACAAGGATTTCCGGGCATTAATTATGCATCAATCGGTTTGAGGGTAATCATTGGAGAGATGGTAGAATTACAGCTGAACACTTTTACTGTAATGACTACAAAATACTGGTGCAAGTCTTTGCTGCTCAGTCAGAGTGATGGTTTTTCCTACATTGTGCAGCAGCTAAATGACTAGAGATACCTATGGGGCTTCATTAGATGACTTCATGATGTAACACAGTGTCCTTCTTACCTGCTCTTTTTCGTAACTCGCTGTCCTCACCGTCAGTGAATATATATGTCTGAAAGATAAAGAATCAAGAAAGATATGCCTTAGTACCCCAGACTCTGAAGCAAATTTAGTCGCACACACACACACACACACACACACACACACACACACACACACACACACACACACACACACACACACACACACACACACACACACACACACACACACACACACACACACACACACACACACACACACACAAAACCAATGACGGATCGTTCTGAGAGATTGCATGACCGTCTCCTGAGACATAAAGATTCAGATCAAGCCCATCCCAGGTCAGAACTAAACAGATAAGTTCTGGATAAACACGGTGGAGTCGGAATCTAGAAACACACCCAGCGTAACTCTAACTGCAGCGTTCCCACTCTACATTCCCACTCTAATCCCAGCACTTGTGCAAGATCCTGTTGAGGCCTACACCAGCACAGCTCCTCACCGAAACGGGCAGGGTTATAGTTTCCACATGGAGAAACGCCTGCACTATACTGCTGTGCCTGTGACTCATCCATTCCTTATTATTCCTCAAACAAACCTTCCTTGTCCCACGACCGTCTGTGTTCTGAACCTTTAGGTAGGCCCTTTATTTTTCCGTAGGCTTTTACCTAGGCCCAATAAAGCAGCATGCCTTGGTTGTAACTTCAGCGCCAGCAAACGAGCCCTAGAGTTACAAGGCCCCATGTTGGTTGACTTTGACATTGGATAACTGCAGGTTCGTCCATCTGGGTGAATGTTATTTGTTTTCAAAGCATTATCACCTTGTGGCAATCTCTTGTTTATCCGACTGCCATATGAGCAAGTTGGGTAACACACACAAATGCACCTTTCTTGTTTGCTTCATCACTGGCCGTTAAACATAAGTGGCAAACTCAAGCTCAATTTTACTGCTCCAAGAGCACTTAACTCAATCTTGCCAACAGTCTGACACCAGCTGCTTGACATTTACTAATAAAAGGTCCCACTCTGTGATTCTTTTGCCTTTCAAGTACGGTATAATATTTTCTTTCAAAACAGATTTTCTCAGTAACATAACCACAAATGGAACTGGACAAACTTCTGGCCGTGTTGCTTCAGGCTCTCTCTAGGACTGGGAGGAGGGGGGTAGAAATTGGGACGTGGTGGCCTTTCCCGAGTTACATGGAACAATGAAGCTCTCTGTCCCAACACCCCTTGACTGACGCCTAAAAGCTTTTAATGGCTTCAGAAAAAAGGCTGTGGTCGCCTTTTTGCTTCCGTCTCGTCGCCGCAGTGCAGCAGAGGCACGTGGGGGACACGGGGACCTGACTTATGAGCGGGGCGAAGGCGTCGGATGTGTTGAAGTGAACAGGCGCGGGACAGAGATGCTAACGGCGTTGGGACAACGTGAGCTGCTGACGCCACACGCCAGTTTCGGTGTAGTAAGCAGCCTCTACGAGTCCTGACTCACGGTGGGTAACGGTGCAGATCGTAGCTTTGATTTAAGTACAAATGATAGGTTTTTTTTCTTTGTTTATATAATATGCTGAAACACAAGACAAGTGCACCTTTGTTTTAAGGTTGCAATGGGAATGGGTTGTGTGTGAGGGTCTTAGGCTTGAGGGTAGGGCACTAGTTCAATATGATCGTTTATAGTTTTGAACGGGGTTGTATAATGTTAAAGATAGATATAGAAATAAATATAGATAAATATAGAATTTAGAGTTTTGAAACATCGGAGAGAAAATAAAACTACAATGGTATTTTGAATAGCATAAACCTCACAAAGCACCAGCATATCATGATTATCATTGATTGGAAACTGTGGAAAATTCCCATTGAATATAATGAGAAAACCTAACTCCATAGAGCCCAGCCCTATTCGAGAGCTCCAGACATGACTGGCATCAGTGCTCGATACCTGGAACAGCACAGTGATCCCAGCCTGCTCTGGGGTCCAGAGTCCTTTCAGGCTGAAAGCTTTTCACTCACACTTGAACTGCTCAATCCAAACCCAACCCCTACATACCTCCTCAATCAAACCAGGGTAGGGGAGGGGAACAGGGGTCCCAACCCAGCAGACTGCTCACACACACACACACACACACACACACACACACACACACACACACACACACACACACACACACACACACACACACACACACACACACACACACACACACACACACACACACACACACACACACACACACTTTCTCTATTAGATGCATACCCATACTGATTTGGGAACTGGCAAACTCGCATGCCTGCTTCACTCTCACATGCACACACATGCCAATGACAATCTCATTCCAACTATTGTGCGGGTGGAGTAGAGTGAACAGTATTTTCCTGTGTTTCCCGTTCCTCCCGTTGAAATCCTGACGAAAGATAAGGAGGAGATGTAGCAAAGAGAGAAGCAGGGTAGATATAGCGAGAACGCCCTCCCAAAAATAATACATGAGCCAAGCAACCGCAGACCTCAGCAAAGCTTCAGTCAGACTTGAGCCCAGAGTACTAACGTAGGAACACTTCTCGTGTCTGAATAATACTTCTATCTCAATAAAAGTACAATTTGAATGAGGCCAACATCTGAAAGATACTACCATCTGAATAATACTACCATCTAACCAGTACCAACATCTGAATAGTAAAAGAATCCCTTTAGCTATCCAGCACTTGTTCTAGTTACACTTGGATGTGTATTTGTTTCATGTTTTTAAAGCCTAAACGTCACACTGGATGAACATGTCTGCCACCCCCAGGTTGTGTTTGAAACACCCCTCATTTTGTGTGATTGCAGCAGCCAAAGGAAACACACAAAACTAGAGGCAGACCCATACTGGAATTTAGGGAGCGATGCCAATCCGGATCTTAGGGAGTCAAAAGTGACCACTATCTATTTATCAGCTGGTATTCCAGACAAAGACATATCGGCTGTTATTCAATATATTGTGTCAGGTGTCCTGGGGGTGGAGCAGCTTCTTGGAATTTGCTGCTCACCCTCCAGCTATGCTCCAGCCCACATCAATATTGCATTAAAATCATGAGCCAAAGGAACCAACTGTTCAGGGAGGAGCTAGTAACCTACCCACAGAACATGATGTGCAGAGGCTGAGAGGGTCAACCGCCACAGTAGAGGATCGACACCATTTCTTACGTTTTCATATCGGCGCATATCACCAATCACATACGCCGATACTGCTAAATCTTTGATCAAATAAGCCAACCGATATATTGCTTGGAGGCTACACAAAGCATGTTGCTTTTCCGTTTTCTATGTCGGGAGAAAACGGTAGATGGTGTTGAAGGCCAGGTTCATATCTGAGAATAATGTATAGTGTATGAAGAAGGGATGATGATGATGAAGATGATGATGATGATGATGATGATGATGATGATGATGCTACAAATCCTGGGCTCAAACAAAAGACGGCAACCAAGCGTGTGAACGTTGTAGAAGTGTGACTAGCTCATAGGAAGAGCACTCGTCGCGTGAGGCCGGTCTTACCTGCTCTTTAGCTTGGGACCCCCATGTCTGGAGGAGCAGCTCCAGCCTGGAGCGGTGGTACTTCTTGGTGGTCTTCACAGCAATGAACACATCCTTTGGATTGAGAGGGTCCCGGGACCCCCCACCCAACGCCTTGAGTCCACCCTCCTCCCCCTGCGGGAGGAGGCCTCCCGCTGGGCTTCGGAGGGCATCGGCGCCCCTCCTCCACGGTTCATAGTCCCCGCTGGCGGTAGCTCCAGGCTCCTTGGATCTCTTGCGTAGCCCCGTACTACCTATCCCTATACCCGACCTCTGGAGGTGGTCGGGGGCCGCCACACCGGCGCTGCCCGCCCAGGAGGGCCTCGCGCGGGGCCGCGGCTGCGGCGGATCCCCCTGGCGGCGCTGGGGGGCCTGGAAGGCAGGGATGAGGATCAGCAGAAGGCCGCAGAGCGCCAGAGACAACAGGAAGCAGAGCTTGCTGACGCCCACCGACGCCACGTGCATCCTGGCAGGGCCGATCAGGACCCAGCGGGTCAGCCCCCAGGGCTGGCTTCACCCGACACGCCGCTTCTGGGTCCCATCCTCATGACATCACTAGAAGAATTAAAGACGAATAGAGTCTATAGGTAGTAGCCTACTGCTACAGTGAGTAGCACTGGTATGCTAATGTAAGCCTTAAAAATGACCATGTTACATTGTATTGTATTTCACATGTTTCACACTTTTTTTACACCTTAGTACTGTAGTACTCGCTTTTGAAATGCACACTGTTGGTTTTTAGATTTACTTAAGGATGCGAGACCATGAGAAGTAGTCTACTTTAATATCAATGTTTTGTGTTGGTACTCAAGTAGCCTACTTTTTGACCTCCTAGAATGTTATGGCTGACACACTGATTGAAACCCTTTTTATCCGATACTGCGAAAAACAGTCACCTAAATTAACTTTGTTTTTAAGGAAGGTCATTCATGCTATATACTATTGTCTGCAAAAACTGACAGCAAGAATAAGATTACATTTACTTAAATAGATGACCAAACATACGATGCAATTTAATTGCTATAATAATAGAACTGTAAATGACCAAAAAAGAAATGGTAGAAGCTTGCGTTCCCGAGAGGAGTCGGACCAGATTAACTCTCACTTAACTGAGCAAATTACAAGTGCAGATAGGCTTAGAATACACTTATTTTTGTTCCTACAAAATTGCAATAAAATCGTACTCGTCGTCCGTGGTGGAAGTGCAATGGTTGCAGAAACTTACCATCATACGGATCTCAATCTGCTGCTGTTTTCCGATTAACATGTTCTACCGAAATCGGGGAAACGAAAATCACGGCCTAAACGAATATGTTACACAAATTATTAAAGCCCATTGAGTTTAGAGCCCAAGTTTCATTCAAGGCTAAACTAAATCGAGTCTCGTTGTCTGCCCGTTTTGTTCAGCGGGACTTTGAATCAGAGCCCAAACTTCGCCCCTTCGTTAACTCCCCTTCTTCGTCGATTTACTAAAATTAGATTGAGATTATCCCCCTCGTTTGGGAACTATACGTAAAAAGCATAAGGAACACCACCGCAGTAACAACCCGGCGGCCATAGCCCAAATCAGATTTTAGCTCGATGCCCAGTCCAACCACTACTACTACTCATACTCCCCCGCCCCCCGTCCCTTTATTATTGTCTCGCAGCGAGGCTCATAAGGGTAAATACCACGTTGACCTAGGCTGAGTTAAGATCCGGACTTTTATCGTTACCTAGTGTACCTCAACGCCATTTCCGGTCTATTGCTTCCTATGAGATGTTTTCAACAGTGAAGTCCCCGCCGCGCCGGAGCCATACGAATATGAACATGACGGACCGAAAGAATATATAATATGGAGATTTTAGGATATTCTTTACAAAGCAAAGACCGAAACATTTATTGCAGACGGTTACCCTTCTAACGGAAGTCCCGCCCTTTATTTCTCGCCGCTAAACTCGTGTAACTGAAAGTCCCGCCCTCTCTCTTCCCAATAACGCTCATTTGGAGCATCCCGTTCCAGGCGTTCAGCTGTGACATGAGGACGCCTGGGAACGAGGTTACGTAGAATACCAACACATTCAACCCAGTGCCCTCTGCCCGAAAGACCACACAGCCACCGGCCCTTTGTCATGTATTATTTATTAACAACCGTGTAACTTTACGCATGCATTAACAGCAGTAGGTAAGTAAACAATAAGTAAGAAAGTAAGTTTATATAGGTTAAAGTCAGTAGCCTAAATAATAAATAAAAAATGTGAAATGTTTTTTTTGTTGAAATTGATTGCTTTTTATATGCGTAACTTTTTTTTAATGTCAACAAATATACTTACAACTCGTTTATTGGTATCGCACCACTGCACCATCTGGAGGGTGGGTTGTTAACCGGGACACGACCCGGCAGGAACCCCGAAACTACAGAGCCTTTTGTTCAGCTTGAAAGAAATAATGAAACATATATCAGACAAATTGTTTAATAATACCCAATACTATCATGTGTGGGTCAGTATATATGAAACATGTGTTTTCATCGTCAGTTCTTATTTTTTTAGATGTGACTTTTTTTCATGCATGTGATAAATTATATCAAGCTGGTAACGGCTTCAAACTTTCCCAAGTTAAGTTTGTTTTTAGATTTAGATTGCAGGCAAGGAGGAGACAGTGTGTGATGCAGGACAGCTGCCGTTCAATTAAACACGGCAGCATTAATCTTCAGTGTGCTGAACTATCACCACACTAAAGATGTTTATTTTAATATAATTTGTATTTTGAATAGACAGATTCAGAACCTGAAAGCAACCTGTTATTGGCCTTTGAATTACATATTATGCATGATCAAAACCTCAGCCGAGCCAGGCTATTTCAGGTCAAGTAGCTAGTTATAAATGTGTATTTAAACTGTTTATGATTACAGTGCAGGGTGGAAGTTGAAGCCATGTAAATAGATGTTGTGGAGCCCAGCAGAGCTCTCCAGATGTCCACAAATTGGTATGCATCTGAACCCTGCTGCACATTATGGTTCCTCATGGTCCTGGAGCTCTTTCGCCCACCACTTCAGCCTCCTAGATGAGGCCACGGTGCCAACTCACCTGTCGGCAATCTACCTCATTAGTCTGCAGAATATAAACCTTGGTTTCCCGGTCGGATCGTTTTCTTCACCTTGTGTTAGCAATGTCCCGGATTCAGAAAGATTTGCAGCAAGTTCTTTGTTTAGTTACTGACCCCACGCCTGTCAGACTTCCCACGTGCTGCCGAAACCCATGTCTGTCCGAAGACCTATCCCTGGAAGAACAGTCTCCTGTGTGACTTGCTGCCCCAAACATGAACCCTCATCAGTCCAACTACTAGCCCATTGCATCTGTTGGTTACCAACTACCCCTTCATCTTGCCCATGCCCGGCCTGTCGTTATAGATTATTGTGTCTTCAGTGAATCCCTTATCTATTCTCATTCTGTGTGGTTGTTTTTATTAACATTTTGGTCTACTGCCATGGCCTTCAATCCTTAATAATAGTTATTTTTCAGAGTCTTCTGTATGAGGATAGCTATTTAAGTGAAAAATACCTCAAAAAATATACCTTTCGATGATTGAAGTGGTCCAATCACAGATCCAATGCAAACTCACATACGCCTCCCAGGTCAACAAAAATATACCAGGTAGCCCTCCACATTCTACCATCCGTTATCTATTCCACTTTATCTAGGGTGTGCTGGAGAAATATTATAGCCAACACCAATAACATTTCACCAGCACCCTCATTCAAGAAATCTGTTTTTTGTTGTAAAAACAATCTTGATGGTTTATTTCTGATTAAAAAAAAGTAAGGTGTTTTTTTTCATAATTGGCTTCTGGTTCGGCTCTGCGGAAAGTGAATTCTTTTGAGGCATAGTGAAAACGTTAACAAGGTTTAGGGCCCCTCCCCCAGTGGTTTCAGGACCCCTGCACTGAATTCAACCTAGACTGCTGTTAGAACCAGACGTGTTCCTCGGCACAAGCTTCAGTAACAAAGGGCTTGGCTCTGCAGATCTGATTTAAGAGATACATTTTGGAGGTATGACATTTATGCACGCCAATAACAGCTAAATGAATTCCTGCCAGCTGATTAATATTTAATACATTTGGTATCTGAAGTATTGGCCCGTAAGTAATTGCTAAATGATTAGCTTCAAAGGATATGGTAGATGGTCAGGATATGATCTGTTGGTTTAAAAGTTAGGATGTGATTGTGACTCGGAAAGTTCCAAACTGTTTTGTGCCGGTGCTCTTTAATTGCTTTTTAGAATAAATGTTTCACTAGTTTGCCCAGAGCAGCCTACCAGTCAAAGTCTACAGTGACCAGCCTTCAATTTCACTGTCCAACTTCTTAGCCGTCACTTTGGTTCTAAAGTTGATGGAGAAAAAAGTAAATTTAGTCAGTGGTGGATGAATTTAATCATCATACCCTCATAATTCCAAATAATTTGGAACAAAAACGATGCCTATCATAATAAAGTATTTAAAATATTTAATGAATACTGAAATTGGCCTATTGATGTTATTTTTTGATAAATGTCTATCTCATGGTACCCACCATACTAAATTGGCACCTACATTTCCAAAGGATATTGACCAAATGCTTTTTTCTTTTCTAGGCCAGCTACATTTCAAGTGGGTTCAATGGTTATCTCAACCAATTCAAATGGCAGGGGTAATCGGTTTTCTGTCTAGCTTTGAAACTCGTTTTGGTTTGGCTGTTCAATAGGACCATGAAAGGGATTTTCATGATTCTTTGTGAAGGCAATAGTTGATGTGGGAAATGTCAACCATGTTCAAATGGCAATATATTAATTTTCATGAGGAAGGAATTAAACCAAAATATTTAATTTGAAGGTGACATGAAAATATGCCCTTTAGTCTTTTGTGATTGTGACACAAATCTCGGTTTGGTAGTGCATATAACATTAAAATAAACATTAATAACCATGCATGATATTCAATATGCCATAGACATTATTCACCATGACAACTCACTGTTGCACATGAGAGAGTCTGGATCAATATTTGTGTCCCTTACAGATTCATCATCATGCCGTCACAACATCACATCCTGTTCTAAAGCCTTCTTCTGAATAAGGCCTCTAAAAATACCTAGAAAGGAGATTCAATTAATGTTTTTAAAGGCCATCTGATTCATCGTCCACATGAAATCGATTTTTTTTTAAATACATTACACACATTGCCACTTAGCCATGGTGACTATAGCCCCATACGTCATGAGGTTCTGAATATAATCAAGGGGGGGCCTGAATTGCTTCTAACAAACAGAAATCCTGTAATCCCATGGTTTATTGTGATTAAGGGCTGTAGAAATAAAGTTGGCTTGAGGTATCAGAGCAGGGTTGAAACGGAAGCAAACACTGCATTCTGATGATCACTAGAGGGCAGTCATGATAGAGATTTGTGGGAGATGGCATTCATCTGTGATTAGGTTACGCTATCTGAAGAACGGTGTTGGTAAAAGTTGCTTCCATGCAGTAGGCTACAACGAGGAATCGTCTGTTTATTGAGTTCCTTTCGAGTTCAACCTATTCATCTGAAATAAGTAGATGTTATTCGATTTAGTCCTCCTGCTGAGTAGCATACATTATTCATGTAGACTCCACCGGACATCATTATACCTCATCAGGTTCATATGGGCTGCAGGTCCTTTCCAGTCTGATATGTTTTGCACTATGCTCCAGCTGTTGTTCAAGTGTGAGCATGGGCATGTCAGACCTTTTCAATGCTTTTTGAGCATAACAACAACAGTCGTCGCTGTAATTTGTAGCTCAAGAACAAGCAACTGGAGAATAATAGGGCTGATGCATCACAACGTCACCTAGAAATGACCTCCATTTTGGAAGCCCAGAGACATTGAGATGTTTGTTATTATGTTTGTAGCAATGTTTTTTTGGTCATTGTTTAGTACTGAATAATGGAATGAATTGGATGACGGGGGGACATTGTTGTGTTTGAAACTGCTGCAGCATTTCTCATACAAGACGTGGCAAAATAAAGTTCACGGTGTATTCACGTGTATTCAAGATTTGACAACACGAAAAAGATCTTGCATCCGTTCAATATGGCCTTTGCCAACAAAGAATCCCAGGATGCATCCTGTTGTTAGCCTGTCCAGTGAGAATAAGCAAGAATGCATTTCAAATGTACACATTTTATTTGAGTTGAGTAATACAGTATCAGTATCACTTGTAGAAGGCCTATTGATGGGCTGAGAATGTTAAGGGTGTCCCCACTAAGTATATATTCCGGTATAAACATAATCCCATCCATTCATCGGCATTCACCTGATTTATCTAAGCACCAGCTGCCATGTTGTAGCTGGCATATTTTCATTGCCTTCACATTAGATATATGAATTATATATTAACATTAATGAAGAATATTTCACCTTCATAGCAGTTAAGTACTGCAAGGCCACCGGATAAATTTACAATGGCCAAGAATACCTCTCATCTTCATCTTCTATCAACAATCTGTCATTTACCCATACGACCCCTCCCTCCGTACACAAGGGGGGGTGAAGTCTTACAAAAGCACTGTTTTAGATATTTTGCAGATGTCCAGATGTCTCTTTTAACTGAAAACATGAGACCTCAAGTGGAAGAAAAGAGGCATTTAAATAAAGCAGACTCTGCCTGTCACATCCCAGAGTGCTTCTCATTACTAGTGCTCCCTCCCAAGACATCCATCATTAAAAAATACTATTAATTACCCAGACGGATTTCCATAATTCTAGAATTGCCTTCTTTTCCAGCCCTGACATATCCCCATGCATAAAACATGCTTCGTACATTAGTCCTGTCAAAATCCAATTACCCAACAGGCACACACCGCTCATCTGTGTGAAAACAAATCCCAGACGTTCACATCATGTTCTACGTTATAAGTGCGGTTTAAGTGGCGTGGTCAAATGAAAAAATAAATGTGTGTAGGACTTAATGGTAAAAATATAGCACTTCATGAAAGTAGGACTCACTGGTATAATGAATGGTAATAATCAAAAACAGCATTTAAATTATTGTCTCAGAAATTACAGAAAGGAGTTGTTCACTGGATCAGCTGTGCCCACAGACCATAGAACAGGAAACGAATAGAAACCAAGGCGGTTATGTCAGTTAAAGAGGGAATTATACTTAACCACCTGTTGTTTGTCCAAACTGTGTGTCTGCCAACAGCATCCACTGCAGGCCTCGAAACCGCATGGGGTAAAAGAGGCCATTAACACTAAATGTGGATGTTTTTACTCTAAACACTGGGGGCTGCACCACCCAAGACATAATGTGGACAGATTCGGGGTATTTAGTATAAATGGGTTCAGTATCCAGTACAGTGTAAAACATTTAATAATATCAGGGAGAAATTGATTTATATGTTGTAGCAGGCTCTAGGTGTGGGGGTTTCCACACTACCAAGTGACTTCCTCCCTTAAGGGGCCCAGACACAGACCAAACTCAAAGCAACGGACAAATGCCTTTATCCGACCACTCCGTTGCCTTTCGTCCTACCAGTTTGGCAGAAAAGTTGCATTGAAACATACCGCGAAGACTGCTGCCAACTACACAGCAGCGGGTACGTTGTGTGCTTGCACGAGATGGTCCCAAACATCGGTTGGTGCTAGTCTCGTGGCACCAGTCTGCCCCTCCCAAACACGCACTGATTTGCTGGTTGTCTGCTAGCAGCACACAACCAATCAGAGGCTCCGATCCTCAGATGGCTACTCTCTCAGGCTTCGCAAGTTGAATCGGACCAGACATCGTCCGAGCGGTTCGACAAAGCTTTCAACACAGCTGAAACACCGAACAGATTTGTTACCGAACTCGTCCGAGTCTCCCCAGACGTTTCAGATGGCCAACAGTTAGGTCAGCGTGTTCCACGCTTACATGATCCTCAGGCTTGCCTTGTCAAGGGAGGAAGTCCATGTAAAGCGCTGAGACCATAGTGACTCCATCTGCTTCTTAAAGGTCCCATGGCATGCCACCAGGTGTGGGCTGATTAGCCGTTACAAGCCGTTTTGGAAATCTGTCCCTTATGACATCACAGGTGGGCGTGTCCACCTAGATGTGTGCTGCTGGATAGATCAGTCTGCCAACCTGGTGGCATGTCATGGGACCTTTAAGTCTTGAATGGGTATGGGAGAGGCGGAGGTTTGGATTGAAAGCATTACAATTTTCGGTACCTACACATATGTGCTCTTTTTTTCTAAATGGATTAGAAAGCAGACATGAAGAAGGCCAACACGCATTGATTTGAATATAGTCCGCACTGCAAGCATGCAAATCCTACGTGGTTCAGCACACAAATGAAATGCATGGTGATTATCCATCTCGAATTATAGGAGTAATTCCAATAGACCGAAGATTCCTATTAACCTTCCATCCATCTTCTCTCTTCAGTTCAAGCCCTAACTTATTTTCAAAGAGCGCAACATTTCAGATGTACTCTTGGCTCTACTGAAGTGGTCTTTCGTTAGGGACAGGAGGGAGCCACAAATCGCCAGCAAAGGCAGAATAATCAGGTAATTTAAAATCAAGGGAAGCAAGTCCATCGTGGCCTTTAGGGAGAGTTGATGATTATGGAATTACACTTGAAACAAATGTTTGAATATGTGACCGTGTTTGAGAGTGCTCATTGAACGGCTGTGAAGAGGGACATATTGCAGTTTCATAGGGACACCATTCAAAGTCTAAACAAGTGGAGGATTTATAATTACATGATTAATAATGTGTTAGAAAACATCATCGCCTTCCTCACTCATCCCTGTCTTTCCCCTTCTCTTAACACTCCAATGCAGAATCTTTTAAAGCAGTGCGACCCCAAACCTTGCTAAGCCATCTCAAGCTTCCCATTCTGAGGTAGATCCTTCTAAAGGCGCCTAGCTCCCTTTGCTTTTTACGCCAAGCGCCTACAGTGCTCTTGTTCATTGAATCAATGCATGGCATACACACACACATGACGCTTGTTGGATTGGTCGCTATGTGTAGATAGATCGCTTCCTAATCAAATCCCCTCAAGGAAGAATCCCTGTAGGATTATGGTTTTAATTATTATTAACACCAGATTGGTTTTCATTCGATGAATCCCTCTATATGTTATTGCTATTGCATCCATGGCTGATATCATGCTGTGGACTGCTTATTAAGCGCTAATGCGGCACACCTGTTCCCCACGTATTGGAACTGAGTTATTGGAACTCCCCCCACGTATTGGAACTCCCCTTCAGGGGCAATCCCTGAAGGGGAGTGCTCCAGTGTCGGTCCACCTGATGTAGCCGTGTGCACACTGTCTGGGGCACGGGAGCTCTGAACGCCTGGTTTTGGGTCTGTGATTGACACAGATTGGCCTTCTGAATGCAAATATATGTGAAATGAAATCTCTTAATCTTTTCTTATGGCCAGTCTCCAGCTGTGTGCCGACCGCTCCACCAACCCCTGGACCCCCAGTAGCATACCTTATCACAAATCAGGGCTGTGCGCATTAACTTACGCCGGGCAGCCACCTGCAAGCAATCCCCCCAGCTTTTAGAGACACCTCCACGGCTTTTAATAAACAGCCCGTTTTGGATGGACCTCACGTCGGCGCAGATTTGGTCTTTCCGGCCCTGCTCCCTTTATTCTGACGCACGCTTTTTCCTGTAAAGCCTATGAGCAGTCAATACCGGGGGTCTTAAGCTGAAGTCTCGACTGTACAATGCCAACCATCAATACGCGTTATGAAAGAGATTCACAGCGGTTCACTCGGCCTTCAATACCTGTATGAACTCTTTTATGTTGCTTTGGATCAGTTTCAGCTCAATGCAAACGTGTGTATTTGTATGCATTCAAATCCCAACACCTCACGGACAACTCTACCTTCACATGATCCGTAGCTACGCAATAGATATTATTTTATGCATTATATTGCCAAGAAATGTCTACATTACCAGCTGCTCCTCAAATCGGATGCAGGGAAAAAAAAAAAACGAAGAAGTAAGTGCCATTCAAACACTGACTCTATATTTATTATTAACCATCGTTGCCCAAGGACATCAGTGTTCGCAAGACAGCGGCTCCCCAAGCAAATCATCCGAGACAAGCTGCCATATGGAGCGCGTCACGGCAGCACAGTGGGAGACACATCCAAGGGACGGGCTTCCATGAGGTTCTGTCTCTTTGGTGCTGTAATGTCGCACGCCTTAGAAAGCTCGCAAGCCAGAG
The DNA here is from genome assembly GCF_026213295.1 of Gadus chalcogrammus. Taxonomy (NCBI): domain Eukaryota; kingdom Metazoa; phylum Chordata; class Actinopteri; order Gadiformes; family Gadidae; genus Gadus; species Gadus chalcogrammus. Next base: position 6,682,269 of record NC_079429.1, read on the forward strand.
CAGGGCAGCTCTACACAGGATTCTCATGTAGAAACCCGCTATTCTTCAATCCTTCTTTAATAATTTTCTATGATTCCTTAAATCTCCGGTCTCATGTGAGCAAATTCTTTAGATCCATCAGTTTGTTTTTCCTTCCTTGTGTGTGTGTGTGTGTGTGTGTGTGTGTGTGTGTGTGTGTGTGTGTGTGTGTGTGTGTGTGTGTGTGTGTGTGTGTGTGTGTGTGTGTGTGTGTGTGTGTGTGTTGTGTGTGTGTATCTTTGTACGTATAACTCAGTGGTCACCCTCTGAGGACAAGCACACTCTAGACATACTGACAAAGTTCATTAATGCATGCATCGATGCACAGCAAGGTATGAATACACACACACACACACACACACACACACACACACACACACACACACACACACACACAAACACGTACACACCTTCCATTTTTGTTAGCAAACACCCACCCTCCCCACCTACTAAAGGCTACCACACATGTTAGCTCAGACAGAACCTTTGATATTGCAGAAATGTGTAACATTCAAACCCAACCCTAAACACACACAAACACACACACACACACACACACACACACACACACACACACACACACACACACACACACACACACACACACACACACACACACACACACACACACACACACACACACCAAACACACACACATCCCACACACACTTCCTCCTGCTGCTATCAGTTGTTGCACATCAAAGCTGTTGGATAATTGAGCCACGCGCTACACCTTGGCCGTCCTCTATGACCAACCAGTGCAGTGCAGTAGAGAACCGTAGCAAGGGTCCAACAAACTAACTCAACATGTTGGTACTGCAGTACACCGTCCACCTAAACAATCGCAATGGGCGGGTCATATACATTGTTCATTTTTTTGGTCTATAGATATAGTCCCGATGTCATCTTTTGTAACCTGTGGGGCAGTTGAGTGTTGAGTTAATGTTTTATTTTGTATTTTTTTTTGTTTTGTGTTTGTCAGTTCAACTGAAGCAGTTCAATGGTGGAGCCAAACATAGGACATCGCATTTCGAAATCCTTAGCTATTGCTGAGAGAAAATGAATGACCCTTACAATCAGATACAACACGTGCTCAACCGATGATCTTGTTACTGTATGATAATAATAATATGCTGACGTCAATGCCGAGACTGCAGCGATTGCTGGCTTGGGAGTTTTGGTGAGGAACTGCAACCTAACAGAATAACCAAATAAAACCCAGACAAACACAAAACAGTAGCTCAACCCTCAACCCAACAGATTACAAAAGAGGTTATTGGGATATATCTATGGACAAAAACAAATTAAGCAAAATTGGCCAAATTTGTTATATGGAGAATGGAGAGAATGGAAAATTGAGATGCTATTGCTTTGTCTGAATCGCGAAGAGGCTTCCTATCTCCTTGATACCTAATTAGCAAGCTTGTTCCTTGTTAGATTCCTACTCTGTGAAAGTAGTTTGTGAAGTAAGACAGCCTACCCAAAAAATTCCAAAACCAAATTGCGTCTGAAATTGTTTGTATTCCGATTCACGTTGATCTGGCAATAACGTTGTATCACATTTTAAATAATTCGTTTAGTAGTATTGATGCTTTTAGTCCGGCTGGAAGGCTAACGTTAAACTATTGTGACCTACCATTTATTGTCTCGTTGTTCAGAAACACACAGATTATATGAAGCTGTCTTCAACTTCAACAAGAAATAGTGTTCCACTGCCAGTGGCCCTGGTTTAACTTATTCATCTGTCTGAGTACTCCACAGACTTTATACTTTGATAGCCGACATTGTACAATAATTTCCCTAAGGGGATAAATAAAGTATGATGTTATCTTAATCAACGGCTCAACAGGCTACGGCCTGTATTGCTGCTTGCAGCTCTATTTAAATGAGTTGGCAAACAGCGTCTTATCTTAGGTTACATGGTTAGTAAGTATTGTGAGCTTCATGCTCTGAATATAAGTCGAATGTTTAGCATTAATGTGGTGCATTGAAGGCTCGAATCAACAGCTTTGACCGGTTACGGATGGAGGTTCAGCTCGCTAGGAAACCAATTAAAACAGGGAAATACATTTTATTTCTTTGAAACACCAGGGTAAATCGCTGGTGTATTCCCTCATCGAGGAAGTAACTTCTGTGCAAAATGTTCCTGATGTAATATGTGCCACGAGTCTGGAAAATAGGCAGTCTTAAGGAATCAAAATGTATGTGAACAGTAATAATTACTACATAAGCTGCTCAGATTTCCACCCAGAAGATATTTATTTAGCTGGAAGAGAGGCACTCAGTTTAATTTATTTATTATTCTTTCATTTAAAGTTCTTTGCCTTCTGGTCACCCTAGCAGACGCATCGCTTTCTCTGTCTTGGCTTATATTACTGCCACATGCATAGACACAAACACGCACACAAACAGACACGCACACACACACACACACACAAACACACACAAACACAGACACGCACACACACACACACGCACACACACACACACGGACACACACACACACACACACACCCATACACACACACACAAACACACACGTACACAAACACAGACACGCACACACACACACACACACACACACGTACACGTACACAAACACAGACACGCACGCACACACACACACACACACACAGACACACACACACACACACACACACACACACTAGCTCAGAGCGATAACAGTTCTCTCTGGCTGTCCAATAATGTTCTATGTCACATTTACTTCACATCGCGTTGTTGAAAGCTTTTGATATGGGCTGGATAACAAAAATCACGCTTTAAGCAATTAAACGAGAGAAACAAAAAGTCAATAAAGCAATTTGCCCTTCTTTCATGACAAATGGCCCATCAGCCAGAGTGCCTGTGCAGAGTGCATTTGCTTTCATTAGAGAGTGGAGGCGGGTTCCAGTAGGAGATGCTGGGGATGATGTGACCCACTGTGTGAACTCATTCACCGGGAGGACGCCTTGGCATCTCTCCATCCCCCTGACAGGCGTTATGATGGAACCCTGCCTTCACATGCCACCCCTTCATCCCTCCCTAGAGTTCAGGAGGAGGGCAGCATATCAAACATGCCAAACATAACTTAGATGAAAGCCGTTACGATGCAGGTTTCCTAACGGGATTCCCCGTTGTCTGAAGGGAGAGCAGTGGGCGGGTGTGTGCATTGTGTGTGTGTGTGTGTGTGCGGCTGTGTCTAGAGAAGTTCTGCCACCGTCAGGAATTCCTATTTGAACAGGTATTTATTGATGCATTTTGATAGATGATAGATAATGGAGACGACTGGAATATTCAATGCAACAAGAAGACTCCAGGGAAGACTCACACACGCACGTCTGTGTGGGTTGGGTGTGTGTGTGTGTGTTTTGGGTGTGTGTGTGTTTTGGGTGTGTGTGTGTGCATGCCCCAGATTGAGTTTCCCCCGCAACCTACATGAATGCAAGTAAGCAAATGTGCTTGAAGCCCCTGAAAACCACCGTAGCAGAAAAGCGTATTTACATAATAAGAGTTGTGCTGACCCGGGACATTGCCGCCCTTTAACTAAATATTCCCTGTTCTCATTGGAACGACCGTCAGCATTTTAAATCTTCTACAATCTGATTTGCAAATAGAGACAGCCAGGAGCACAACCCAGCCTGCCTATCTCTGTAGTCACCGCAGGATGGCCCCTGTCGGAATAATCCCTTTTAAGGTTTGCCTGACTCACTGCCCTGAGGTTGTACGTCTGACCCCCGCAACACACCGGGATGCATTCAAACGAATGCTGTCCTTTCTGTTGTTTAGCTGGAGAATCGGATGTCGTACGTTCAGGAGCGGCAGGATTAAGTGTCCTGATCGCGATCACGACATTAAAAGGTCCCATGGCATGCCACCAGGTTTGGTGTGATTAGCCGCCACTAGGTAGGCTGGTAGACTGATCTATCCGTCACACATCTAGGTGGACACGCCCACCTGTTATGTCATAAGGGGCAGATTTCCAAAACGCTTGTAACGGCTAATTAGACCACACCTGGTGGCATGCCATGGGACCTTTAAACATATGCTGTAATGAACGTAGTGACTATGTATCAGGTGTGTTATGTGGTTATGGTAAAACGGGGTTTGGCGCACCGTGGGAAAGTGGATTGGAGTACATTACGGAATTAAATCTGTTTTTGGAGTTGAATACATACATTTGGAATGACTAGATGATTAACTGGGGATGACACTGGTCAATGTGTTTACATGCATACTATAACGCACGGCACAGTTTCATTCGGAAATGTGCGACTGTCATGTAAGCACTAAAGAATACCAATCAAAAAGGAGATTTAGATTCAGAAGATGGTCTCCATGAGTTTTTCTACTAATCTTTGTCATAGATTCATGCCCCTCGCCCAGAATCAAGCAGGTTCACCGGATTAATTCAAAAATGTCATTATGGGCTTGCTTTGTGTTCCTGTTTTGTCTTGAAACATCAAAACATGAGAGAGCGAGAGAGACAGAGTCACATTGAGTGAGAGTCACACTGAGTGAGAGCAGTAATACTTGCGCTGCTGGATATTGATACATAACCACTACTTCTATACTACAAGATAATGAAGAGGAAAGTTCAGCCAATCTTTAGTGAACGCTTAGCTAAAAATCATCACATTGATGGACAGTGTCACCCGATGGTAAACAGATCCAATCCCCCCTTCAACTGCTGGCTAATCCAGTCTCACCTAGAAAGGCCTCCAACTTTATTGGATTGAAATTAGCGGTGTACAAATATTTAACTCGACCACACACAGGAAAACACAAAGAAACCAATTAAACTTTACAACTTTAGAGCTGTTTCATACAGTGCAAACAACTGTTGAGCGTGAAATTGTTTTTATAATAAAGTATCATGATAAATGCTTTCTGTGTGAAAAACTTGGATGTGAGAATTGTTTGTTTAGACAGCTGGGATTACTTTTAGCGCTGTCCTGCTGTCCAACAGCAGGGACGGAAGCCTGATTGATTTCACACTATAATTATATTTAAAACCTGAGATTTATCAGACATATGCTGAGCTTTATTGCAAAATTATCCTTTAAGAGCTCGAGCAGATAAACATGTTTTGTAATATCGATGAATTCTGTCATTTTCATGGAATAAGGTATCAACTTTCTCATCTTATGACTGAGGCTAAAATCCTCAAACAAGCACACATACAAAGCCACCTTCTAAACGCCACCTTCTTCTTTTTACGAAGAAGTGGGCGCTATATTCAGGATAATACTAGGTAAGTAGCATTCATTATTATATTTCACACCCAGCAGACAGTCAGAAAAGTTTCACATGAATGCACGTTCATAAAAAGCAGGCAAGCAATTGAATCATCGGTCAAATATGTATTGAAATTGAGTAGCATTACGTGGCAGATTTAATCAACGATCAAGCAAATTATAAATGGTACTAACACGAGTAACCTTTGTCAGGATTAAATCCCACAACATTTCACAGCTCTCCTAATCTTGCTTCAAGGCGCACCATGTTCACTGGTTTGGAACCAATGGGCTCGATAAATAGCTTATTTTGACATGCTGGGCTTTCACATAAAGTGTGTGCATAGGTGGGTGTGTGAGGCTCTCTGTGCGTGTGTGTGTGTGTGTGTATGTGTGTGTGTGCGTTTGTGTGTCCCCGTGTGTGTGTTCATATGTGTGTGTGTGCGTGTGTGTGTTTGTGTGTGTTTGTATATGTGAGTGTTTGCATGTGTGTGTGTGTGTGTGTGTGTGTGTGTGTGTGTGTGTATGTGTGTGTGTGTGTCTTTGTGTGTGTGTGTGTGTGTGTGTGTCCGTGTTTGTGTGTGTTTGTGTGTCTCCATGTGTGTGTCCATGTGTGTTTGTTTGTGTGTGTTTTTGTGTCTGTGTGTGTGTGCACGTATGTTTGCATGTGTGTGTGTGTGTGTGTGTGTGTGTGTCCATGTGTGTGTGTGCGTGTGCGTGTGTGTGTTTGTGCGTGCATGCGTGCGTCTATGTCATGTGTGTGTGCCTCCATGTGTGTGTGTTTGTGAGTGTGTGTGTCATGCCCATGGCTCCTGGATCCCAGCATGTCTGCGCTGCTGCATAGCTCTTCTTGTGTACCATATTGACAGTGGCCTCAGGCCTGTGACAGACAGAGGAGATAAGTGGGCAGAGGAGGAGGGCAGAGGAGAGGACTTTGCACCTAACGACGATCACTCCAGTCCCCGGGAACCTCGGTTGTCTTGTTAAGAGAAAAAGCCCACGTCGGCCGTTCCGCTCTCTGAACGTTGTCACTCAGCGGCGGTTCTGATTGGTCCACACAGCCCGTTTGGGCTTAGTTATGGTTGCACGTCTGTAAACCCGAGGGGGTTTACAGACCCGTTACGTCCTCACACAGACCCTCCTTCCGTGCACCGCGAGGGCCTGACGTGCGCCCCACAAAAAATTGTAACCTTGCGTCGAGGCAACGCAGCAGCGAGGGCTGTGATTGGTCCGCTTACTAACACCTGACGCAGAACCCAAACGGGTTCACGTCTGCGTCGAAGCGTCTGCGTGGTCCCTGCGTTGCGTCGACGTGGAACCATAACTGAGCCTTTAGAGTCCTCTGCTGGGGAATGTATTATACATGCATTTTCTTTTTGCGGGCGGCTGTTTGGAAGAGCAGTGAGGCGTTTCACTGAACACCCAGAGAGCTAGTGGTCCACTGAAAGTGAATCTAATCAAACATTTAGAGGACTATAGGGAAGATATATGAGAAGAGTATATTAATGAAGTCTATAGAAGGAATTAAGCCCGTGATTCGAGCAACCCGTCTTGCATAAGGACATGGTAGTTGCTCGTACTTGTTTGTATGTACTTCCTATGCATCATAGGAACACAAAAAAAACATGCACCCCGGAACATTATTATAATTTCAATGCTTTATTTATAGTTTTTTATAAGTATTTTTCTGCAGCATGGCTCATGTGTCGGTGGGACCTTGAAATCGACCGGCTCAGAAAGAGAAGCAAATCAGAGTCACGGTTAAAATGGAATGCAATTATGAAAACAGGGCACGTGGAAAATGGATCTCATTCTGTTGTACAATCCATTGCAAATTGTATCAACTGAAAAACTCCTTTAGAAGGCATGTTTCTAACCGCGTGTGGGAACGGTGTTAGTGGGCCACATGGGATGGGCCATCATGGGACGTGTTGGGACATGGGGCGCACCCCTCTATCTTTGATTGAGTGCATCTCTCGTCCCGTCGCTCGAACCCGCAGCCGCAATCACGTCCTTTCGGAAGCCATTTGTCTTGTAGCATTTGGGATTAATGCACAGCTGCTCATTTGCATATTACGATAACATTAAGAACTGTGGCAATTAATTAGTTTGGCAAGTCATTTGCCTGTTTAAATTGAGATGCATACATTGCTTTGCTTTCCCATAATGTAACTCAGTACCAGGGAAATAACCGCCTATGTATATATTACCCTGTCTTCTTATCTTATCTTATAATTAATGACTTCCTTATTGCTCCTCGTCAATCATCAGAGACGGAGCGTATAGTGAGCCTACCAAATTAATACATTAGCAGATAGAATCTAAGAAGAGGATAATCAGAGCAACGCCGACCGCTTTCATTCCCTCGGCTGGGCCATCATGTTCCATCAAACGACATTGTTAACCAACGCCACATCCAACATCCCTGGATGTTCAAACCCCGGTACGGCTCAGAGACTCCCAACGGAGAGAGGCAGAGCGCCAGCTAGCGACGGCTCTCAACGACGGAGAGCGGAGTGTGTGTGTACCGCTCCAGCTGCTCCGGCTGCTAAGAGAGCTGTCAGAGAGGGTCCTTCAGGGCTTCATTAGTCCAGCCCGGGTAAGGCTGGATTGGTAGTACCAGGGGCCTCCTTGGGGCCCCTCCAGCTCCTGGTTTTGGAGCGGGATAGGAGCATTATGTAGTCAGAACCCTTGGCGGTCACGCTGTCGTGTACTGAAGTCGAGGGGGTCTGTTTGAACTTGGTTCCCCTCACCAGTGTTTAGATGTGTGTGTGTGTGTGTGTGCGTGTGAGACCAGCCAAGCACTGTTGGGTGTGTAACGCACATGGACTGTGTAAAACAGAGACGGAGCTGGAAGTTATCCGACTGATTGCATGATTATCGCAATCAAGAGAGTGGGGGAAGTGTTGTCACAATTCTGTGGAGCTTTTTTTTTCCTTCTCTCCCATCGCAGACTCCTTTTGTGCTCTGGAGCCCGTGGGCTGGTTCCTAGTTTGCGCGCATCCACACCAGCCTTGAAGACCCCGAGCGACACACACCTCAAATAGTCCCCCCCCCCCCGGCACCTCCAGACACTCTTCTGTGGGATATACAAGCTTATCCCACCGATGTAAACGTACACATACAATCACCAGGACATTTATACACTCAGATAAAAACATATAAACACGCACGCACGCACGCACGCACGCACGCACGCACGCACGCACGCACGCACGCAAACACGCACGCACGCACGCACGCACGCACGCACGCACGCAGAACTGTCATACAAGCTCCTGTTATTTAAATAATGACTGCACTAAATGATAACACTATCCCCTTCTCCTCCCACACACAGGGCCGGGAACCAGCTTGACCTAATATTCACCAGGTCCTGCGGCACCTCTGCTCTCTCCGTTACCCCGCGTCTGACCATCACTTTGTTGATTTTTCTCTCCCCTTGAAATCCTCTCCCCCCCTCCCCTCTAGTCCCCACATTGTCACCACCCGCCGTAACCTTAAATCCCTCTCTCCCTCTACGTTTGCCTCTACTGTTTTGTCTTCACTACCTTCTATCGAACGATTCTCTCAACTATCTACAGATGAATCTTCAGACACTCTGCTATCCTCCCTCTCCTCCTCCTGGATTCCCTCTGTCCCTTCCACTCCAGACCAGTGAGATCCTCACACCCCCCCCTCCTTGGCTGTCCCATCCTCTGCGGACTTGTAGAACAAAGTTGTGAGAAGCTGAGAGGAAGTGGAAGAGATCAGACTGTCCTAATGATCTATCTCACTATCTTTTCCTTCTTTCAGATTTCACATCTTGTGTGTCAACAACCAAATCTGCCTTCTACCGGAACAAAATCAACTCCTCCGCCTCAAACCCCAGGAAACTGTTTCCCCTGTTCTCATCCCTCCTCAACCCTCCCTCACCCCCACCTCCTTCCTGCCTCACTGCTGATGACTTTGTTACCTACTTTACCCAGAAAGTGAAGGACATTAGCTCCTCTTTTATCCCTGCCCCATTCTCCCTCCTCCCATCCCCTCCTCTGTCTTCACCCAATTTAGCCCTCTCACCTCTGACGAGGTCAACAGAATAATAACATCTATCAATGCCACCAGCTGCCCACTTGACGCTGTCCCCTCCTCTCTCCTCCAGGATGTCTCAAGCGACATCCTGCCATTTCTCACCTCAATTATCAACTCCTCCCTCACTTCAGGCAATGTTCCAGCGTCTTTCAAGACTGCCAGAATAAAGCCTCTCCTCAAAAAAACCACTCTTAATACCACCGACATCCAGAACTACAGACCGGTATCTCTTCTTTCATTCCTGTCTAAAACACGGGAACGTGCCGTTGCTAACCAACTGTCCTCCTATCTCTCATCTAACAACCTCCTTGACCCTCACCAGTCAGGTTTCAAGAAGGCACACTCCACTGAGACGGCTCTCCTCGCGGTGACTGAGCTCGTCCCTCTCATCGGTTCTCATTTCCCTCGACCTTTCCGCAGCATTTGACACGCCCTGATTGCAACACGCATATCGGAATGCCAGGGAAGAATTGCCCACACATGGACTTACTGGTCACCGTTGAGGACATCACTGTATCTCCTTCTCCAACTGCCAGAAACCTCGGTGTGGTATTGGACAATCAGTTATGCTGCACCGCAAACATCACTGCGGTGGCCCGATCCTGCAGATTCACACTTAACAACATCCGCAGAATCCGGCCCTTCCTCACAAGGGAAGCAGGTCAGCTTCTAGTCCAATCGCTGGTCATCTCCCGCCTCGACTACTGCAACTCACTCCTGGCTGGACTTCCTGCCTCTGCGATTAAACCTTTGCAGCGCATCCAGAATGCGGCAGCGCGCCTCGTGTTCAACCTAACGAAGTTCTCCCATGTGACCCCCCTTTTCCGGGACCTCCACTGGCTCCCTTTAGTAGCTCGCATCAAATTTAAGGCGATGGTACTGGCATACAAGGCAGTCAATGGAACTGCCCCTGCCTACCTCCAAGCATTGCTAAAGCCACACACCCCAGCTCGATCCCTCCGCTCAACTACCTCAGCTGGACGTCTGGTACCGCCATCGCTAAGAGCTAGCAAAGGCTGTTCAGCAAAGTCACAACTTTTCTCGGTTTTGGGACCTCAGTGGTGGAACGAGCTCCCTGCCGCTCTCAGGACCGCAGAGTCGCTCACTATCTTCCGAAAAAGACTCAAGACTCACCTGTTCAGAGTCCACCTCGACACTGCATAGCCACCCTCCCCCTTCTGGCCACCATTGTACACTGTATTGTGTTGTGTTGTATTGTATTGTATTGTATTAAAGTACTTAACTGTGTAGCAACTGCAGTAGCTGCTATCATTGCTGTAACACGGGGAATTGGTTAGCCTAGCGATTGTTGTACTTGCACTTGGTTCTATGAACATCCTTTCTGTACCGACAGCAATATATTGTGCACTTCAAATGTACTTATTTTGAGTCGCTTTGGATAAAAGCGTCTGCTAAATGCCCTAAATGTAAACGTAAATGTAATGTAGGACACCAACACACAGCAACAAGTTAGCTCAACTGAATGTGCTTATGATATTATTAGAGCTGTCAGTTAAACGCGTTATTAACGGCGTTAACGCTAAACAATTTTAACGGCGTTAAAAAAAATATCGCGCGATTAACGCAAATATTTTATTTACAAAAAAAAAAAAAAAAAAATATTTTTTTTCTTTGGCTCAAAACAAAGAAGCAGTAGCCTGACTGCTATGTTCAAATGGCATTTGTTCAAAGCAGTCGTTTAATTGCACTATAGGCTCTTTTTTTGTATCATCCTGTTTTGATCAGTATATGCCAATGTTGTTATCAATAAAAAATCATTTGCACAAGACAAGCCGATGCACTTCACCATGTTGATAAGAGAATTAAAATGAGAAGAATTATGGGACAAAAAAATCAAGGGATATTTAGCATAGAAAAAGAATTTGCGATTAATCGCGATTAATCGTGAGTTAACTATGACATTAATGCGATTAATCACGATTAAATATTTTAATCGCTTGACAGCTCTAGATATTATTTTTCGTATTTACATTAATCTTTAGAGAAAGGTGTTTATGCGCGAGGAGGGGAGCTTATCGGTTTTGCTTTCCCTGTATGAAACAATACAAATATATTATATATTCATGAAACACTATAGAGTACTCTGAAAGGAAGTGGCACTCTTTGATTTGAAGTGTGTGTGTGTGTGTGTGTGTGTGTGTGTGTGTGTGTGTGTGTGTGTGTGTGTGTGTGTGTGTGTGTGTGTGTGTGTGTGTGTGTGTGTGTGTGTGTGTTTGTGTGTGTGCTTGAGTGTGACGTTGATTCTGATGCTCACGAATTGGTAGTCCTCATGTCAGGACGAATAAGGCAGTTGGTAACGGATAGCTCACTGTCAGCCATCAGGTCTATCCTTCATGTCTCTACTTTTGTCTCTCTCTCTCACCAAATGTGAATACCTCTCTACCTCAATTTGACTCTCACTCAATGTGACTATCTTGCTCTCTCTCTGTCTCTCACTCTCTCTCTATGTGACTCTCTAGCTCTCTCTCACTCAATATGACACTCACTCAATGTGACGATCTCTCTCTCTCTCTCTCTCTCTCTCTCTCTCTCTCTCTCTCTCTCTCTCTCTCTCTCTCTCTCTCTCTCTCTCTCTCTCTCTCTCTCTCTCTCTCTCTCTCTCTCTCTCTCTCTCTCTCTCTCTCTCTCTCTCTCTCTCTCTCATGCCACACTTTGCCCTGGAGATAAACACATGGAGACATGAGACATTTTATAAATATATATATAAAAAAATAAAATTATATATATAAATCAACAGGGCTGTTGATTGTGTCAGTCATCTTCTCTTTCATTTTTTTCTGCACCGCGTCCCGCCAGGAGCGGTTGTCTCGCGGGAGAGCTTGTCAACAGGATGACGCGTCAGGGAGCAGCTCATGTGGAACAGCGCGCCTCGCGCCCAGAAGCCCGGCCATCGAAAAGATTAACAGCTTGCTCTGCGTTTGATTTCTTTTTTTTAATCCTTTATCAGATATTTTCAATAGGGGACCTTTCGAAAATCAAAACGAAAACGTTGTGATAGTAAAAGCTAAATTATCTCCTGGATTATTATTGAAGAAAAAAGTTTTGTAATGACGGGATGACTCAGATATATGGAAATACATTTTTAATGCACACGTTGTTGATGTTGTTGTTTAACCCAGTGAAGACTATTTAACAGCAAATAGCAGCTTGATATGAAACTGTTTATAAATGTCTAATACAATTCAACTTTGTGGCTACTGGACAACATACGCAAAATGTAGATACACGTGAAATGGTCCAATGGGCAATACTTCCACCGACACCTTCCTCCCTATACTTGCAGGGTCTCGGGTGTGTCATTACGGCTTCCTCAGTAAAACACCACGGTCCCACACCGACTCACACACATTCAGTCCTCCACCGGCTCACTCACACTCTCAGTCAAATACCGTCCCACAAACTCTCGGTCAAACACCGTCCAACACACACTATTTTCAGTCAAACACTGCACTCACATACACACTTTCCGTCCCACACTGTCTCACCCACTCTCAGTCAAACACCGTCTCACACACCGTCACGGCCGACAGGCTCTTGGTCTTGGCCAAATTGTTCCCGCCCTGCCCGTGAACCTTGGAGGCGCTCGCGACGCCTGGCGCGCGTTTCTCCACGTGCGCCGGAGCGCACGGGGTCGCTTTGCTCTGCGAGCTGCACGTGGAGGGCTGCTGGAGCGACAGGCTGAATACAGAGGACAGTTTATCCCGGTAGCTCTGCCGGAACCTCTGGGCCGACCGGTAAAGGTTCCCCACGAAGCAGTAGCACAGCGGGTTGAGCGCCGAGTTGGTGAGCCCGAGCCACTGCGCGAACGGCCTCCCCTGGAGGATCCACTCGTGGCGCAAGTGGTTCACCTCGCTCCCCTCCTCGCGCTCCAGTGAGTCTGGCATGTTGAAATCGATCCAGATGTCCACCACGTACAGGGGCAGCCAGGACAGGGTGAACAGCAGCACCAGTGACAGCACCATCTTGGCGATCCTTTTACGCACCCGTATGCGCGAGACCACCTGCGCGCTCCCTTGCTGGTTGGGCTCGCTCAGCAGCTTCTCGTCCGCGCCCCACAGCTTGCGCACGGTCAGGCAGCTGATGACCAGGTTGAACACCACGGGGAAGCAGTAGAGCGAGCAGAACAGCAGGAAGTTGTAGCCCTGCCGCAGCCGCACCTGGCTCCAGCCCTCCACGCACACCGTGACCGTGTGCGCCCCGTCCAGCAGCGCCAGGGCCCGCGTGGTGTTCATGAACAGCAGCGGGAGGCACAGGCCGGACGCCGCCGCCCACACCAGGCAGATCATGCCCAGGATCCGCCGGCCCGTGAAGAAGGAGCGCGCGTGCAGGGGGTTGTGCACACTATAGTAGCGGTTGAGGCTGATGACAGCCAGGCTCAGGACGCTCGCGGACACGGACACCGCCTGCACGAAGGGCACCGCGCGGCACATCAGGTCCCCGAACACCCAGGCGTTGTATACCTGGTGGCCCAGGTTGACGGGCATGCACACGCACACCACCATCATGTCGCACACCGCCAGGTTGACGAGCAGCCGGCGCGTGGCCGACACCCCGGACAGCCGGTTCCGTTTACGCGTGAGTACCAGCAGCGCCATGATGTTCCCGCCGAGCCCCGCGATGAACGATACGGTGTACATGACCACGAGCGCGATGGTGCCCGGCTCGTGGCCCGAGAACAACACGTCCACGGAGAAGGGGTTGGGGTTGAGGAAGGTCCAGTTGTAGTCATGGGTACGGTCCTCCCAGAGGGAATAGTTGGCGGATAAGAAGTGCTCGAACCGCGTGTAGATCCTGGAGAGATTCATTTCCCGCGGCCGGTCACATCGCACGCGCTCTGGAAAGTGTCCATCACTCCGGAGGAGGAGGAGGTGGCGCGAGGAGCCGCCGATATCAGACGGACCGCGACGGGAACACAGCGAGCCGTTTAGAACCACTTTCATTTATCTGTGCGTGCCTGGATACGAAGAAAAGACGCACGCAGCATTCCGCTCAAAGTGTGATAAGTATACCACTCAGAGTATACGAAGTACTCCGCTCCGAGTCATCCCATGCAGTGTCTCGTGCGCTGGTCAGAGCTGCACTGTGAGGTGGCGCGCGGTCCGTCTCTTACTATCCCTGCCCGTTCTAAGTGTCACCACCACCAGCGGATGTGGTAAGATACTAGACATCCATCCCTGCCACCCTCACACACTTAGAAGGATGCAGATCCAAATAAAGCTCACTTTCTATTTGAAACCATGTGGGTTGGTGAGGTAAAAACAGATTGAGGAAAATTCTTTGTTGTCCAAAGCAAGCCAATACATTCATTTGCATGAACTTCTCGGTAAATGTACTCATTCTAACCATGAAAGCAAAAACAACATTAATATTTCATGAATTATGCAAATCATATATGAGGACTTTGACTGCAGTTTTTTCACTTTAATATGACTTATTCATATTCATAAACATCATCCTATTAAGTAAACATGTTATGAATATGTTAAATAATCAGAAACATAGATCGAACATGTTAAATATGTATTCTAGGTTCTGTTTCATGAAGGTATCTCACCGAACCGCGTGTGTATTTCATAAAGACTTTGCAGGCTTGTGCATGGGTGCTGTTAGTGTTTAATCTCATCCTGCTATCTTAAATGAATGCTAATGCCATTTTAATGTCGACGACTTAATGGTGTTTAAATGTGTTTCTCAGACGAATTACCAACACGCATGGTTCTGAGCAGGCGCTGAGGCAGCGCGCGTTTTAATTCCAGCTCGCTATTCCGTAATTCCTCATTAAAGTTCCGGTATGAATCCTCAGAGAGTGAGAGGTTGGTCCGTCGCTCGCTCCCCAATTGATGAGAGGATTTAGCGGAGATGGGAGGTAATTTCCCTCTGAAGGGCTTGATTTAGCCCCAGCAAGAGGTCCCGTCATGTGTGATATAAGAAGACCTCTGGGTCGTGCTGGGTGTTGCCTGTAAAAATAGACGGCGTCTCTTGTCTCTCGGACGACTGACTGCCCTTTCCTCCGTGTTGCTCGCACCTTTTGAGAAGCAAAGCATGAAATGAGACGGCTGGGCCCACAGCTGGGAGTCCATGTTGGATTGTAAATCTGTGATATAAAGTAGTAGGGGGTGCCTCTGACCATTCCCCACCTGACGCACGCGCGCACGCACGCACGCACACGCACACGCACACGCACACGCACACACACACACACACAAACACACCCTGGGCCTGTGTGTCTGGGTTTGTGTTTGTGTGCGATACAGAGACAGATATATACAGAGATATAGACACAGACATGGAAACCAGAGCCGGAGCCGGAGACAGAGACACAGAGAGAGAGAGAGAGAGAGAGGCACAGAGACAGCTACAGAGACACAGAGAGAGAGAGAGGCACAGAGACAGCTACAGAGACACAGAGAGAGAGAGAGGCACAGGGACAGCTACAGAGACAGAGAGAAAGAGAGAGAGACTGAGAGAGAGACAGCTCATTCACTGGTGAAATGTCAGGGTCATTAATAATGGGGTGTTAGTGTGCATGTGTGTGTGTGTGTGTGTGTGTGTGTGTGTGTGTGTGTGTGTGTGTGTGTGTGTGTGTGTGTGTGTGTGTAAGTGTGCAGGCAGGAGGAAACGCAGGATGAAAAAAGTATATTTATTTGCCCATTTCAGGCTAATACAACACCCTTCTAATGTGTTGCTGACCGAAGATCACACACATTATAACGTATTAGTCCTATTAACACATTCACCCACCTACTCACAAGATAATCCCCAACAGACGGCCGTGCAACCTTCCAAACCATCACCCCCTCCAGGCACACACACAAACACACAAACACAGACATGCCTGGGGACACACCACACAAACACACACACACACACACACACACACACACACACACACACGCATTCCCCTCTCCCGCCGCTTCCTCTCTCCCCCCTTGCCCCTATAACATGAGACGCATTACGCAACCGATCGTGTCCAGACTGTCCAACTGGGTGATGTTTTTTTTCCAATAAACTCATGACTGCACGGACCCCGTCCAACATCCCCTCTCCTCCACCCTGCTGAGCAGCGTCCGCGGCCCTAGACGCACCATGGCGACGGGGCCATAGCGACGGGGCCATTGCGACCGGCCATAGCGACGGGATGGTGAGGTGAGGGATGGAGCATGGAGCTCCGTGAAGAACCGCTCCTGGATACGGCGGGGGTCAGGACCCAGAAATGGTGCGTGATCCGGTTTGGAAGTCGTGGGGTCACAAGCCTCTCACAGCACTGAACGCTCTTTTTCCCCCCCAGAGTTTGCGTTTGATTTGGTCCCCCAGGACACACTGAAATTGTCTTTACGGGACCTGAGAGGAAAAGGTTTGAGCTGTAAATAAATTATAGAGAGAAGCTGCGCAGCGCACTGCAGGATGTGCCAAAGCACTGCATGGGATTCTATTGGTGATGAAATTAAGTGATAAACAATGCCTTCATTTAAATGCATACAATTCAAACCCACCAAATGAAATCGCACTTGTTTACAATGCCCAGTCCAAACACAACATCATTGTTCATAATAACCGCACGTTTTTTTTCATATTCTATTATTGTGTTTTGCCTGACACTCAGATATATTATATATTTATATTATAAACACATTAAAAGTTACAAAGCAATACCATCGTGGGAGTGAACCTGCCTTTGTGTCCAACGTGATTAAGGAGCTGTTGCTTTCAGTGAATCCATTCTAAAAAAACACAATACACAAACAAACACACACGCACGCCCACACGCCCACACACACACACACACACACACACACACACGTACCAGAAAATATATCACGCACGGTTGCTCCACCGACCTTGGTTCGGGAAGAGCAAGCGGCCCCTCCAACCGTTTTCCGGGGGGGGGGGGGGGCGGGAACGTTGTACCGCACGCAGGCAGGCAGGCCCGGAACAGTCCAGAAAGTAAACAAACACACGATGGCCAACACACACGCGCGCGCAACCTCAGAGCGCGCACACACACACACGGTGAAAGGGAGTAATGACTCGGCACTCGCCGGTAGCTCCCCTCGGGGGGGAGAGGGGGGAGGGTGTGGGGTGATGGAGGTGGGGTGGGGGGGGTGACAGGGGGGGTGAGGTGATGGGGGAGGAGGGGCCAACAGTTTGAGCAGTTTCACAGGAGGGAAAAAGTTAGAGGTGAACCCATCTGTGTGATTCCCTCTTTCCGTTCCATAAAACCGCTATTTGGGGGGGGGGGGGGGGGGGGGGTGCGCCATGCGTGAGAGCGGGCAGACAGGCGGAGACAGCAGCCGGCGGTGGCTTCTCACGGACGGACCCCACAATCAAACACTTTCCCAGGGAAGAGTAATTGAGTGGCAACGGCACCATTATGATGGCCAGGACTTGATGGTTGCATGTGGTTTTATTTAATTAGCATAACGTTATGTCTCTTCCGATTCTGGGGGACCGTTCAGAGAGAATTGAGTTTCCTCTCCGCTAATCAGCCCTGGACAGATGTCTATACGCAATGCCGTCTATGAATGTAACCTCAATACAAATGGGATTCGACAGACGCAAAGGTGTACGAAACAATCAAACATACAAGCACTGTGACTGTCACAAACGAACAGGGGCACGTGAGCGCAGACACACACACACACACACACACACACACACACACACACACACACACACACACACACACACACACACACACACACACACACACACACACACACACACACACACACACACAGTAGATGCAAAAACATTCAATAACTGGGGGACATACATGTGTGACATTTCAACCTCAAACCCTCAAACCCTCTGGCGACATTTTGAGGAGGATGCTGCCGGCTGAGCACTGATATGAATCCCTTAAGATTCCTCCTTAAACATTATCTCTGTTAGCTACTAGGTTTAGTTATGTGTGTTCACAGCTCAAATCGAATGGCAGCCGCCCAGCTCTGACAACCACAATAGGTTTTCCTGCCCTTGTTGCATTCTGTAACTTCATACAATATATTAGAATTTTGCAAAGAAGTTTGATTGATTGCTTAACTTTATGATGGTTTGATGGTTAACGGACCACCACCAGCAAGGCGAAGGGAATCTGCTGAGGGACAGAAGTGGAATGAGAAACTCAGGTTATAATCACATGACGGACATGACGGTCACACAGGAAGACCTGACCTACCATCCAGGGTATAGATACATCCCTGTGTCCTGGACCTAGTCCCAAGGATATAGACCCATCCCTGTGTCCTGGACCTACTCCCCAGGATATAGACCCATCCCTGTGTTCCATGCCTACCTAGAATATAGACTTATCCTCGTGTTCTGGACAAGCCTATCCTCATGTTATGTCATATCCCATCACCCATCTTATATAAAAACCAATTTCATTGGAATTATTTCCACATTTTATATTGCTAGAACATGGACCCTTCTGTCTGGCAGTATGTGCTGTGTAATCAGACGAAGAGAGAAGCAATTATCCTCTCCTCTTTACCACCGCCAACGTCATCATCTAAATGGAAAATAGCTGCGGTGATTGTAAAGGTAGATGCATTTGATTATGGTTTGCGGTTGCTTCCCTGGGTTTTCTGCTGAAAATGTACTGTCAATGCTTGTGGTCATGAAAGAGGGGAGAAAGTACAGGAAGAAAAATGGGTTTACTATGTGTCGGCCGTGAAAGAAATGGACACTTTTTTCTTTTTTTTATATAATGTTTTTTTTGAATAATCATAATTATTTTCCCTTGGTACCCAGAGAGGATTACTGTATATCTGTGGAGGCATGGCCGGATGAGGTGAGATGCAGTCAATATTTAAAAGCACCCAAGATCTGACAAGTGATAAAAAGTTTCTTTTATCTCAGATCGCAGCCTTGAAAATGAAGGGAATAAGGGAAGAAAGAGAAGACTTCTCCCAAAATAAGCCACGACTTGATGTTTCGCGATTGTAGAGCGACAAAAAAACGCTCAGTAATTCGCTTGTGACTCAGGACACGTTTAATCTCTGCATCTTCAGTACCACCGCGGCCTCCACTGTGGATGCAGATAAAAGCCTCTCAAGCTAAGAGATGTCGAAAAGTGCTGAGGCATAATGTCTCGCCCTTCTGAAGATGGCTTTCTTCTGCCAAGCAAAGACAGTTTTGACATCGGGCCAGGGTTAATAGAGGTTGAGAACTGATATGGATATTTGTGGTTTCTTTGGACCTCATGCAAACCATTAAGTTGATTTGATGTTATTTTGCTAACTTTTTTGAGTGTAGGGATCTGGTTGATTTGGGGTTGAAAATCTTTTATGTTTGTTTTTAATGCTTGTTGATTCCTAGTGCGTGATGATTCCAAATCCCTAATTTGATGAAGGACTAGAACTGATCCTAGAACTGATTGTGTGCAAGGAAAATATTGTCAGTTTGATATAGCCTTACCCACTCTCTACCTTGCCTGGAATACCAACTGAGTTTGTTATATTTAAACGATATAGCTAGCTATATTGTTAACTGGGAGTTCTGTTGGCATCGACTGACTGATGACACGCAACATTAATGCTAGCTTATAGTAGTCCAATCGGCATACCACTATCTTGACTAGGGTTGTGCGAAAAAAGTATGTTAGGCTACATTCTTGTTTGGTCTACAATAAAATACTTGGATGACCATTATTTCGATACAATTTACAAACTGCTCCCAAAAAACTTAATTTTAAATGAAAGTTAATTTTAAACCAACATTCAATAACCAACACTGGAGGTATGCAAGGGCAGGTTCAGTGCCACTCTCATCAGCACTTACTGACTGAAATTACTACGTCGAAAAATAAACCTAAAGAACTGTGGTCCGAGGTCGACGATGCATTTTGTGGGAAATTATGTATCAGCAAATACATTTGAAAACATTGGCAATAAATTAGGCTGTCATTATTTCTTTGGTTCCACATTTTCTGCTCTGTTGTGAAGTTGAACATAACAGCCTCGTCGGCAGTTATCATTTGCCTGCTGCTGCGAGAACAAATCTGAGTCTCCATATTAAAATGTGATCATAAATGATATTCCACATGTTGAAATTGCTGAAATTGAAGTGAAAACAGTGCGCTCTAACAGCATTAGATATGTATGAGATTTGGATGGTCGCGTTCACGACCAGTGTGTGTGACAGCCAGGTGGGGAATGAATTGAAGTAGACGGAGAGACTGACCACACTTTTTACCGATGAATGAGTCTCCTTTTTATTGCTGTTAAAGGTTTCAGGGGGTTAAGTCAAAACAAAAATAAAACAAAGGACTATACTTGCCAAATCAAACTTGTTTGCTTTCTTCCCTCTGTCTCCTATTGCCCTTCGAGGGTGTACTGACTATTTTTCTATAAAAGTTCAGCATATTTCTTGCTGGCCGCATCGATGGCTGGAGGGCTAAACACTTTTAGCACTCATCCTCACGATTTGTAGTATATATCTTGCGATAAACCTAACACATCTTTCCATATATTATATTATTATTTTTATATATTAGGTTAAAACATCTAATTTGCCGAAATTGAGTTATAGGTTATACAATTAAGAAAAAACAATGGTGGGCCTCTTCATAACTAATTTATATATATTTTTAGTTCAATAGTGTAATATATATATATTTTTTGTTTTTTTACAAACCTTAATTTTGGTGCCCCCGCAGGTACTTGGTGCCCTACGCACTCTGCCTACTCTGCGTATAGGGAGTGGCGGGCCTGCATCTTTTCAACAGACAGCATCGCCCAGGTGACCCAGCCGGGATTGACAAAGTCCCGGCCTGTGTCCAGTTTGCACTACCTCACCCACGACTCTCCTCTCCTGATCCTCAACCACCATGAGGCGACTTCAGCTGCCGCAGCGGCCATTGCTGTGAACCTTCGCTTGCATTCCCCTGTGATGCCCAGTATGCTGTAGGTCCCATGCACAGAGGGACCGGCCAGCGAACACGCTGCCCTCTACTTTGATGTGCTCACACCTCGCACATCACCCGTTGGAGAGGCACTGCTCTACCAGCTCGGCATGCTTCACTCTCTTCCTCTCACTGACCTCCTCTCATTGCAGTCTTCCCCAGGTTCGCTGATTTCCAAGGGGTTGACCTGACTGAGGCTTCCGAGACCAGCAACATGTCCGGCCTCAGTGTTGTTACAGCAAAATTTAACGGGAACTTGAGTTGCAACCCCAGCTCAACCTTCAGCTCCCAGTCTTGTGCTCTCCCTGTAAGATGCTGTTGTCTGATGAAAGCAATGGTTTTCTTGGAAGGGCCGATGCCCTTGCAGTGGTTGACTCCGCTACAGATGGTGTCGGCAACGTCCTTGAGGACTTGTTCATGATGCCCACGGTAGCGCACCTCCCCCAGGGCTTTCGAGCAGGAGCTGGGGATATGCTCCAGGGTCCTTCTCCTCTGGCAAAGAGGGCATGCTGGGGTCTCGACCTTCCCCCAGATGTGCCAGTTAGACGGGCTCTTGAATCAGTTCCTCCCGATCCTTCTGGATCCACCCGCTAAACTTTGCCTTTATTTTCTCTTAGGTATGTATTTTATTTTATTGCTTGACTTTATTGTGCAGTTTTACCTTTGACTTTGTTTTCTTCTACTTAGCTATTTTATTTTATGACAATGTTTCTTCGTGAAGCACTTTGAGACAGCCTCGTGTATGAAAAGTGATATAGAAATAAAACTGCCCTGCCTTGCCTTTCTCCCAGAGACAGATGTGGGGGTAAGGTAATTAAAGTAGATGATTAAGATGGTCCTGAGTCATCCATTCACAAAGAGATGTATCGAACAATGTCCAATACCTCCTCATTATCAAGGTGGTTCGTTACCACTGTGAGGCGGACCTGTCACAGACAACAGACAGAACTCCATCAAATCGGTCATCAAACAAACAGAGTTTCACAAATCTGATGTATCATCGACCACCAGGTCAATATTTGTGCTCCTCTTGTCTGATGGATAAACACACAAATTGTACGTGTGTGTTTTTGTGTGTCTGTGTGTGTGTGTGTGTGTGTGTGTGTGTGTGTGTGTGTGTGTGTGTGTGTGTGAGAGAGTAACAGGTTTCGACTGAGGGCATTGAGAGAACGGTCAACAACAAGGAGAGAGAGAGATAAAAATAGAAAGAGAGGCTTAGATCAAGATCGTGTTTATCGTTCAGAACCGGTATTTTCCTTGAATAATATTAAATGTTTAAATATTGAACATTTCTTTACATACATTATATATATTTTTATATACATACTGTATTAGCAGATCGATTTGAGTTTTGTCAACCATGTTTTATTTTTGTATTCGATTCCATTGAATTATATGTATACAGTATATATATATATTTTTTTTTATCATATATATCAATTTGTTTTTTTAAAACCAATGATGTTAAATTCAAACTCCCTCTTGCTGTGTATTAGACCTTTGATGGCCACTGTAAGATAGTCCCACAAAAACACCCACCCACAACATTTACACATCATATACTGAAAACAAGTGTACTTCAAATTTCAAATAATGCATTTTATTTCTCAATGGTCCACATTACTAGAGGCCCCAAAATACCGATCGATCCCCCTGCACTCAAAACCCAGACCCATTTATAAAGAAGCAACGGCCCCATAACCACCTCTAGTTTCCATTCTGCTGCAATTTACAGCAGCATGGAGGCCTGCTGTGTACACAGGGAACACTTACCACCACCCCCTATATTCAGTGGTCTGCAAAAACGGAATTTCAGAGTGAGAGGAAAAATCAACACCTTCTCAATGCAGTGGAGCTGAATGTACGGGCGGCCACGTGTCCTCGTGGCTCTAGGCGTGACGCAAAGAACGCCATTTGCTCCACACCCCAAAACAGACAGATCTGAACAGACATGCACGCATGTTCACACACACACACACACACACACACACACACACACACACACACACACACACACACACACACACACACACACACACACACACACACACACACACACACACACACACACACACACACACACACACACAGGCGATGATGCACATCAGGGAACACTTTGTGACTCTCCTACCCACTGTTCTCCTTGACCTATATGCTGTGTATATGTATGGTGTGTCATTTGTGTGGGTGTATGTGTGTGTGTGTGTGTGTGTGTGTGTGTGTTTGTGTATGTGTGTTTGTGGGTGTGTGTGTATGCGTGTGTGTATGTTTGAGTGAGTGAGAGAGACATAAAGCAGAGATAAAAAATAACATGCAGAGAGAGAGACAGAGAGACACACACACAGAGTGTGAGAGAGAGTGATCGAGAGAAAGAAAGGTGAAGAAGGAGAGAGGTGTAGAGGGAGAGAGGAAGAGAGGTGTCGAGGGAGAGAGGGAGGGAGGAAGAGGGAAAGAGAGGGAGAGAGACTGCTTTGGCAATGTTAATGTTTATTTTCCGTCCTAATGTCGTTTTTTCCTAATTAAATTCAACTGGATTAATAGGGAGATAAAGAGAAAGAGCGAGAGGGAGAGTGATAGAGACAGAAAATTGTATCCGTTCATTCCAGAATAAATGTCTGAAAGAGCTTGATTCATTCTTAGAAAACATTAGAGGTTTTTTTTCTTTTGTGTTTTATTTTATTCATCCCCCTCATTTAGGGTTTTTCTTGCAAATCCATTGAATGGTACGAACGCAGTACTCTGAATAGTTGCATTGAGAGACGCTCACCAGAGGTGCGGATCTATATTGAGCTGGGCCAAGGTAGCCGGTTCATCCGGAACGGAGGACTGAAAACACTCCTCGAGTCGCTTGCTCACTCCCAATCCCAAGGATCGGCCAAATAAACGCAGGCTGAGTCACTGGAACCAGAGGAGAGGAGGACAAGGAGAGGGGAGGAGGTGAGAGGAGAAGAGAGGAGAGGAGAGGGGATGAGCGAAGAGATGAGGAGAGGGGAGGAGAGGGGGGGCGGAGAGAGGAGGGGATGAGCGAAGAGAAGAGGAGCGACAAGGAGAGACTAGGAGAGGGGAAGAGGGGGGAGGAGAGGAGAGGGGAGGAGAGGAGAGGGGAGGAGAGGAGAGGGGTGAGAGGAGAGGGGAGAAGGGGGAGGGGATGAGCGAAGAGGAGAGACAAGGAGAGGGGGAGAGGAAAGAAGAGGGGAAGAGACAAGGACAGGAGGGACGAGGAGAGAAAAGGAGAGGAGATGACAGGGGAATAGAGAAGAGGAGAGAGGAGAGGAGGGACGAGGAGAGGAGAGGAGAGAAGAGGAGAGACAAGGAGAGAATAGGAGAGGGGCGAAGAGGAGAGGAGAGGATGGGATGGAGAGGAGGAGAGGAGAGTGAGGGACGAGGAGAGGAGTTGAGATGAGTGAGGAGGGGAGATGAGGGAAGAGGAGTGGAGGGAGTGTGTAGGGAGAGGAGAGGAGGGGGAGGACATACGAGAGGAGCAGATGCTAGAGGAGTGGGGTGGAGAGGAGAGAGGAAGAGAGAGAGGTAAGGAGACGAGGGGAGAAAGAGGAGATGAGATGGGGTGGGGGGGTCAGTGTGAAATGATTTGGCGAAAATGGTGATGGGGCATTGCTTACTGCGTTTTCTTGATTCATGACAGCCATCAGCGTGTGACACAAAACCACACACACACACACACACACACACACACACACACACACACACACACACACACACACAAACACAGACGCACAAACACAGATACAACCACAAAAACACACATTACTTCCTCCCTCTCTTTCACACACAAACACCCATCAGAGCTCCACCAGACCCAAATAGAAGCCTTATGATGAAAGATGAAAACATATATTAGTCTTTTCCGAGGGCTGCAGTCAACCAATCTCAATTTCACGCACAAAGAAAGTCCTGACAGACACTTAGTGAGACACGAGAGCCATAGAGGACCGGTCTACGTTCTCGTCTGCGTGCGTGTGGCGTGCGCGTACTGTCCAACAAGCGCTGTCAGTGTTTGAGTTAAAGGGTGCTAGGAGGAGCAGCTCATGATAACAGGATGTTAACATTCTGGAGTTCCTAAAGGCAGACGGGAAGCGACCATAAGCCAAACCAGGAGGCAAAACGTTCCACAGCTGCCTCAGGACAAAGACCAGGTCCACTCTGGACAAAGCTGCGCTGCTTACAAGCATGCCAGGGAGGGAACACACAGTATCCATCATTGTTGGCACGATACACAGCTTGAGATGAACTGTGGAGGGCCTGTGGCAGAGGATAGAAGGAAAATAATAGACATGGACTAGACACAGTAACAGAATAGATGTATCCCTCTTGGAGGTCACTTCTAGGGGCCAGGGACGATCAAGAAATTTCATGGATGATTTCTTTAAAAGCGATTCAAAGTGTGTTCGTAGACTGTAGCGAGCTCACAATTCACGTCACAACATGCTGGGTGAAATCTACAGGGATGCGCCTGGCCTGAAAAGAAAGTCCTTGACGTCTGTCTAGCTGGCAGTCTCCCTGTGTTGCTGAATTGATCACGGATAAAGGTCCTCCTTCCCATTCAGTTCGTCTGTTGTCTTCCCTCTGTTAACATGAATGTGCTTGTCGTTCCTCCTCCCGGGGAGCCACCGATGCGCAGCGAGCTCTTGAATTGAAAGGTCGGTAAGTGATGTGAAGTGCAAAGTGTGTTGTTTGCTGAAAAGGTCTCCTGAGTTGGGTTTGCCGTGGCCGTGTTGAGAACGTCATGGCTCCGTCTACCTGTTGGACACCGGATGCTAGAGGTGGGACATGAGACAAGGCCAGCTAATTGATCTATAAAGGGGATTTAATGTATGCGGTAGCAAATTTATCCATAAGCCGGGTAAATAGCATTAGTTAATGTAGTACTAAGCATTAAGCAACAGTTCATAAACAGTTAACTAAAGTGTCTAGTCATTTAGTGAACAATAACTAATGACGTTCATGTTTACTTATGGTGGTCAAGTTGACGAATGGTAGACATTATTTAACCTGTATCCTTACCTTAAGTATGATAATGCTTATTGCTGCATTAACTAACGTTAATGAATGTAGTTTTTGTTGTTAAGTGTTACCAATGATGGTCATTTGCTTTAACATCAACATATTTATATCATAAGGGGAAGCACAAAACATTTACCTCTGTTCACATTTATTATAAGTAATTAAAAGAGACTTCATGAGACGAAGACAATATGTGTTTAGATCTAGTGCAAAGCTGTCCATCTGCCCATCTTAAACAAGCTTGTATAAGAAGAATTGATAACCCCTACTTCAAACTAAAACAGACCATAATATTTGCAGAATAAATACCAGACTCTTTACTAATATTAACACAGGGATCAAAGCAGCTGCATGAAGTCTGTTTCCTGGGGGACATGAAGGGAGGGTAGATGTCTTTCTACAAAGCCAGTTTTATTCCAAAAGATAACATTGAGAAATGAAAGCAGAAAAAGTAATGCATACATAACTTTGGTAATCAAAACTCACAAAGTGGACCGATGATTGGGCATTGGTTGCCGTAACGTACCTATGAACTGTGAGCATACTAGTGACTTATTGTCTTGTCTGGTTTTCAAATAAACTAAATCAATCCGTCATCCATCACCTGTTTGTTTCATTTGCACAAGTTTGGACGATTGCTTTCCTGACATAACACAACAACAGACCTTGACGCGGCGTTAGAAGTCGAAGAGCATCTGCTCTGTGTGCAGAGCGCAGAGCGGTACGACGGCACCTTAATGCTGATAAATGCGTCCAATGCATCGGCGCCACCAAACTGCACGGACGGTCAAACCAGCTCGGGCTGATAAAAAACTCCCATTTGCCGAACTCTATTGCTTACTTGTATTTCCTCAGAGGGCTAGGAGGAACGTGAGAACAACTTGATGTCATGTTTATTCTGCTGGAAAATGAGGAGCTAGCGGCGTTTTTAAAGTTTGGAATTCATGCGAGGGACGCTCAGACATGAATGGGACTTGATGTGGGCGTGACCCTGTCTGACATGATTGGTGAACCCCTCACAGGACAAAGCAAGGACTAGGGTAGGATGGAGAGAGGGGTGGAATGTTAATTTGGTGCGCATCAGGAATATGGCTGCCTATCAGATTTTAAAGACTTGCCGGAAAGGTGGATCAAACTCTTTCCCCAAGTATTTTTTTTACTAATGTGACAGTTTTTCATATCAGTGTGAACAACAAAAGTCACATGGAATCTGATATTTGCATTTCTGATTAGGGACACTTTCATATTTCGTCCTAAATCCGATACAGGGTAGCCCCGGAGCAACCTCAACTCGTCTGAACAGTAATGCCGGAATCCATGTGGCTTTTTGCGTACGTTCAGCAATGTGTGGTAAACAGCCTCTGTTGCCAGTGAACACAACACAAATCCTACGAGCTCTCTTGGGCAGATGGGTAGCCTGTTTGGCTTCGATAGCTGCTGGACCCAAGAGCAGAACACAGAGACAGGGCTGGAGTTGGAGTAATGAAGGGGTTTATTTGGAGCAGACCAGGGGTGAGGCCTGGGGCAGGTTGGAGAGTGCGGAGCATCAGGCAGGAAGGAGCGAAGCAGGTGTCGATCCACAAAACACTAAGGAAAGGAAACAAAGATGAGGCACGAGATTCCAAGGGAGAAGAACGACTAGTAAGTGTATATATATGTACGAATATCTCCCACTGAAGTTCGAAGTACAGTCTGCTGATGACTGCAGGGAAACCAGGAGTATTTGAAGGGGAGTTGGTGAGCTGATGAAGGCAAAGCGGGAACATTTGAGGGGTTGCAGGCACATCATAGAGACAAACAGGTGGTGTGGCAGGCACAGGAGGATAACACAAAAGCAGTGTTGTGCCGCAAGAGTCACGCAGAGAGGCCCTGACAGGTGTAGTTAAAAGGAGGACTTTTGCACACCGACATTTTTGATTCAATCTGTTTGAGTGAAGGCGTCGAACAAACACTCTCTGTGCAGAAGAAGAATCTGTTGCTCTATTATATGATGAAAATGATAAAAAAAAAAGTGCCGCTCATTCTCCTTCTCCTAGTTATCCTCCACTCAAGAATTCACTGTCTGACGCGGCACATCGCCCTGAACCCGGAACCATAAACACCGCTGTGGTCTACATGTCTCAACTAAAAAAGTCTGTGGACAGCCAACTAAAAGAAAATGGAGAGCGATAAATCAAAAGGTGAGCAGCGGGGCTTGCAGTCCCCCACGCAGGGGAGACGTTCACTGGGCCCCGTCCGCCCCAGGGTCCGGCGGACAGGATGATTAAATGGCCAAGTCGCGGGCGTGTGGGTCTCCTACGGGTCCTCACGTCTGAGTGGCATTCTGGCGTGTCTGGAGCATGAGGCAGCATGGTAAACAGAGTCAGCTGTACCGGGGATTATTATCGGGCCAGCGAGGAGCAGGGATTACCCGGGATTCAGACCGTCGTCCCGCGGACACTCTATCTCCACGTCCTGCTGATTCACAGCCAGCAGCATGCACACACACACACACGGCCGCGCACACACACACGGCCGCGCACACACACACGGCCGCGCACACACACACGGCCGCGCACACACACACGGCCACACACGGCCACACACGGCCACACACGGCCACACACACACACACACACACACACACACACACACACACACACACACACACACACACACACACACAAAACAGCCAGACTGTCTGCTTCAGACCTACCTGTAATGACTCTTCTGAACCTCTCAGTCAATCTCTGCCTCCTCTCCGCAGAACACTTTCAGGGGCTTTTCAGTCCGCTGTAAAAATGAGTTCTCATCTCGCTGGGGAACTAGCAGGGAGAACGAAGGAGGGCCACTGTGCGGATGTAATTGTGTGGTTGGGGGGGGGGGGGGGGGGGGGGCAAGCGGGCTGAATCAGCAGGAGAGGCCAGAGCTCACCTACAACCGCCTTTTATTAGCGGAGAAGGCTTTTGAGAGAGAGAGCGAAAAGAGCTAATTTCTCTCTGCCGTTTTTCTATTCACCGGGGACGCCCTGTGAGAGAGAGAGAGTCAGGAGAACTCATTTCCCCCGGCCACCTCTCCATTCACCCGCGACGGCCTTCTGAGAGAGAGAGTCAGAACCTGGTCGATAGACACTGGCTCTCTCTCTCTCTCTCTCTCTCTCTCTCTCTCTCTCTCTCTCTCTCTCTCTCTCTCTCTCTCTCTCTCTCTCTCTCTCTCTCTCTCTCTCTCTCTCTCTCTCTCTCTCTCTCTCTCTCTCTCTCTCTCTCTCTCTCTCTCTCTCTCTCTCTCTACAAACAGGAGTTTGTGTGTATGTGAGAGCGTGTGGTTGCCTTCATTGGTTTGTGTTTGTGTATGTGTACATGTGTGTGTGTTCTGCGGGTGTGTGTGTGTGTGTGTGTGTGTGTGTGTGTGTGTGTGTGTGTGTGTGTGTGTGTGTGTGTGTGTGTGTGTGTGTGTGTGTGTGTGTGTGTGTGTGTGTGTGTGTGTGTGTGTGGGTGTGTGTGTGTGTGCTTCTGTGTTTGTGTGTGTCTTTGTAATTTTGTGCCCAGCACCAGAACACAAGAACAGGGCCTAGACAGAGAGAGACGGGCGGCCCCATGAGTCTAGCTGGACCTGGGAGATACTCCCTGTTTACATTTCAGCAACAAAATCAATCAACGCAGACACACCTCTAAGCTGCTCTTATGGTTGAATACTGTAAGTCATAAAGCTGCAATTAAAATGCAGGAGTGATTCTAGCCTGAGTAGATTATAGGCTTACTTCATGTATAAGGTTCAGAAAACGGTCAAATAGTACAAAAAAATAGGCTTTGGAAATTGCCTTTAGCATGATATAGACAGGGTTCTCAGAGCGCAAATCACAGTATTTCAGACACAATATTCAACAAAAGCCACAAAACTATTCCCTATATGAATGCTTTTACCTGATTGTTACATACACCTAGACTGGGTTGCCCCGCCCATTCTGCCGGCGATTTGAGTTCGCCCTGCACAAGGGTCTGGAGAAGAGCAGCACATTTCATTCTGCTTCCGATACGTTTTTGCGGGAGCCAATCACCAAGCTGGCTGTTCCCCTTGACGCGCTATTGGCAGACTAACATACACCACCATACACACTGCTTTTGTGTGTGAGGATCTCTCTCCGCAGACATAAGGATGAAATGTGTTTTTCCAGCCAATGATGGAGCCCAGTTATTGAAAATCCTAAATGAGCTTTAACTTTAAAACAAATATTGTTTCTGTGACCTTGATCAGTTTCATGTCTGTGTTTATGCACGACAACACTCGTCACTAACAGTGTCCACCATTAAAGATTTTGGTAGAGTAAGACAGATGGCACTACGGCTTCAGTAGCGATACAGAGATCCGCGTAGACATTAAGAAAATAACAATATCCACCAACCATCCATCACCAACTTAGGCTTCTCCCCATCTATCTGCCAATGGATTATGGACATCCTGACCAACCGACCTCAAACAGTGAGAATAGGCCCACGCATCTCCTCCCAACTAACACTCAGCACTGGCTCCCCTCAGGGCTGTGTACTGAGTCCCCTGCTATATGCCCCCCGCCCACCCTACCGACACCATCGTCAAGTATGCGGACAACACAACCACCGTTGGTCTCATCTCCGGGGGAGACGAGGCCGTCTACTGGGAGGACAGCTGACTGGCGGGACGTTGCCAGGACAACAATCTCTTCCTGAACACTTCCAAGACGAAGGAAATAATCATGGACTTTCGTAGGAAAAGGGAAGACACGGAACCGCTTTGCATTAATGGGGAATGTGTGGAGAGGGTTCCTCTCTTCAAGTTCCTTGGCACACACATCACAGAGGACCTCTTTTGGACTACCAAGTAAGATTTTTCCCTGCGAAATGTGGTTGAGTAAAAGTATAAAGACTCTCAAGTAAACGCTAAAAAGTTACTTAAGTATGGTAACAAATGACTTGTACTTCGTTACTGTCCACCACTTCGTAACTGTCCACCAGTGTATGTTGTACTGTGCCCTGTCTTGATGTATTTACTGTCCTGTTGATGTATATTATTGTATGTAGTGCCTTGATGGTGAAAGAATTTCCCCCCTTTCCTCCCCAGATCTGGAAACATCTTGACGACATCTTTATGTCTTGATTCTCAGCTATCCTTTAAACCCTATATTAATGCAATCACCAAGAAAATCTTTGGCTGTCTGAAATCTCTTTATCGTTCTGTTGACTGCTTCTCACAAGAAGTCCGGAAAAGACATAATGCAATTAATACTCCCAATATTGGACTATGCTGATGTTATCTATGGTAACACTTTTGAAACAAATCTCCGTCCTCTTAATGTGTTATATAATAGTCTTTGTAGATTTGTACTCAGGTGTCCTTATATAACCCATCACTGCCTCATGTATGAGTCCCTGAACTGGCTTGCCCCTAATTCCAGAAGGCAATTCCATTGGTCAATACTTACATTCAAATGCATCCATCTCAATTTCCCTTCATATTTGAAACAACTCTTAATCCCTTTAACTTCTCAATACAGCCTACGGCACATGGACCACCTGTTTCTAGTTAAACCTAGAATCAGGAAAGAAATTGGTCGTCGGGCATTCAAATCAAAGCTCCATCAGATTGGAACAACCTTCCCTCCTCACTTAGGTCTATTACTTCTTTCCATATCTTCAAATCATCTTTAGTTTTGCATTATAAAACATCCTGCACTTGTTTCTGATCTATCTTACCTTTTCTCTCTAGGACTCATTCTACTCATACCTGCTTTCCTTTTGTCCACTATACTATTTACATGTGTGTATCTGGGTTCAAATATGTACTGTATATTCTACTTGTGCATGCAAGAAAATGTATTTATTGTATGTAATGTATATTAATATATTTGATTGTACTCTGTGTAATACTGGCTGGAAGGGGGGAGGGGTAGCTATGGGGAGCATTGTTGGAGTGTGTGTGGGTGTGTGAGTGTGCGTGTGTTTGTCCTTGTGCTTATGTGTTTGAATTTATGTTTATAACTTACTTTTTACTTTCATTGTATTATTTGTCATTATTGTAAGGACCCCCTCGAAAATGAGATGATACATCTCAAGGGGCTATCCTTGAAATAAAGAATGTTCTTTTTAGAACTCTATTTATTTATAAAGCACCAAGAGAACTGCCATCCAATATTTTTGTATCCTGTGCAATGACAATAAAGAATTATATCATATTCTATAAAAGGTAGTGAATTTATTAGCACAGCGGAACACTTCTTTAGTTACGTAACACTACATTTTTGTCCAAGGTCGTTGCCATTGCCTTGATAATTCAAAGCATTGAGGGTTCTTTAGAAGGCATATGCCATTCGCCGCCATGAAAGCTTTGAAGGTAGGAGCATATCTGGCGGTTTCATATATTCCATGAATACATTTCAGAAAACCTACTGAAATCTTTTGATCCTTTATAACTCACTACGGTGGCCACTGGCCAGCGCTCTTATATATTATGTGCTCTTTTACCTACAGCCACTATTCAATTTCTACCCGCCCTGTATTCAATAAATGAGGTGTGTGCTTGGATATACCAGCTTGACTACATGCATCTTACTTAAAGATGGTAGCATGACTTTATATTGACGAGGTCATCACTCTGACATAAAGAGTGTGTGTGAGAGGGAGTGAGTGAGTGAGTGAGTGAGTGAGTGAGTGAGTGAGTGAGTGAGTGAGTGAGTGAGTGAGTGAGTGAGTGAGTGAGAGAGAGAACGAGAGAACGAGAGAACGAGTGTGTGTGTGTTTGCGTGTGTGGGTGTGACTTTGTGCGTGTGTGTGTCACACAAACACTCAAACGTACACAAATGCACGTACGCACACATGCCGCGGCAAACACAAACACAGCGTCAGTAAGGCTTTGTCCGAATCACGCCGAGATGGATCAAACATCATATTTAATATATATAATTTATTAAATATCCTCCCACTGGAATAATTCTCCCAGAATTACTTTCTCTCCATTTTCTCCTTTTTCTTTTTGAGGCAGCCTTCCCTCCATCTTCACTAGCGACCAAGACACCCTCATCACACACACACACACACACACACACACACACACACACACACACACACACACACACACACACCCCCCCCCCCCCCCCCCCCCTGGCCCCACTAACTTTCACAACACAGTGGAGTTAATCAACAATCATGTGTGATCACTGTTTTAAAAATAGATGTAGGTAGCCGGAGCCACTGATTCTTTAGTACTCTAATCACAGGCATGAAAACAGAAAGTGTGTTCCATTACACAAGGGAAGTGAATAATCCCTTTTCTATCACGTTGCAGACTATTATATATTATTGATTGCATGAAACTTCTACTGTATCAAATGTATGTATGAGCAGTGTAAATACATCTACTTTTTCAAACGATGTGTCTACTGCATGAAATGTATCTACTGTATCAAATATATGTATCTTCTTCTGTTTAAGATATATGTATCTACTGTCTGTCTACTGTACTGGTTCTGTAGTCAAGGCAATAATAGTACAGTTGGTATGTAAAGTCGATCACGTGGAAACGTGATTTGATTTGAATCTGTCTGCGTGATTCTCTTTTCACAAGTATCAAGAGTGTGTGTGTGTGTGTGTGTGTGTGTGTGTGTGTGTGTGTGTGTGTGTCACTTAACACTAAAATTTGAAAGAAGCACACTTAGAACAAATGAATGAATGAAGTGAATGGATTGAATCAATTGTGCTTTTACCATGAAATTATGATTGAATGATCTACATGGCAAGAAAACCGTCAACCGTTCTTTAATTTGTGTTCTTCTTTTCAGTTCTGTAGTGATATTATTCATGTAACTTTAAGATTATGTTTTTTTTGTACTGGAATAAAAAACCAAAACATTTTAAACCACCCCTGGGGCAGGTGTCAGGGATCCTTGGACACGTATCTAGCTCAATTGGGTATGCACCCAATCCTATACCTCTCACTCACTCCCTGCACCAGTAATGCGCTGCTTGCTGCCGGTCATGGAGATGTCTGCTGGTTCCAATTGTTGCTCAAAGGCCTACCCACATACCCAGATTCAGGTTCAACCTACACACACTGAACACTCTGAATACACCGGACACCCTGAATACTCTGAACACTTTGAATACACTGAACACCCTGAATACTATGAATACTCTGAACACGCTGAACACTGTGAATATTCTGATCACTCTGAACACTCTGAATACACTGAACACTCTGAATACTCCAAACACTCTAAACGCTCTGAATACACTGAGCCCTCTGAACACTTTCAGCGAAAGCATTTCAGGAACTGGAACAAATTCAAAGTCAAAACTGGATGTTTATTTAGGCGCATTAGAGAAAAATGGTTTGAAATTATTCACGGGAAATGCTTGAATTTCAGGCCACCTAGACTGTCTAACAAATCAGGGTAAATATGTGCATGTGTATGAATGATCACACACGCATGTCTGGACACACAATCACAAAATCAGATATGGACAAACACGCGCACACAATAATACCCCCCCCCCCCCCCCCCCACACACACACACACACACACACACACATAACCACACCCACACACAATCAGACATGGAAACATACACACACACACATATAATCAGAGGCAATTTCACACATACAATCCGACCAAGCACACACAGAAAAACACAACACACAGAGAGATTTCATCATCTGAAAGAACTAATCATCTGCCGCAGCCCATAAAACGAGACGTCCTCGTATTCAGCCAATCAGCTTCCACAGCCTCTCCTCTGTGGCAGATTGAGCGAGAGCGCTCTACGGATGCGACCTCACAATGCCTCATCTGGGCCAGTGTGCTGAAAGCAACCCAACACATTACTGCCTCAACATTACCCGTTTTTTGGATGAATTAAAAAAAGAAGGCTGTGTAGTATTTTGCGTTACCTAGATAAACTAGTGTGTTCACGTTGTGTTGATTTGTATTGTAATTATTTCTGGCTGCTTACTTAAGACAATCTCATTCTCCATCTTTTCTCAGTCAAAACAGTCACCACAATGCACCAAACAGTGCCAATCACATCCGGAAAATAGTTGTAGGCCTATTCTTGTTTCTGACAGCAAGCAAAAAAAGCAAGTAAAACAAACCAATAGAAGCACTGGCTTTAAGACCTTAAGAGAGGAGGAAGAAGGGGAAAGGAGTGAAATATAAGTCTTAATATCTAGGCAGGTATATAGAGCAGGCAAAACGCAGAGAGAGGGAGAGCGAGACTGAGAGAGACAGAGGACAGATATACGTGTTGCTATCAGGTCAGATATTTCCCATAATGACCAACCGAGCAGGATTAGCTAAACCCGCCCAGTACCAATACACAGGCAAATTGATAGCATCTCAGATTAGGCCTACCTCAAATATCTGAGATGAGCTGAGCACGAATGCTAATGTACTTCCCGCTATTGACTCGACCTTGTGTTACTTTTGGCTCATTTGGTCAAAGCAAAGGGATGGGAAACATTATCTCTGGTATTGACCTTCACTTCATGTGCGGATATCGATCTGGTTTCCAAATATGTTTTCACTCTATATTTCCTATCCGAGGTCTAAGTGTCTGTCTCAGAACATGATTAGCAGGGAATTTGATGATTTTTTTGTATGTAAGGACACATCACCGAATAGAGATCAGGCCAGGATTTCGATTTTACAACCCACCCTGCGTCTAAATAGATGTCTTTGAACATCAGAGCACATCTATCCTTCCTCCCCATGATCGGCCTGCATAGTCAATCTAATAGAACATGTGCTTCTAGATCGCCCCCTGCTGATTAAACCTCATATCTCACGTTGAACATCCATCGTAAACCGAGAGAGGAAGGACTACGGTTCGACCTTTGGGCCACCTCAACAGTCATACAGCAGCTTATTTAATTTGGCCACGTTGATAACCTCGGCGGTAGAGATGCATTGAATACACAATAATGTAGGTCTTCAAAGAAGCTCAAATTTAAACCCTATCTAACGTTTCTCCCGCAGGCTTGGCGGCTGGTGGAATTTATTTGAGGGGGGGCTGAACGTTTGCATTCCAAACCACTGTAGGGGGGTCTGGGGGGATTCTCCCCCACAAGATTTTTTCATGATTTTCACAAACAAACGGAGCATTCTGGTGCATTCTGACAAAATAGTAACGGCAAAAAAAGAACACATACTTACAAAGACGAATGGGGCCAGGGAACTAAGAGTTAATTTTTTGCCTTGTAGAAATCAGCCATATTAAGAGTGCAGATGCATCAACAATAACTTTGAATTACACACAAGGTAACATACTCTCTCTCTCTGTGTGTGTGTGTGAGAGGGAGAGAGAGATAGAGATAATGGGTGAGTGTGTTACGGCCAAGCCATTGTGTTGGTAAACGTCACTAATATATCTACAGTCTGCATTAGTAAGCATTTAGACAAATACAATGAAATATGAATTCCACAAAATTCATGTAAATGTGCAAACTTTTGTGTGTGGTTGTTGAAGACACACTTAAGGCACACACATAGGTTTGCAGAGGACTACATAAAGTACAATATGCACACTGAAGGCCTGATGCCACCATAGGTTTGCAGAGGACTATATACAGTATGTACACTGAATAGGTTTGCAAAGGACTATATACAATATGAACACTGAAGGCCTGAAGCAACCATAGTTTTGCAGAGAACTATATACAGTATGTACACTGAATAGGTTTGCAGAGGACTATATACAATATGCACAATGAAGGCCTGGTCCCATCACATGTTTGTAGAAAACTATATACAGTACACTTGAAAGGGGTGGGGGGAGGTTGTGAGGGTCTGCAACCAGTGTCCATCTCAAGGGAAATACATATAGGCTAGTGGAATAAATAGAAGTTGCTTACCTCTAGCATGGCTAGCTTCACACAGTAGTTCATATGCACTCTTCCTCGCTTGTGTTTTTTTTTATCCGTTCTGACAGATGTTTCAGGTCTGTCAACCCTGTCTGTGTCCACGAACTATCACATGCGCTTATTTTAAAAAGTATACAAGGAAAGCAAAAAATTGCATTGGCATACCCACAGCTAGTTAGCCAAGCCTGAACCAAAATCTGGAAAAACTTCTCTTGTAGGCTCTATCCTTTTCTCTTGCTTGTTGGGTTATGTCCACTTCTGGCTTTTCTGCTCTGAGTTCTTTAACTTGCGATTTTTCTGCAAATGTTTTTGCAGATTCATAAGCAAAGATTTGACTGAATTTGGGGCTAGCTGAACTCACAGTGGTAGCAGTACTCAAAGTCGCCATCTTGCTGATCTCTGAGGTAATGGCAAATGCGCGGTTACGCGCAGTGGACGGTGCACTGCGCTTGGGGCTATATCTTGAGCGCCCCAAAGCCATACAATTCGACGACGCTGATTGGCGAAATGATGTACTATTCTGCCTAGCAATGGGGGAACCATTGGCTAATAATTCAGGCATGTGGGGCTGAGCGAAATGCGCCCCACGGAAGACATATACTTCACCAAAATGAACGTTGAACATGTAAGTGAATGAAGATATAATTATGGGGGATTCTAAATATATTCTAAAGTAAATGCATTATTTGAATGCAATTAACATAGATTAATTCTCAAAATTAGAAGATTTTTAAAAAAAATATATATAAATATATTTAAAAAAGAAAAGATGGCCGGTCGGCGGGAGGGCGGCGCCCCAGCGCCCTCTATAGGCGTGCCGCCGGGCCGCAGCTATTTACTCCATAAACAACTCAAAAAAATAAATCCAAGCTACAAAGTTTCTCAAGAATAAAACACACTATCCAAGAGCTTTTAACCAGCCCCAACCATTGACAAATCATAGACAACAAATCTTTAACTTAACTCCATTGTTTGACAGCATAAAGATGTCAAACAATTTAATAAAATAAATCTATAAAAAGAAAGCCAGTCATTTCGCAGTATACAATTATTTTTGATTAAAATTGGTTAACGATCTTCTGTGAATTATAGGCCTCGATAAAAGCTTATTTGTAGAAGAAAGAGGAAAAAAAGAATAAACAGCCGCTGGGCAGCTCCATTGTTCCATTGTTTTCAACAGACGACCTGCTGGAGAGTGCACCCCAGTTCTGCCGCCTCACCCAGAGTCCAATCAGTCTGACTCGGGGTAGGTGGGGCTACACACACACACACACACCGCAGTCACTAACCATTTGGTCCCTTAGTTTCTGCAGTGTTGTTTCTAACAGAATGGGCTGCATTCGGTGCTTAATGATCCCATACATTTTTGTTCACATTGCATCATTCATTATCATCCAAAAAGCTCATTATTATACCTATAGGTAATGTTTTTTTCACCCTCAAGTAGTAAACCTTTTGTTTTAACATGTCCTTTCTTTATTTATCTTCGCATTGCCTACTTTGAGGTTGATGAAACATGACTTCAGGATGTACAACCATTTGAACCCCAATGTGAAAACATGGACTAGAAAACTCCCCTTGATTTGTGGTCCTTGGGTGAACAGAAACTAGAAGAAATGGTCGATTGAGCTAGCACTAAATTGCCCATGGGTTCATTAATATTATTCAGGCAGAGTGTCTGTCTCGCTCAAGGTAACTTATATTCAAGGGAAAACAGACTTTATTCTGTGCATAACTTTTTCTATTCCTAACCTCTTCATCTGCTTATATAAGATTACTTTACTCAACTGTTTCTTATTACATCTCTTTCTCTCTCTCTCCCTCTCCCTCCCTCCCTCCCTCCCTCCCTCCCTCCCTCTCTCTCGCTCTCTCTCTCTCTCTCTCTCTCTCTCTCTGTCTCTGTCTCTCTCTCTCTCTCTCTCTCTCTCTCTCTCTCTCTCTCTCTCTCTTTCTCTCTCTCTCTCTCTCTCTCTCTCTCTCTCTCTCTCTCTCTCTCTCTCTCTCTCTCTCTCTCTCTCTCTCTCTCTCTCTCTCTCTCTCTCTGTCAGACCTACAGTCCACACTTGTTTTGTATTCACAAATGCACCTTGATTTGATTATGTATTCAAATGTGTTCCTAAATAATAAATGTCTTAGTATTACTTTTAATTTACTTTTTATTCTCCATTAAATAAGAAAAGATAACCTTTACTGGCTCATGTGAAATCAACAATTGTTTGTCGGAAGTATATGAGACCTATGTGAAAGAAAACTATATACAGAGCAGGTTCATAATAAAACAAACATTAAGTATTTTTCAAGTAGACCCTGCATTGCCGCACAAATTAAAAGATAGGCCTACATGCCATATGACATTAGTTCCTAATTAATTGAGAACGGTGAACGGACAATTTGACTGGAACTACTTAGCAGGCGTCCGAATATCAGGAGTTAATGCATACCCTGCAGCCAATCAGAATCGAGCATTCCACCAGACCGTGGTATAAATGCTTATTATATTACCATACAGCAAACACTGGCTGTCAACTGTCAAACTGCAGTAGGCCACTATAACTAGTTGGCCCTAGGCCTACTGTTGAGTAGAAAACCAAACATTATGAGTGTTCTTTACTAGTGGGCTTAATTACATCAACTCCACTAATTGCATTTTTAGACCATCATCAACAGCTTTATTGACAGATTTGTGCTGTCTGTCACTGTGATTTGATTTGAGTGTAGTAAATATTGCCTAGTAGTAACTGTTATTAAATGTCGAATATACCAAACGATTACGAAGATACTTTGCGAAATGTTAGATTTGACGCGAACAAGGGAAACACTCAAGATAAATAAGATAATAAAGCTGAACAAGCGCATTTCTACATCCAAACGTTATACTGACCTACATCGTTTAGACAGTCGAATAATAAATGATTGTTTACATACATTTAAATATGCTCAGGCGGACGGTCTCAAGCTTATATCGAAAGTGCTGTTGTGAACATAAAATACTACAACATATTTGTATTTGACCTTCTGTGATTGGCGGCGCGGGCAGAAGCTATCCTCGTGAGACAATCCCGATCTCGCGAGTCCGGGAGGAAGGCGCCTTTTGCAGCTCCTGCATGGCCGATTAGAGGGAGCAGAGAACTGGACCAAAGTCATTCTGTGTTTCTAATGGAATAGTGATACGCCCTTGGCTTATCCAGGACAATAGATCGGTCTGTTTCATCACGTAGCGGTTTTTAGAGATCAGGCATGGCGCATTTTAATCTAATGACTGCAGGTGTTAGCCTCTTGGCTAAATCCTTCAGTGCCTTATCCTGCACCAACTCTCTTGCAAGGTAACTTCAACTTGTTATGGGAGCTAGCTGGCTATTGTTAGCCAACGTGTGTCAATCTAAAACGAGTCACTCGTGTCACCATGCATACAAGTACGAACTGCAGTTATTGACTGTAATGGCAGTGGGATGAGGTTTTGTGTGAAACACCGTGTACTTATTTTCCCATGAGTTTAGAAGATCAATCATTCAATTATGGGCTAAATATGAGATTGTATCGTTGTTGAGGACGTTCAGAAAATGAGTTCAGTTAAAATGGTCGAACTCGTGGTTGGTTTTGTCCAGGTGCACCAGTGTCCACCCAGTGTCCTTCTTCCTAACATCAAGAGGTCTGACTGCCCAGGCGGGTGGACCTCCAAAGAGACCCCTCAATGGATACATGCGATACGTGGTGCAGCAACAGCCCACCATAGTTCAACAAAACCCAGGTATTTAGAAGGCCTGATCCTACAACAATATGATCATCATATGTTTTGTCTAAGATGTATTATTATGCCCACTTCTTGCACTACTTCTAAAATGGATCTAGCAATCTATAGAGCTATTGTTCACTCGATTGCATTATTGGTGTTGGATCTAGTGATTGGCTACTCTGAACTGTGCATTACATCTTTACTCTTATGTGTGCTTATCCTTTCTTTTCAATCAGAAATCTGTATTTATTTGAAAATCTGTTTTAGTCACAATATAAAATGGGTTGACATCTTGTTATTTATACGCTTTCAGCTATCAAGATAACTGAAGTAATCAGGAAGATAGCCCAAGAGTGGAGATTGATGTCTGCAGAACAGAAACGTGTGAGTTACCCTTATACTATGCAATGAATTAGTTTAATGTAATCGTGGCTGACATCACGTTATCATCTTTTTGAAAAGTTGAATGAGCACCAAATGCAAGTACCAGGCACTTGTTATATATCTTTATATTTTAAAGGAAAGTTATATATACATAATTAGCTAATTACCTTCAAAGTAGAGTAAGTAACCATAACCCACCACGTACAGTATGTGGTGATAACGTGTTTAAACTATTAGTTTAACTAGTTCTCTAGTGTGTAGCTGTAGCAGCATTAATTTAGCGGTCCATAGAGAAGCAAATGGTTAGGTCTCGGTTCCTCCTGTCCTGCACAGGTTATTGCAGCACTAAATCTGGTCGTGTAGATGATAGACGTCAAAAAGCGCAACTGCAGCTCTTACCGGGATGTGTTATTGTTGTGTTCATACTGTGGCCAACGTTTATCACACTGCACAAGAGCAGCAGATAAAGTTATCAAAGAAGCCAAAGTTTCCGTCATCAATGGAGCGAACTTCTTCCTTGTAGCCTTTCGTGGAGGACTTTCAGCGGGCCAGGGACCAGTTCAAGCTGGACCTCAAGAGGTACGAGGCCAAGCTCACCCCTGCAGAGTTCGAGCAACAGGCCATTGAAAGGAAACAAGTGATGGCTAAAAGGAAAGAAATCCGCAGGAAGCGGGTAAGTGAGAAATCGTTGTCACTGCTTAAATAATTAGCTTGGCGTAGAGCAGCCTAATCAGTTAGTTGTATTAATGCAAATTATGCAAACTATAATGGCCATTCATTTACTTGTATAATTGTGCATGGAAGCTGACATTGAATTCTGGTGAAATGGTTTATTTTTTCATGGGAGTTGATGCTTAGAAATGCAGACAGCACCTCTAGTGGCATGGCTAGAATCTCTCATGTATCCCTGGAGGCCAAGTTTGTCTCTGCACAACATGTCAACTTCAATCTGTTAAAGCTCCTCTCCCTCTATCTCCCCCCGCTGGCTTTAGGAGATGAACAGCTTGGGGAAGCCCAAGCGGCCGCGCTCTGCATTCAACATCTACATGTCGGAGCACTTTGTTGAGGCCAGGGGACTCACAATGCCGGTGGGCCATAAAATGCATTTATGACATGCTCCATCATAAGGAATCTCTGGCTGGTGGGCCACCCGACTACTCATTGAGTTCAGACACATTATTATATGTATCTGATGCCCCATAATAACTAATATATCGGGATCTCAGTGGTGTAACGAGCTCCCTGCCGATGTCAGGATCGCGGAGTCGCTCACCAGCTTCCGCAAAAGACTCAAAACTCAACTGTTCAGAGTTCACCTTGATTCTGCATAGCCATCCAGTCCCTTCCGGCCACCATAGTATGTTATACGTCCTGGCAATTGATGTACGCACTTATAGTACGGACTTAATCATAGTACTTAATTGTGTAGCATCTGCAGCTGCTGCTATCACTGCTGTACACGGGGAATGGGTAAGCCTAGCGATTGTTAGAACTTGCACTTGGTTCTATCAACATCTTTACTGTACCAACAGCGATATCTTGTTTCACTTCTTATACCAAATGAACTTATTGTAAGTCGCTTTGGATAAAAGCGTCTGCTTAATGCCCTAAATGTAATCTATATTATTTTTTCTGAAGATTATGCGTTGCAGCTTTGTTAAGGGCCTTTGTTTACAATTGACCTGGACCCGGATACAACGTGTTGTCTTGACATTAATAATTCATTTTTTTTTTTTTTTTTTAATGCAGGCCAAATTGATTTCATTGATGGATGACTGGAGAAGTCTTCTCGGTTACAAAAAACAGGTATTACATTTTTTACATAACGAATTTCCATTTTACAGTCTGACTATTAATGGAAGATTCCTCCACCTAAAACGTATAGTCTGAGATTGTGTGTTACACAGCGTTCCTTGTCCCTCATGCCTCTCCCCTGGCTCCAGGTTTACATGCAGCTGGCGGAAGACGACAAGATCCGGTACAAGAACGAGATAAAGTCGTGGGAGGAACACATGCTGGAGATCGGCCGTGAGGACCTCCTCCGGGAACACACCAGGCCCAAAAAGGCCCCCGCCAAGAAGAGGGCCACCAAGAAGGAGGTGAAGGCAAAGCCCAAAGCGAAGAAGACTGCGACGGCCGGAGTGGTGAAGGCCGCTGGGAAAGGGAAGACGGCTGGGAAAGTGACCCTCACCAGGAGTAAGAAGTAAAGGAGTGAGGCGAGCTGGACCACTGGATCCCAGACTACTGAAATGTTCATGAGTATAACCAGGAGGTTCTAGGACTCTCAACCCATCCCGTTGCAACCAGGAGGGGTGGTCATCGTCATGAATGCTACCTTAGTACAAAGGGACAAACCTTTGTCCAGAATCAGTCATTTCTTGAAAAACGGTTTCAGTGACCACTCAATTCTATTTTTCAAATTGCCTGGCAGAGAAACAATAACAACACTTTGATGTTCCTTGTAACCAGCGCTGAAAGTGTCATAAAAGGTCTGAGAGAAAACATTTCACTCCCATATTGAACAGGTTTGTTACTGTGAACATGAGCACATTATTCCTGAAGGGCCTTCGGATGGTCTTTGTGTCTGTTGCTAGGAGACTGGTTTGTGTACCAAGATGATCCACAGATTGTTGTTGGCATGTCTCCAAGCCACAATGGCAGAGGAAATTGTATACAGTCCTTGTCGGCTGATAAGTGTCTGGATAAAGGCAGCCTCACTTTCTCCAGGCATTTGTTTCTGCATCTTTTCCAAATGGGTTTCATTTAAAAACAGGATGACACAAAAGAACTCTAAAATGTTTTTTTTTTTTTTTCTCCAAATGCAATAAAGCGGTTCGATTTTGTTTTGGCATACAAAATGTATTTTGTTTTCTTTTAGTTTCAATACTTTTTTGTAGCTAAATGAAAAAATATCTCATATTTGACCAGGTAGCTTCTTAAGGTGTTCCACCTCAATGTCTGACTGAATGTATAGACAATGTTATTTTTTTTTTTGTTTTTTTTTCACGTTTTCTCAAGTTCTAGACCGGCCAGTTATGAAGTTACCATTATTATTACTACCAGTGTTTGACGAAAACGGTTTTGGATCATGCGCTTCTTGCAGAAATCTGGTTTTATTACATTGTTAAATGTTACCAAATAAACTGACAAATGTTGTTTTTCACAAAATGACTGTTTGGGATGTAGAAGAGTGATAAGGACGAACATATACGTTATACAAAGGGATGTCGTTTGACATTGTGGAAATATTCAGTTGACTTGCTTGAAGAAAGTGCTGTTTTTATTAACCGTTGGTCTTGTAATACAAAAAAAATCCTTTTCAATTACATTTTTTATATCAAAGGTAATATCCCAAACTGAGAACTTGCTGATTTAAGGTGTCTGCTCAGTATATTGCGGTTTAAGGGCCACTGTGTAAAAGTATCTAGCGGCATAACTTTTAAGTCAACAGTTCCAAAACATACCCTGTTTTGACTTTAATCTTAACACAAAATATATGCTATTATTCAGTCACCCATCTTAAACACGGTGATGAGCCAGTCGGAGATCACGACCACTTCTTGTTCAGTAACGGTTGTAATTGCG
Organism: Gadus chalcogrammus; assembly: GCF_026213295.1. Classification (NCBI taxonomy): domain Eukaryota; kingdom Metazoa; phylum Chordata; class Actinopteri; order Gadiformes; family Gadidae; genus Gadus; species Gadus chalcogrammus. Next base: position 6,727,111 of record NC_079429.1, read on the forward strand.
TTATGGTCGGAGAACACTGGTGCACCTGGACAAAATAAACAATGAGTTCGACCATTTTAACTGAACTCATTTTCTGAACCTGCTAGCTACGTTTTGAAAATGGTCATCAATCCAAGTATAAAAAGGCCAGAGGACTACAAAGAACGAGAATCTAAATGTAACATTAAACATACATTATCTTCATCAGTGCATCAAGTGAGTATGGGCTTTCCTCTTGTATTAAATTACATTCATCCCATTAAAGCTTGACTCCATGTTGTCAGAAGATCTAAAATGCATCAGTACTACCTACATTGCTGGTGAGTGTCAATCTCAAGGCCATGTTCCTAGTAAGCTCTGTCAATTCCACCTGAATAAATGGAGGTCCTACTCGCTGCCCTCCTTCTCTAGGAAGCTGGCAATTCCACCAGTATAAACTGTGTTCCTGCTCTCCACTGGAGATTATTGACAAACGGCAGATATCTCCATGTAACCCCAAACACATCCTACTGCATTACAGGACGCGTCTGTATTCCTTCTGGACGCTAAACGTGATCTTCAGCAATGCTTTTAAGATCTTTTGTTTTGTTTCAGAGATGGAAGGACGAGGCTGGTCATCTCTGATAGTTTGGACAGTCGCGTGTCTCCGTCAGACGGTGAAGTCCAATCGTTAACAGAGAGGAGCTCATCATCTCGGCCCCGATGTCTGGTTTGCCGGGGCCTCCTGCAGGAGAGTCTGGAAGTCCGGAGAGAACACCAGTTTCCTCTCTACGTTCCCAAGCACCGCCATGTCCCCCGTTCTACCGCCAGACAAACGCACGGACACCAGTTGCTGTCGTGAGAGAGAAAGAGAGAGAGATGTAATAAGAAGCAGTTGAGTAAAGTAATCTTATATTAGCAGATGGAAGCGTCACAGTTACAAATTTACGGTTAAGACACCATAACATATTGACCAACTTAATAAGTGAGTCTATTGGTGGTTGTTAAAAAAAAAAAGACAAGATGATATTTGTATCTATAAATGCACACCTGGAGGAATGAGAAGGCTGCACCCTCAGACACATCCATGATGTTGTCTCCCAGTTTCAGCTGGACGCGACCAGAGCGTCTGACCAGCAGTTTACCCAGCATGCCCTCTGAGAAGTCTGACAGAACCGCTTGCCTTTCCCTCAGCGGCACCTTCTGCCCAACGGTAGCATGGGATACAAATGAAACGGAAAATGCTATGAACATTGTATAAAGTGTTGGAATAAGTGTGCATCAGTTGTTGACTTGTTCACACGCTCCGATTAGTGCACTGTACACAAGTGGACCAATTTAAATACGGAAATAGCCTTCAACATGTTTTTGAACATGTTGAGGACTTTTTTCCGTCTGTCTGGAACACCAAGTTTTCAAAATTAAGAAAAGTCAAAAAAGATGTACACAATTAATTGTCAACATTTCAACATCAATATATGCTCTGAAAATACACACAACAACTATGCCCGCACGGACACCTCAGCCCCCGGGTGACTCACCGGTGGCGGGGGCTGGGCTGCCCTTCTGCTGGGGGTCTTCTCGGGGGCCGTGGCGTGGCCGGCGGGGTCCGCCTCCCCCTGCGACGCTGAGGGCGGGCCGGGCATGCAGTCCGGCAGCTGGATGAAGAAGAGCTCCTCTTTCCCGCTCAGGCTGAGCTCATGGAAGAGTTTCCCCAGGGTCGGGGCCGCATGCCCGGGTAGCTCTGCTGCCCGCATCTGGGACCCTCTCCTGGAGGGGTCACAGCCAGCACCCGTCCCCAAGACTGGAGACTCACCCATGGATGTGTCCTTTTTAACTGTGCCAGTGAGAGGGAGAATAAAAGCGTTGAATTAAAATATGCATAACACAACTGAAGAGAGTGTCGGTTATGGACCTCATGGAGTGCCCATAAACAGTGGTGTAGTTCTGCTTCACTCCATGCTAGTGGGACTAATTGACGTTGAATGGTCGTTAGCTTGATGTTGGCCATATTTAGAACGGCTTTTACAGAACCGTAACACAAACACAGAAAAACAAGTAAATTACGATGAGAAATAGACGCAGGCAAATTGTATTATTGTCGGAACGACTGCAATAAACGCTGACTGTGACAGAGAACTGTGAAAACCTCATTATTACTTCCCCAGAGTAGTTAGCGTATAAACAGACATGGATCCATCACAAGGTCCTTAGACAAGACGCTATGGAAGAGGGAGACTAGCTCACACAAAATAATAAAAAGCAAGTCGTGGAAAAACACTTCCAATTAGAGTATAGTCGTTCCGTAACCGTCTTACACGTTGTGCTAGTGACCATAGGCGTCTCTGTCTTCTGGAAGTTGGTGTGAGTCTGGTAAAGAGGCAGCTGGACGGGCCTCAGTCGCGCATCGTTCCTCAGGTCAGGGTCGTCTATGAACTGTCGTCGGGGAGAGAGAGACAACCTTTATGAGATGCCATACAATACTACTTCAGGTTGTACCCCCTGTTCCAGCTTTCAAATATATCTCCACTAGACTTCAGGAATAGGAAATGTTTTAACTTGTGTGGTTACTGGTAATACGTTTTTTCACACCGATTTGAGATGAACTATATCAATCCCAGACAGGAAATGTGGGGGCTAAACTCACTCAATCTTAATGGACCACGCTTTACAAAGTAGGGTGAATTCTGAAGAGATTTGTATGATACAATATAGTGTTATGGTGTTATTATTTTAGACATTTGTTTTGCATCACACACATTTGCACAAGACAATTCGTTTTATTTGACTTTACTGGTATACTATTGTAGTACTACCTTGAAGTACTACCTTTATTTTGCCACTCTACTCAAACTTCTGTCTCAATAGAGCAGAAATGTTGAGCCGTGTGTTGAGTAAAACGTGGGAGAGAGAGAGAGAGTGAGAGAGAGAGAGAGAGAATGAGAGAGGGAGAGAGAGAGAGAGAGAGAGAGAGAGAGAGAGAGAGAGAGAGAGAGAGAGTGTCTACTCACGTCGTCACGCTGCAGTTTAAACAGCATCTCATCTTCATCCTGCTCCGACTGCTCCTTCTTCACCGCCTTCCCCAAAGGTGACGCTGCGGCCTCGCCAAGATCTGGGGTCCCCCGCCACGCTGAGCAGGGAGGGAGGGGGTCCACCACAGAAAACGATGTACGTTATAGGACTGCAACGATCAGTTGCTAAATTGATCCTGTGATGACTGATTTAACGTCATTTAACGTCATTTATATACCAATCAAATGTTCCAATACCAATCAAATGTTTTGCATTCAGCTTCAGAAATTCAAATATTTGATTCATAGATCATTGTATACTGGCTTATTTCCTGGTCACTCAGTGGAAGTAAATGGCGAATGATGGATGCAACAATTAATAATAATAATAATAATAATAATAATAATATTAAGGAGTTCTGCTTAACTAGTTTTAAAGAAGTATGTAGGTGGGAATAAAATCTCGAAGATGAGATGAGATGTAGGTGGGAAGTTTAATAATAACTTGTCACAACAAGTATGGACATGGGCATAGACTATGTGTAATAAACCAAGACTGGGTGTCCCCTTTTTTAAATAATGAACCGCAGACAGACTTGTCTCCCTTGTTCTGTGTGGTCTTGTAGGCTACTGTCCTGTGAGCCGAATCACCTAAATGAATTCCCGACGATTTGTGTCGGTGGTATTAATAAAGACTTGACTAGGCTATCTATCTATCTAGACTATTAAATTAAAAATTATTCACATCAGGCTCCGTGAATAGTGGGGAATAGAGGGAATAGAGGGATAAAAGACGAGATATATCCCTTGTCATTTATCCCTCGCCTTGTCGATTAGTTTGTGTATGTGGCGATTTCAAAAACGTGTTTTGTTTAAACTACACGCGATTGGTTGGTTAGATTGGTGGTATGGAGAGCCAATGAAAATGATTCCCGCTTAAATGTGAACGTTCTAGATCGCAAATATTTTCTATAAATACTACCGCTTATCATCACTTTGTATCAAAATCACTATTGATGTTGCACTCATTAACTATTGAACAAAAAACAGAAAACACAGCTGTCATTATCACTGTCACTAACAGCGATATATTGTTTCACTTCTTATGACAAATCCTCTATTAAACTGCATTGAAGCGACACGTTTGTTTCGTGCATTTGCATTATTATTGCATTATTATTCGTGCATTATTGCTTTGAACAACGTATTATTCCTTTGCACAACGTATGTTTTGAAATGAAAAAGGCTCGGATCGTACAACACCGGGCGCCCAGTTACAGCCGCGATTAATTTTTCAGTCGACATTATGTACAGTCAGTAGGAACTAAAGAAGTAGGTAGGAACCAAAGTGCCGGTGTGGCCGTCGGATTCACTCGGCCGCCATATCGACTCGGGGTCCTAGATGCGCAATAATGAAGCACTTCCTGTAAACGCTGTCTTTTAAATGCGCATGCGCGTTTCATTCATTGCCATGTTATTCCCAAATATTAACAATCTCCTTTTGATTATTCTAATCTATGAATAATAATCTGCCTATATGTGGGTTATTTATAAAAGACGAATCGGTTAACTCCATCCACTGAACGGGGCGATCCACTTTATTTCCAGCGCCCCCAACACAGAGTCAAAACAGCGATCCACACGGAGACACTTCCGTTCTCCTCCTTCAGAACAAGAGTCCCTAACAGGAACTGGGTTACATATGCATTCATCAGTGCTTTTAGACGTGTTTCCAATGGCTTTGTTTGTGCGAAAGAACGGGCTGCGTTCAATGAAATCAAAACCAAAACGGATTGAGCCTTCTTTTTATGTCCATGATTGAGCCCCGTTTATAAAACAACCCTTCCGGGTTTTGTCCGTTGGCTTGCGTCGATACGTCAAGTGTCGATACGTCATCCGTAAGCGCAGGACCCCGAGTCGATCTGGCAGCCGAGTCAATCTGGTCCCCACACCGGTGTCCGGTGTTCCCTGGGATCCACGCAAGCAAAGAGCGTCTACATTCCGATTGTCTGTCAGTGTTTTGCCGCTGAAACGGGTCATAGTAGTTTGCATAAAGTTCAGCCGTCTTCAGCTTTTTTTGGTCGCTCTGGTCGCTCACCTTTTGCCGCTGGTAGCGTTTGACGCTTGGGTCGCTTTGGTCGCTCTTGCCCATAGAAAGTGAATGACTCCGGTGATTTGGCAGCTCAATTCGCTTTTGGTGTGAACGCACAGACGTCGCTTTATACTCTGGTAATTTATGATGGGCATGGTATACCCCAAAAATATACTGATACTGAATGACAGAAGTGAGAGGTTGGGATGGGTGGGGGCACCTATTTTGCGCATGGTGTCGGCGGGTCCTTGTTCAAAGATGGAGTGAGACTGGATGGTCTGGGGTCTCTCTCTCCTCCTCCCTCGGCTCTCTCTTTGCTTCTCATCTCGTTTCCTTCTCTCCTTCTTCGGCACCTCCTTACTTTCGTCTTGTAGCCTGCTGACAAGCAACACATGAAGCAAATAAACACCAGGTCATTATTAGTCCAAATGGGTTATTTATATTTAAACGTAATTTATTGCCAGCCACTTACTCGTCTTTACTTTTCCTAACAGCTTTTACGTTTGGCTCGAAGATTTTCTGTCAGGAATGAAACAGGTTGTACTGTTTACTTTTCGTTTTGAGTTTAGTGCTGTTTAAAAGACGCAACTATCTTCTGCTCTGTAGGCCTACCTTTGCCTTTTTTAGTCCGCCCAAGGTGAGGTCTCTGGATTTCAGAGATGTCAGTCTTCCTGGTGGTACGGGGGAGGAGAGCCCTGTGAGGCGTCCTGGATGCCCCCTCCCCAGGGCGAACCCCAGTCCGGTCCGGCTGCCACATCCAGACGTCCCCGGGGCACTTTCCACGTCCCCGATGTCACTCATGTTGTAAATTAAACCAGCTTCGGTTTGAGGTCAGACTCTGAAAGCTATCTTGCACAATATGGTGCTCCTACGCCTAGAATCAAAACATAACAACAAAGTCAGGTCTCTTAACACACACGCACGCACGCACACGCACGCACACACACACACACACACACACACACACACACACACACACACACACACACACACACACAGACTATCCCTCTCTCACTATCTCTCACTCACCCATTCAGTCACTCACTATCTCTCTTTCTGAACATCAATTTTAAATGTATGTCCAACTAAAACTATAAATATAACGACAGCATAGCTTGTCCTCCATTTTGTTGACTAGACATACACAGACAGAACAATAACAGTAGAACCTGAACCCATGCATGTGTTATAAGCACACTGCAGAATCCAACACACTCTCCGTTCCCATGCATATGAAGAAATATAAACGAGAATATAACCATGTGTGATGGTTATTTAGCGCGCTAACCTGCAGCTTGGAGATTTCGTCGCGATCTTTTGTGGTGTGTGTGTGTGAGATCGTCTTTGCGCTTTCGTTAAACACTTCGTAGTTCATACTAGATCCGACCTATACGTGTGGTTCATAATGCGAATAGCGAAGTAAAAAAAGAATAATTTTCAATAAAAGCTTTCGATCGGTTTGCCTTAACAATCGAGATGGTGTGGGTATTGTTTTCTTCCGTCTTGTGGTGGGAGGGGGCGGGGGGTTATAGTCCGGACGACATTCTCTTACTGAGCCGCCAAGTGGCGCTGTTTCATCAGCATATGTGTTATGCGATACCCAAGTTGTTATTATCAAATGATCAACGTTTAATCACAGGTATGGATTGCGTCCTGGACCCACAATCGGGCATGTACATATTTTTGTGTGAGATATTGGGTGAGAATTTCAAGGCATTTTAATGAAATCACAGTCTTCATGAAGGCAAATCAGTCAAATCTTCTCTGAGCAACTCCAAACCTATTAACACACTTCATTGAGATCAAAAAGCAAACCCTTATAATTTTTAAACCACTGTTATGTTACAACTGTTCTGAAGAAACCTTCCTAAGTTAACAAGACAAAATTACCTTACAAATGCTAATTTGACGCCCTGTTTACACGACGACGCTTGCGGGTGAAAATGACCAAATATTTGATCAGATGTGCCTCACCATAAAATGTTCCAGGTGATATTCATGTGCCCCACTGGAACGCCTCCACAAAGACACACTTGCGTCTATGCGAATCCTGCAGGCCTGTAAAGTAAGTGTGCCTATGCTACAAGTAGAAGACAGGAAGTGGCCGTTGCTCTGCATGTGCACCTTTCGTCTGCAACTCACCGCATTGTTCAATCCAGATGGTACGTTCTGAGCCTCTCTCCTCTTCCCTTACCACAAGCCTCTCCTTTTAATAACCGTCCTAACCCCGGTGTCAGCGCGGGTGACACATACACGTTTCAATGTTTTTCAATTGGACAATGAGCCAACTTTCTTGTGTCTTGTTTGATGTGAGGGTGGTCGGGCATGATGGGGCATCGGTCAGAGAGTCAATCGCCAAGCGAACGTTGGGTTTGATGGATGAGGTGCTTTTGCAAAACCCGCTGTATGCCTTCTGTGGTCCTGTAACTGGTGATACCCCGTGGCGGACTCGGACTGTTTGAAGGGCAGGGGCGAAAAAATAAAAAGGGCACATTCTGCACAACATGGGGCCCAACCAGCCTGCAAAAAGCTATGATGCATCATGCATGGGACTTTCTCTCATACCCACCACTCTAGAGGGCACTTTTTGTCAACCATGGAGGCACTGTAAGGGCATTAGGGCACTCATTGAGGCACGTTATCGAATTTTCTTGTTCTAGAAGGCTCATCATCATAATTTATTGTATGAAGGGGCACCACAGGGCACCCAATAATTTTTTTCACATGTAAAGGGCAGCCAATAAGGCACCTCCTCTCGTATTCGTCACTCTTGAGGACACTTTTTCAACCATGGAGGCACGGGGGGGGGGGTTGCGGTGATACTAAAGTCAGTGCGGCTCCGTTTATGAGCGGCCTATAAACAACTGATGAGGATAAATAGTCAATATTTAAGTTAGAAAAAAAGTGCATTACAGTAATGCGTTGAACTGGATTTCTAACCCCCGCCCCCTTGACAGGAAACTGTCTACACTGAAGCGGTTTCAGGGGCCCACTTTGTTTCCAACACTGATCAATTGCAGAAGATGTTATTGTCAATATATGTTGAGGTGAGTACATACATATTCATTTTTTTTAGTTTCATTATGTTTGCCCTAAATGTGTAACTATGTCAATGAAATGAGAGAATAAAACAATGAATGCATGCTTTTATGTTTTCATCTTAGCTGGCGTTTCTACATTTAGCAACCTCAAGTCCTAAAATAGTGGGGAATTGCAAAGAAAATGGTACTTTAAACTGTGATGGAATCGAAAAGGGTGTGCAATACAACGCTATCACATGGACCAAGGTTAGTTAGTTTGCAGGTAAATACTGTACTGTATTTTAATTTAAATGAAAATCAGTTAAAATCCTATCAGACATTCAACATTTGATCTGCGTTCATCTATTACGCATCCATATTATAGCAATGTTGAGACAAAGAGCTCTGGCTCAAATGGGATCAAAATAAAAGCAGCCCCCTACAAAGAAATGATCATTTTCTTTCTATTGGGGACAGCATCCGTCTTTCCGTATAATCAGAAGAAGCCGTGGTCAGATTTGGCTATATGATTTCAATCGGACTGCTTACCTGACCGATGAAAACAGCCTTCTTCTCCCTGACCTTACGCCTGAAGACTCAGGAACCTACGAGTGTCTGATCGGGGCAATCCCCGGGGGTAAGAACTCCAAGTCCGAGGTGTTCCTGGAGGTTCCAGGTAGGCAGTACGTTTTACACAGCCCGTGCTCAGGTAAACATTGGCCCTAGTTTAGTCATTAGTTGATTAGGGCCAAAAGGCACCTTGAAGAATTTTTCATTTTTTTTAGGATTTCTAATGATGCAATTAAAACGTTGTTTTTGTTACAGATAAATAATATAATATTATTATAGAAAGGAGCCCTTGCCTACAACCATACTAGCTCTAACAACATACCAACAAATATATTTACTTTTTTTAGACTTGATTTTATAATTTGATATAAAGAATGTATTTATACTTTAATCCCAAAACAAGAAGGCCTATTTAACTTTGTATAAACCGTCATGCAACAAGGACTAAATGTGTTTTCACATCAAAAAAGTATATGCTGATTAATTTAGGCCATTCACTTTTAATAAGCATTTACATAGGCCTAGAATTAAAAAGTAGGATACATTCTTTAGTTTAAAGGTTGGGTATGGAATTCTTGCTTTTTTGGCCATTTTTGCAGAATTACTTGAAATCCTTATCATAACCCACTTACAGCCACTGAGTTAGAAGTACTGACATGAAAATTAAAATTGTTTGGGGGGGGAGTAAAACAATTATCATTCTGTCACAATACGAAAAATTAACTATCAGTTTATATTTATCTGGTCATTTGAATATTCGAAAGGACAAGATTTTCTTCTTTCTCTTTTCTTTCGCCAATAATTTGTAGTATGGCCTCCCACCCTTGGTACTTACACTCCTTCATTGAAGTGTATATTCCAACTAAATACAACTTCTGGTTTGTTTTCTATTGTCTTTTTTTTTTTATCTCATAATCAACATTTTAAAACATATTGACATCTAAATCAATACATTTAAATGTAAGAAATAAAATAAAAATCTGTTCTCTAGAAAACAAGAATTGTATCTGAATTGCAATTACTGTGCTTTGCTGCTGAGCCTCCATCGTGCCGATGAGTGTCTCTTGACTTTCTGCAGTTTGTGTGACTGAGCCCCCCGTTCCTGAGCCACCTGATCTGCCCATCCCACAGACAGTTGGCTGTTTCCTGGCCATATGCCTTCTCAAACTTCTTCTGCCCATCATTGTGGTAAGTTATTATTTTATTTTTTGTAATCATTCAGTTGCAGAGAATCTTGAGGCCTTTGGCTCATGAGTGAGTAGCCTGGCCTGTAGTCCTACATTGAAGGTACCTCATTCCCTTTATGATGATATCTACAGTAGCCTATTCGTTTTACATGTATATGTCATTGTTAAGGCACCATGAGTCTAGAACCGCAGAAAGCAAGATGTCAAAGAATATAGCTTTAGCTTTTGGCGTTCCCTGTCACATTGCAGTGCTTTAATAATTTCTAAACAACAAGGTCCGAGCAGATCTTGATACATGTTTTTTTTTATTTTCCCACAGGCCCAAGTATTTCACGGCTTGCGGAGAGAAGTGAAGAGTGAGAACCCCCTGCCTTTGAGTTAATTTAATTTAAGTTGTAATATTAGTTGTATTCCTTTGTATACCATAACAGCTGACTTTGTGTGCATCCCACCCCTTTATGCTATATTATCCAATAGTACTTTTAAAGAATAATTTTCTGTACTTGCTATTGAAGGATTGAATCCTCTTTCTGTCATCCTAAAGATACCTTGTCATTAGACAGCCCATAGGGTATGGGCATTTAACGTCAGATGATGGAGTTGCTGAATTTTGTTCCATAGTTCAAGTGGAATATTTATGGACAGGACATGGACATCTACTGGCAGGGCTTTAAGTTGCAGGTCCTAACCCTAACCGTTCCTTCCAAGTATTTTTTCAAAGTAAATCAATACAATAACTTATACCACAACATGTTAAATGGCCCACATGATCCTGATTGTTCAGTAACCATCACGTTCCAAGAGTGTTTATGTTATTATATTATAAAAAAAAAAAAATGAAATGCAACGCGTAATAATCTATCTATTTAAGCCGATTAAGTTGATAAAACAACGATATAGATAGAAGTAACTATTATCTAATCATAGTCCTAACTGTTTTTATTCAACGTCTCCCCCGTTTGCTGCCTTAATACAATGACGATTTGGTGGATACTAATATGATAGAATATGTTAGCAATCATGAAAATGTTTCACGATAGTGGCTTCATCCAGATTACAAACAAACAGCGCCACACACACACACACACACACACACACACACACACACACACACACACACACACACACACACACACACACACACACACACACACACACACACACACACACACACACACACACACACACACACACACACACACTGTGTGAAGTTTAGTTTTAGGCAGACAGCATTTTTACTCCAGTTTGTTTGTAAGATACAATTGTTTCCCAAATTCGTTTTACTAGCATCCCTACAATCAGGGGTGGACTGGGACAAAAATTCAGCCCTGGCATTTTCTGTCCAGAACAGTCCACTACATTATCAGCACTAGGGGTGGAACGAGACAAACGGGAGGAACCCTGTATGTACTTGATTAAAACAATTTAATCAAGTACATACATCTGAATAATAGTAGAGCACTGTAAATAGCAGTTGTTGCTTCTTCTTTTTTTTCAAGTTTGTGTCTCTTGTCCTGCCAACAAGAAAGTTGTGAAACCCGAACAGGAAGTTAACAGACCTGCTGTGGTCGCTGCATCTCCACCCCCCATATCTACAAAAACCTTGTTAAATAACAAACTTGATCCAACGCTAAATTCTCTCTTGCAGTGACTGTGAAAATCTTTTGGTGTAAGCCCAGCATTAGTTAAAGGAGACATATTATGGTGTTTTCCCGACAAGTAAACATCGTATTTGAGTTCCAGAAAACATGTTTTTGAAGCTGTTTGCTGGAAATAACTTTTAATAATGTAATGAAAGGTAGTAGCCTATAACTTGTTTATATAGGTAGGAATAGTTATAGAATAGGATAGAATCGGCGCTGGTCGCGCTAGCATCCTGGGTCGGCAGAGAGGAAGATGTAGGTGTTGTGAATCCCAGCTCTCCTTCATCTCCTGGTTGCAGGTATGACTCCGAGACCGTTCGTGTATGTTTAAGGTACCTAAACGACAACGGCAGACGGCTGCAGCATTGTCCTTTACTGGAATGATGTTTAAACTTTCAGATCACTTGGAGGCTTGAGCTTGTGTGTCTGTAACTGTCTGCTGAACTCGCGACGAAACCTCAACCTTTTTTTTTTAAATTGAACAATGCATATTTAGACAATTTTTGCACAAATTAAAAGCCGCTTATTACACGGCTATGTTGCCAAAGCGAAAAAATAACTTCACAAGGTGTGTCTTTTTATAATTACCATTCGCAGTGTTGATCAGCAGAGAAATAGTCCGCATAAGACGTTTACGTTGCTTAGCAACCGAATAGTGTGCGATATCACCGGATATCACAGAGGGAAAAACACTTCCCTTGACACTTTCGTTCAACAGCATTGAAAAGAGCCGTGCAATAAATTAAAAATATATTATATATATATATATTTTTTTTTTTCAGAAACGTTTTGGGTGGGCCTGTTGAACAGTGCCTGTTAAACGCTGAATAAAAAGTGAGAACGCAACGCCACTTTAGCGTTTTCTGTCAAGATCGTCTCCGTCTAAGAAATGCTGATTGTGATTTTAAATCATGATGAATCATGGCCGTTAGGAATAGTACTTTTACAATGGGTTGGCTTTGCCCCAGGACATGATAGAACACACAAAACTAATCCCAAACAAATGTGTATTTTACATCCTTCATTTGCTTTCGGTAAAATTCATCAAAGTATTCCGCTTCTGCTGCAGTTAGATGATTCTTCCAGTCTCCAGCAATACCTGAAAAAGAAGATATATGATAAATGATGAAGAAGTATTGAGGACTAATGATAAGATCAACCATAAATGTGTGTTTCTGCTCTTAGTAATCCCTTACCTTTCCTGAGGAACTCTGACACATTCTGGTCCATCATTGTACTTGGCACCAGGGAGTAGTTCGACATCTTGTTCTTCTTCATATTCTTAAACACACATCGATCGGTAATCTTCCTTATCATCTCAGAATCCAGAGGTGTGTCCAAGAACTGAGCCATCCGGGTCACAGAGGCCTCCAGATCCTACAGCAACAGAGGTTACCAAAGCACAGTTACTAGAGTATTCATTATCATCATCATCCCCATCTTCATCTGTATGAATATATCAATATATAATCTAAATATGTGTCTTTATTATTAGTAGCATTAAATATAACCAGTTTAAGTTTTAAGATGGATCTAGATTCTTATAATGTACATGATTAACAGAGCTGTATTTGCAGTCTTCCTACCAGGATCATCTCTTCATAGGAGATGTACATGATGTGCTGTTCTGTGGCAGACAGCCAGCCCTTCACGTGATCGAACCACGAGCCAAAAATCACTAAGGTTAGAGATGAAAAAAAGTTTATGTGAATGTGCAATGGCCAAAGTCGACCGAATACCTGTCTCTGGATTAAATATTAAGCCAAGCAGTTTAAACAAACACAAAGGGTAAAAGTGAACAAACGCTATACACAAGCAATCCATATACTGTATACCTTTTCCATCAAGAAATATGTTGAGAAATTCAGTCTGTGTCCCTGGACTAACCAAGTAGGAGGCCATCCTACTAAAGTGAGAGTAGGAAGTGAATACATCTCTCGGGTTCCTCATCACATAAATTACCTAAATTACAAAGAAAAACACAAACACACACACACGCATGTACACACACACACACACACACACACACACACACACACACACACACACACACACACACACACACACACACACACACACACACACACACACACACACACACACACACACACACACACACACACACACACGTGGCTTTACCTCAGCAATAACATTTTGATTGTTACTCATCCCAATTCACCTAGCAGGCAAGAACATCTGCTCAATGACTAAATTATAAAGTCGGAGCATACAAATAGTTCAAAACTTAAAGATATGTGTTTACAAATGTCCACAGTTTACAGGGACATTTCCATTGGTTTATATCTTTCAATAATGAACCTGTATGGCTCCAAGCTGTATAGCATACCCTCGGTTTGACCTTGAGGAAGCCCGTTGACATCATGTTGTACTGGAAGTGAGTAACGAAGACCCGTGGGGACGGTCTCTGGTCCAGGTTATAGATAAATGCTCTGGCCTCCAACCAGGGGACCCGGTCCCAGTTGGGCACCGTGTCCACCACTGCTGGGTCTCCCTGGCTCAGGATCAGGGGTACTATCTCCTGCATCCATGTTGTCCCTGAAAGCATCACGCAGGGTGTTATTGTGGGGTTTGTGGTGCTGTTGTGTACTTCCTGTTGCAGTCGTCTTTTTTGATTCATGCGCTTATTTTTTGCCAACTGGTTGTGATATCAAAAAAATTGTATCATAATTATAAAATTCATACCACAGTATAAATCAGTGCTGATCAATATTGGTCAATATGGTTCCAAGGGTATGACTATTATTTTGATTACTCTTCTGCACGTGGACACCTCCACAAATCCAACAATATGCGCAGATCCGTCAAGAAAAAATAGTGTGTAATAAAGTATGTGTAATAATAGCAAGTGTTTATTACACATAGTCTATGTCCATGTCCATACTTGATGTTACAAGTTATTATCAAACTTTCCACCTACATACTACTTTGAAACTAGTTTAGCAAAACTAATTATTATTATTAGTTGAATCCATCATACCTCATTTACTTCCACTGCGTGACCAGGAAAACTCTTACCTGACTTGGGATAAGTAACAATCAGAATGTCATTTGGACGAAAAGAGAACTCCTCGTAGTATTTCAGGCTCTCTTGGTTATGAATTTTTTTGAGTAAATATACGCCCTTGTACACGGTATACAGCTCTTCTTCTGTCATATCTGCAACCTGTATGATAGGAATGGTAGTTGACAAGTGAAAGACATAGAAGCATTCAGACTTTGCTCTACAGTCCTGAATCAATGAAGGTTAACAAAAGTAAATAATAAAGGAATTGCATGCTGTTCTATTACTTCTAGGTGTGCATGGTCGGTGAAGTTCAACCCTATTTTATGCAGGCCTAATTAATAGCCGTCCTACCAACAGGTTTATGACGACGGGGTTGATTCCATTCGTTGACTTCCGGCCCCGAACTAACAAAAAGGTATTCTCGTCCTCAGGAGTTCTCCTCTCATGACAGAACTCGTGCAACGGGATGCTCAACATTAGGCTTATGGGTGAGAGCCATAGGGCACAACAGTGACCTCACCCTTTTCCTGGGAAGTCAATTTCCCATGAATTTTCTCTATTGACCTTTCTGAGAATCGTTAAATAAAGAGTTGTTAGCCAAGCCAATTATCCGACAAAAACGTTTGATTCAGAGCCAAATATTTGGTAAACGGAAGCAAAGGCAAAGGTACAAGCAGGGCCATTAATCGCCATATGCAGACTATGTTGTTGAATCGTGCCCCTAATGACACAAGGGGACCCAATATTACATTTCATCCTTTTTTGTATTATGTTTTATTCTTTTAATTTAAATAACTGGGGTAGTTGTGTGAGTGGTGTCGTGGATAAAAACCCAGGTCTAATACCATAACAAATTACGAGAGGTCAAGATGGAGTATGGTTGAACGATCAAGGATTTCTGGTCACCGCAGAGAGTAACAAAATCACTTGGTTGGTTTGCAAAGAACTCGGACGCCAACAGTCTCTGAGCTCCGCCTTATATTCTAATTGTGTGGCCTCTTCCAAGATGTCCTTGGCCAATCACAATGCTCTAAACTACGGGCCCTTGACGTTCTCATTAGCATTTATGCCCTGCCCACGATGTAAAAAATTAATTCCATACAGTAATTCAAGTAGTACGTACAAAAGGGTTACATATTAAACATTATATTGGCATGAAGTTATATATTATACATTAATTATATTAAGTGAGGTCTTAAAATCCATTCATCGCCTTGTTTATTAACCTGATCTAAATCACCATGACTTACCACATGGGTTTAAGAGATGAGCGCTGGGACAGCAATATTAATTTAAACAGTAAAATATGCATTTTTAATAGTTAACAATGCCACTTTATTTGTCTGTGGCATATACAGTCATAATCCTAAAGCTGGTAGTGTTTGATTTTAACCAGGGTATGGATTAGTTAATTTAACGCTAACTTGAAGCCTACAGAATATACATTCTAAAGCCACAGACGAGAAACCACTGGAGGGCGTCTCCTCTCACCGTGACGTGAGCCAGCCGTCTTTGAGGGGCCACTTATACGTAAATGAGGCGGCTGGGGGTTCATCTTTTGTAAGACGTGGATGAGGGACACATGATGATGTCCCTCATAGTACAGGCACTTGTTGACCAAGGAAAGCCAGGTAATATCAATAATGTTTAACATTGGGGAAAATACTTATCTTGTATGGTTTGTACTTAAAGTCAACCTTACTTATACCTATAATCTAAGTTTACTGAGCAATAGACTGATGTCATTAGCTGCGTTTCCATCCCCCTGATTTTACGCAAAATTTGAAGTATTGAATCAGTAAACGGAGATGAAACACTCAAATTATAAAATGAAAAAAAGTTTATGTGAATGTGCAATGGCCAAAGTCGACTGAATACCTGTCTCTAGATTAAATATTAAGCCAAGCAGTGAAAACAAACACAAAGGGTAAAAGTGAACAAACGCTATACACAAGCAATCCATATACTGTTTACCTTTTCCATCAAGAAATTTGTTGAGTAATTCAGTCCGTGTCCCTGGACTAACCAAGTAGGAGGTCATCCTACTAAAGTGCAAGTAGGAAGTGAATACATCTCTCGGGTTCCTCATCACATAAATGACCTAAATTACAAAGAAAAACACACACACACACGCACGCACGCACGCACGCACACACACACACACACACACACACACACACACACACACACACACACACACACACACACACACACACACACACACACACACACACACACACACACAACACACAACACACAAACGTGGCTTTACCTCAGCAATAACATTTTGATTGTTACTCATCCCAATTCACCTAGCAGGCAAGAACATCTGCTCAATGACTAAATGATAAAGTCTGAGCATACAAATAGTTCAACATTTAAAAATAGCAGTTTACAGGGACATTTCCATTGGTTTATATCTTTCCATAATGAACCTCTATGGCTCCAAGCTGTATAGCATACCCTCGGTTTGACCTTGAGGAAGCCCGTTGACATCATGTTGTACTGGAAGTGAGTAACGAAGACGCGTGGGGACGGTCTCTGGTCCAGGTTTTGGATATATGCTCTGGCCTCCAACCAGGGGACCCGATCCCAGTTGGGCACAGTGTCCACCACTACTGGATCTCCCTGGCTCAGGATCAGGTGTACTATCTCCTGCATCCATACTGTCCCTGAAAGCATCACGCAGGGTGTTATTGTGGGGTTTGTGGTGCTGTTGTGTACTTCCTGTTGCAGTCGTCTTATTTGAGTCATGCGCTTATTTTTTGCCAACTGGTTGTGATATCAAAAAAATTGTATCATAATTGTAAAATCCATACCACAGTATAAATCAGTGCTGATCAATATTGGTCAATATTGTTCCAAGGGTATGACTATTATGTTGATTACTCTTCAGCACGTGGACACCTCCACAAATCCAACAATATGCGCAGGTCCGTCAAGAAAAAGTAGTGTGTAATAAAGTATGTGTGATAATAGCAAGTGCTTATTACACATAGTCTATGTCCATGTCCATACTTGATGTTACAAGTTATTATTAAACTTTCCACCTACATATTACTTTGAAACTAGTTTAGCAAAACTAATTATTATCATTAGTTGAATCCATCATACGACATTTACTTCCACTGCGTGACCAAGAAAACTCTTACCTGACTTGGGATAAGTAACAATCAGAATGTCATCTGGACGAAAAGAGAACTCCTCGTAGTATTTCAGGCTCTTTTGGGCATGAATTTTTGTGAGTAAATATACGACCTTGTACACGGTATACAGGTCTTCTTCTGTCATATCTGCAACCTGTACGATAGGAATGGTAGTTGACAAGTTAAACACATATAGAAGCATTCAGACTTTGCTCTACAGTCCTGAATCAATGAAGGTTAACAAAAGTAAATAATGAAGGAATTACATGCTGCTCTATTACTTCTAGGTGTGCATGGTCGTGAAGTTCAACCCTATTTTATGCAGGCCTAATTTATAGCTGTACTACCAACAGGTTTATGACGATTTTTTGGGGGTAAATAATTGAATTGTTGGGTACTATTAGAATAGGGTTAGGGTCAGGGTTCATAATAATAATACAACATTTAATTTAGAGGCGCCTTTCAAAAGGCGACTGAATAGTGACCGCCCCCTTTTTAAAAAAAAAAAATTCTCTATTGACCTTTCTAAGAATCATTAAATAAAGATTTGTTAGCCTGGAACCAAGCCATTTATCAGACAAAAACATTTGATTTGGTGCAAAATATTTGCTAAACGGAAGGTAAGGCAAAGGTACAAGCAGGGCCATTTCTTGCCGCAGACTATGCTGTTGCATAGTGCCCCTAATGTGAAGGCATATAAAGGAGTATCTCATCATTTGTAATTATTATATAGTATTTACTGCGCTAACCTACACCTAAGAGATATGATTCACAATAAAATTAGCAAACGTGCAAAGTGGTGCTGCTTCATCGGATCAAGCATTTTTTTTTTGTTATAGAATTTGTCCCTCACCCACAACCAGGAACAGACACATTAATATAGGTGAGATATAATTTATTTCACGAATTAGAAGGGATTTGAATGAAATCCCAGTCTGTATTCATGAAGGCAAGTCATTCAAATCTTCTCTGAGCTAGTCTCAGCAAATTAACACATTTCTTAGAGAGAAAAAACTGAATTTATCCCTTATCGTTATTAAGCTGCTTTGTTACACATGTTACGTTACACCTGCTCATACTAAGTTAACGAGACAAAATAACATTAGAAATATAAATTTCAGACTCTGATTGTGGTTCTAAATCATGATGAATCATGGCCATTAGTAACAGCACTTTAACAATTGGTTGGCTACTTTGCCCCAGGCCATGATAGAAAACACAATAATTATATTTTTTAATCCCAAAAGAAATTGTATTTTACATCATGCATTTTCTTTTGGTAAAATTCATCAAAGTATTCCGCCTCTGCTACAGTTAGATGATTCTTCCAGTCTCCAGCAATACCTGAAAAAGAAAAGATCAGATGAATGATGAAGAAGTCATATACATAGGACTAATGATATGATTCACCATACTGTTAAATGTGGGATTCTGTTCATAGTAATCCCTTACCTTTCCTAAGGAACTCTGACACATTCTGGTCCATAATTGTATTGGGGACCAGGGAGTAGTTAGACATTTTGTTCTTTTTCATATTCTTAAACACACATCGATCGGTAATCTTCCTTATCATCTCAGAATCCAGAGGTGTGTCCAAGAACTGAGCCATCCGGGTCACAGAGGCCTCCAGGTCCTACAGCAACAGGTTACCAAAGCACAGTTACTAGAGTATCCATTATCATCATCATCCTAAATAATCATTAGCATCGTCTCTCTTTGCATCATTCTGGTTTATTTTTGCCACTCCCAGCCTTTTTTTTAGCTGTATTTGTAGTCTTCTTACCAGGATCATCTCTTCATAGGAGATGTACATGATGTGCTGTTCTGTGGCAGACAGCCAGCCCTTCACGTGATCGAACCAAGAGCCGAAAATCACTAAGGTTAGAGATGAAAAAAAGTTTATGTGAATGTGCAATGGCCAAAGATGACCGAATACCTGTCTCTGGATTAAATATTAAGCCAAGCAGTGAAAACAAACACAAAGGGTAAAAGTGAACAAACGCTATACTCAAGCAATCCATATACTGTATACCTTTTCCATCAAGAAATATGTTGAGAAATTCAGTCTGTGTTCCTGGACTAACCAAGAAGGAGGCCATCCTACTAAAGTGAGAGTAGGAAGTGAATACATCTCTCGGGTTCCTCATCACATAAATTACCTAAATAAAAAAGAAAAACACAAACACACACACACACACACGCATGTACACACACACACACACACACACACACACACACACACACACACACACACACACACACACACACACACACACACACACACACACACACACACACACACACACACACACACACACACACACACACACACACACACACACACGTGGCTTTACCTCAGCAATACAATTTTGATTGTTACTCATCCTAATTCACCTAGCAGGCAAGAAAATCTGCTCAATGACTAAATTTTAAAGATTGAGCATAAAAATAGCAGTTTTCAGGGACATTTCCATTGGATTATATCTTTCCATAATGAATCTGTATGGCTCCAAGCTGCAAAGCGTACCCTGGGTTGGACCTTGAGGAAGCCTGTTGACATCATGTTGTACTGGAAGTGAGTAATGAAGACGCGTGGGGACGGTCTCTGGTCCAGGTTAAGGTGACGGGCCTTGTTATTGTGCAACCAGGGGACCCGGTCCCAGTTGGGCACAGTGTCCACCAGTTCCGAGTCTCCCTGGCTCAGGATCAGAGGTACTATCTCCTGCATCCATGTTGTCCCTGAAAGCATCACGCAGGTTGTTATTGTGGGGTTTGTGATGCTGTTGTGTGTTTCCTGTTGCAGTTGTCTTATTTGATTCATGTGCTTTTATTTGCCAACTGGTTGTGATGTATTGGCTTATACCAGTGGTTCTCAACCTTTTTTGAGCAAACGCCCCCCTGACCTTACCCTGATCCTCTGGCGCCCCCCCCAATAAAAAAATACTAATAAACTAACAACCCCACTCACATTCGTGTTATATTAAAGCTTAAAGTTGTAAGTGCATCATTTTTCATTGATTTTGCGTTGGAGCATACGACATTTACTTCCACTGCGTGACCAAGAAAACTCTTACCTGACTTGGGATAAGTAACAATCAGAATGTCATCTGGACGGAAAGAGAACTCCTCGCAGTATTTCAGGCTCTCTGGGGTATGGGTCAGTTTGACCAAATACACACCCTTGTACACGATATACAGCTCCTCTTCTGCCATAGCTGCAACCTGCATGGATAGGAATGGTAATTGAAAAGCAAGATTTCATTGAAGCATTCAGACTTTAGTCTATGCGCAGCGGTTTTGAATAGGTGAGGCGCGCCTCCCATGGGGGCGCCAAAGAGCCAAAGGGGAGGCGCGACACGCGACACGCAACGAAAAAATAAAAACTTGTATGCAGCTCTATTGATATCGATAATTGTGCGTGCGTGTATTTGTTTTAAAATGCATCGTTTCCTTTTCCCAAGTAAACAGGAGTCAGCATTAAGGGAGGAGACAGGACCCCGCAAAAAACTTAGGAAATATGATGTTAAAAGCGCGCCTGGTTGTCTGTGGAGAGCGAGTTCCCCCAGATTTCCACTAAAGCTATGGAAGTCTTAATCCCCTTCACCACGTAGGCTACTTGTTTGAGTGTGGGTTTTCCGCACTGACCCTGATTAAAAACAAATACAGATCAAGGCTGCAGGTGGAGGACGACTTGCGTATATTTCTCTGCACTGCAGCCCCGCATCGAACACCTCTGTACGGCACCGGCACGGAACCGATCGGTAATCTTTCTTATCATCTCAGAATCCAGAGGTGTGTCCAATAACTGAACCAGCCGGGTCACAGAGGCCTCCAGGTCCTACAGCACCAGAGGTTACCAAAGTACAGTTATTAGAGTATTCATTATCATCATCATCCTAAATAACATTAGCATCGTCTCTCTTTGCATCATTCCGGTTTCTTTGTGCCACTTCCAGCAGTAGGTTCAATACAGACCTTTGATATCTCCCCCCTTCTGGGGTTCAAAAAACTAAAGCTTAGAGGTTCTACATAGAATGATGGGTTAAAAGCATCATGACTATTCATTTTCTTAGTATGATATAGAACCACTTTAAGTTTTAAGATTGATCTAGATTGTTATAGTGTACATGATGTACAGAGGTTTTTTTTTAGCTGTATTTGTAGTCTTCTTACCAGGATCATCTCTTCATAGGAGATGTACATGATGTGCTGCTGTTCTCTAGCAGACAGACAGCCCTTCACGTGATCGAACCAAGAGCCGAAAACCACTAAGATTAGTGAAGAAAAAAGTTTATGTGAATCTGCAATGGCCGAAGACATCAAATACCCATCATCATTCAAAGGATAAAAGTGACACAATTATTCACCAGCAATAATTAATAGGCACCTTTTCCATCAAGGAATCTGTGGAGTAATTCAGTCCGTGTCCCTGGATTAACCAGTACATTGGATTAACCAATCATTCGCCATTTACTTCCATTGGGTAACCAGGAATGCTCTTACCTGACTTACCTGAGTCAGTTTGACCAAATACACACCCTTGTACACGATATACAGGTCTTCTTCTGCCATATCTGCAACCTGCATAGGAATGGTAGTTGACAAGCATACAGAGAAAGACTTTATAGAAGCATTCAGTCTCTGATCTACAGTCCTGAAGGGTTAATAAAATGACTGAATCAATGAATTGCTGATGATAATGACAAATCTTAATCCAAGAGTAAACTGGGCCGGGGTCCGGCTCTACATAACCAGGGATGAACAACAAAATAAATATCAGATATCTCTGTCTTGTAACACGACATTTTTTAGAATTTGTCATGTCATAGTCATCTATAGTCGTTGGGTAGCCCACTGTGAATGTGTCTTAGACGTTGTGCTAGTGACCAGAGGCGTCTCTGTCTTCTGAAGATTGGTATCAGACTGGTAAAGAGGCAGCAGGACGGGCCTCAGCCACGCATCCTCAGATGTTGGGGGAGAGAGAGAGACCAGAAGGGCCGCTTTACAACCTAATGAGATGCCATTCAGTACTAGTACGAGATGTTCCAGCTTTCAAAAAGAACACGTGTGGAAAGAGGCGTGAATACATCACAAGGTCTTTAGAAAATACACTAGGAAGAGGTTTGACTACAACATTAAAAACCACTTTTCCAAAGTGTTCGAAAAGCACTTGATGAATAAGAATATATAACATACAATAAACATTTAAAGTACATAAAACAAAACATTTTATAGTAGGTAGTATAAA
This sequence comes from Gadus chalcogrammus, assembly GCF_026213295.1. NCBI lineage: Eukaryota > Metazoa > Chordata > Actinopteri > Gadiformes > Gadidae > Gadus > Gadus chalcogrammus. The sequence goes on from NC_079429.1 coordinate 6,750,011, forward strand.
CGAGAATCTCCCCATGTCTGATGATAATATAGTATTCACTGCGCTAAACTGCAGCTTAAAGATTTGCCACGATGGGTTATCTAGCGTGTGCTTGTCATTGCGCTTTCGTAAACCAATTCACATTCATTGTATATCTGACCTGGTTCACAATATTAGTTAAGTTTGAAAGAATATTTTTTAACAAAAGTTAAGCAAAAGTGCAAAGTGGTGCTGTTTCATCTGATCAAGCATTTATGTGCTTTGTGATGTATTAGTTGAAACCCAAGTTTTTATTATCAGATTATAACCTTTTATTTACAGATATGGAATGTGTCATCGACCAAACACTTGGAAGAGACATATATGTGAGATATAATTTATTTCAAGAATTTGAATGGACCTTAATGAAATCACAGTTTGTATTCATCAAGTAAGTCAGTCAAATATTTTCTCAGCTAGTCCCAGGAAAGTTACACACTTCATAGAGAGAAAAAACGGAACAATTTCCTTATAGTTATTAGACAGCTATTATGTTACACCTGTTCTGAAGAAGCCTAACTAAGATGACAAGACCAAATGAATATACAAAAACAAATTTCAGACTCTGATTGTGATCATTAATGATAGCACTGTTCAATGGGTTGGCTACTTTTGTCCTTGGCCATTTTAGATAACACAATAAATATATTTCTAATCCCAAACAAATGTGTATTTTACATCCTGCATTTTCTTTCGGTAAAATTCATCAAAGTAATCCGCCTCTGCTACAGTTAGATGATTCTTCCAGTCTCCGGCAATACCTGAAAAATAAAAGATCAGATGAATTCAGTCATAGTATTGAGGGCTAATGATATATTTAACCATTTTGTTGAATGCTTGTTTCTGCTCTTAGTAACCCTTTACCTTTCCGGAGGAACTCTGACACATTCGGGTCCATCAATTCACTCGGGACCAGGGAGTAGTTTGACATTTTGTTCTTTTTCATATTCTTAAACACACATCGCTCTGCAATCTTCCTTTTCATCTCAGAATCCAGAGGTGTGTCCAAGAACTGAGAAATCCGGGTCACAGAGGCCTCCAGGTCCTACAGCAATAGAGATTACCAAAGAACAGTTATTAGAGTATTCATTATCCTCATCATCATCCTCATCATGATTCCGTTCATCAGCATTGTCTCTCTTTGCATCCTTCAGATTTCTTTGTGGCACTCCCAGCCAAAATAGGTTATAGATCGACCTTTGTTATCTAGAATGATTACTTGACTACAAACCGACACTGCCAAAAACAATTGTCATCTGGCCAAAGGATATGGACAGGAGCTACACTATTCGCTATGAACCAGGGGAGTTTTGCAATTCCTCCCATTATATTTAAAGTTAGTTATCTAAGTATCCAAGATACAGCTTTATTTGCCATCTTCTTACCAGGATCATCTCTTCATAGGAGATGTACATGATGTGCTGCTGTTCTGCAGCAGAAATCCAGCCCTTCACGTGATCGAACCACGAGCCGAAAATTGCTGAGGTTAGAGAAGACATTAGTCATATATGATTGTGCAACTGGCCAAAGACATAGAATACCCGTCTCTGGATTAAATATTAGGCCAAGCAGTGAAAACAAACACAAAGGGTAAAAGTGAACAAACGTTATACACAAGCAATCCATTTACTCTATACCTTTTCCGTCAAGGAATTTGTGGAGAAATTCAGTCTGTGTCCCTGGTGTAACAAGGTAGGAGGCCATCCCACTAAAGTGAAAATACGAAGTGAATACATCCCTCGGGTTCCTCATCACATAAATTACCTAAATAACAAAGAAAACACACACACACACACAAACATGCACACGCACAGTTATCATATCAAGTCCCGTAGGGTAGTAAAGTAGAAGCGGGAGTTTTCAGGGACATTTCCATTGGTTTATATCTTTCCATAATGAACCTGTATGGCTCCAAGCTGGATAGCATACCCTCGGTTTGACCTTGAAGAAGCCCGTTGACATCATGTTGTACTTGAAGTGAGTAATGAAGACACGTGGGGACGGTCTCTGGTCCAGGTTAAGGTCACATGCTCTGGTTTCCTCCAACCAGGGTACCCGGTCCCAGTTGGGCACAGTGTCCACCAGTTCCGGGTCTCCCTGGCTCATGATCAGAGGCACTATCTCCTGCATCCATGTTGTCCCTGAAAGCATCACGCAGGGTGTTTTTGCTGTTGCAGTTGTCTTATTTAAAGGTCCCACAACATGCTATTTTATGGATGCTTTAATATAGGTGTTAGTGGGCCACTAACACAGTATTCAAAGACGTTCCCGAAATTCAGCCGTGGTGCAGAGTTACAGCCACTCCGAGCTAGTCGCACATTGAGCTTCCCCCAAATGCGCTGTAGCTATAATGCAAATGAGGAGGAGCGCGGCGGGTCAAGGAGGAGGGTGGGGGTGTGGCCCTGAGCAGCTTGCAGCCACGGTACCAGGCACTCTGTTTACAGTGGATGTGTCACAATGGCGAGGCGCACACAGCCTTTAGCTGTGTGCGTTCTGTAAATATTCTAGAACACACGGGAGTCCTGGAGCTATTTATCTAAATAATATCATATTATACATAGATATCTATATTATATAATATATAACGTAGCACCGGGGTTATGTTTGTTGTTTTGTTATACGACTATTGGTTGATGTGTTCCCATCATGCTTTGCAGTGCGGAAGTTAGGGGAGGAGTTAAAAAGACATTGAGCTTTGTTGTGGTTACGGGGTGCTCGTTGAGCTTTGTTGTGGTTATGGGGAACTGGGGATTTTTCAATAATGCCACTGAAAGAATATAGCACGCCTCTGCTTTTGATATTCGCCACAATAATAACACGGCCAAAAGCTGTGTGAGCCGATATTATGAATCTCAAATGACCGCGTTGCGTTCCTGGTTCTTCCACTTCCACATCAATCTGAAGTAGACTGAACCGCGACATGGAGGAGAAAGGGATTGTTGCCGGGCAGCGCTTAGGCACCTCCGCCTCCTGCAGCGCCGGATGGGGGTGGTCCCTCGGCAGCGGTCCCTCGGCAGCGGTCCCTTGGCAGCGGGAAGCGGGCTCAAGCGGGAAACATTTGCGGCCAACAATCCCTTTCTCCTCCATGTCGTGGTCCATGTTCTTGAGGGAGTCAAAGCCAAAGTTCCTTTCCCCCAATTCATTCTCAACCATGGCTGAGATAACCCCCAATACGAGTCTCGTTGTAGAAATACTAGAGACGGGAGCCCGACGTGTTATGCACCATAACACCAAAAGCAGAACGGTTATCCAAATAACAAGGAAGTGTACAACACTTACGTTACAGTCCTGGAGCTCTATATCTAAATAATATCATATAATACATAGTTATCTATAGAATACATATTATCACGGCCAAAAGCTGTGTGCGCCTCCAGACGATATTATGAATCACGAACGACTTCGTCGGCAGAACCGACGTCTCTGGTTCTTCCACTTCCACATCAATCTAAAGTAGACTGAACCGTGCGCTGCCTGCTGCCGGCTGCCCGCTGCCGGGCGGTGGTGCTTCGCGGCGGTGGTGCCTCGCGGCAACCGGCGGCATGTCGCAGTTCATGTACTTCAGGGAGTCAAAGCCAAAGTTCCTTTCCCCCAATTCCTTCTCAACCATGGCTGAGATAACCCCCACTACAGTCTTGTTTTGGAAATACAAGAGACGTCAAAGAACCGACAGCAAACACTTGCGTTACAGTGTGTGTAATCACACACACACACATGTGGCGCTCGCATGGTCGTCTCTCATTGGCGGGCCAAATTCTCTGGGCGGGCAAGGCAGAGAAAGGGGAGGAGCTTAGATCCTTTAAGACGACATATTGGAGCACATTCCAAATCAGTGCGCTTGAGCCTCCGTTTTCCTCAAAGGCGAGCAGAACATTTAGTGCTCGTTTTACACCGAACGCAAGTTTTAGCCACTGGGGGACCATAGGCAGGCTAGGGGAACTCATATTTATTTTAGAAAATCTCATAAAGTGAGATTTTCATGCCATGGGACCTTTAAAACATGTTTTTTTAAATGGCCAACTGGTTTTGATATCATTTTTTTAAACACCATTATTATCTAGGCTATACCACAGTGTGGTTGAGTAATTGATCCTGATTGATCAATATCGTTCCAAGAGTTGATTATTATTTGTATTACTTTGCAATACCTAGACACCTCCACAAATCCAACAATATGCTTAAAGTGTCATACTAGCATAATCTGTTGTTGTTTATTCAGGTCATTATTTCCAATAATTATTTACAATAATGGGAGACTCCACTGTGGTTTATTCCACATATTCTATATCCATGTCCATACTTGTTGTTCACAGTGTTTAACACATTTAACACTACATGTTCAAACACATACACAAATTCTTCCTACATTTGCAGGAAGAATTTCAATGAATGTTAACCTTTGCTTTTGAATGTTAAACACGGTGAAAACAACAACACTATATATAAATGTTGACAATTTATAACAACTTATATTTTTAAAGGTCCCACCTAAATACTACTTTAAAACTAATTTTGCAAAACTACCTATTAATATTATTTTTTGCTTCCATTTGCCATTTACTTCCACTGAGTGACCAGGAAAACTCTTACCTGACTTCGGATAAGTTACAATAAGAATGTCATCTGGACGAAAAGAGAACTCCTCGTAGTATTTCAGGCTCTCTGTGGAGTGAACCACTTTGGGCAAATACACACCCTTGTACGTGGTATACATTTCTTCTTCTGTCATTTCTGCAACATGAATGGATAAGACGGGTAGTCGACAAGCAAGACAGTGCGAGACTATATTGAACCATCCGGACTTTGGTCTACGGTCCTGAAGTTAAGGTAACACTCATTCATTACCTAACCCATTGTCAATATTTGTTTATCACTACTAAAATATCAATTTGGCACAAGTTAATAGTTTTTCATCATTAATTAAACATTAGTTGTTTGCATAACCCTAACCCAACCCTAACACACGACCCTATCCATAACCCCAACCAGCGACACTGTGGTCAGTGGAAAAAAAATATTAACTTGTGCCAAATAGACATAGTAACAATTAACAAATATTAACAAAGGGTTAGTTAGGGTTAGGGTTAAATAGCTAGTTTGCTATTTATTATGGCACCTTATTATAAAGTGTTACCGAACCGAATTACGTTATGGCCTACCCGATACGCCTCGTTATCCTCTCACGACGAAAGTCTTGGATCGGGATCCTCCAAATGATAGAGAGGCGAGAGAGAGAGGGGCGGGACTGGTGTCTGTCCAGAAAAGGTTTCGTCATTTGGTTTGGTTATTCTTTTATAACGCCGTAGACCTAGAGGAAATGTATTTCGTTGTTCTTTCAGAAAAGTTGACTTGTTCTTAGAGGGGGGTTAATCATAACAGGCATGGACAAACATGTATTGAGAACTTATTTAAAAAAGAGATTTGAAAACATCATGAGTAAATAGTAGAAGTAACTCTGGCTTCACCCATTAACTGATGTGATGGTCCCATCACACAACCTTTTGGTGGTCCCAAGGCAAGGCACAGGGGTTTCCCGTAGGTCAGCTGGTAGAGTCCTCTAATTTCGAGTTCCTTAATTATGTAATCAAAACATATAAATTATAACCAAATGATAAAAAAAACACAGGAATCTCCAATAGTAGTATAGGCTACTCTGTATATTTCTTATGCGCTCCACTACATTTAACGAATCGACGAAGTGAACAAGTTTGTCCACTAGATGCTGCCTTAGAAGAGTATACAAATTACGTCAGATGAGCACGTGACCGCTGCGCTACATATATTCTACCGCCAACGCTCCCGTTTCTACTTTGCGTTTCACCAAAAAGTGTTTTTCGGAGCTGGGGCTTACATATATTACACCGAATTAAACCAACACCACTCTGCTAGTGTGCTACTAGTGGGCTTACGTGCAGCTCATGTCAAATACATGTTGTGAACGCTGCAGAGAATGTTATTGCCAAGGGTCTTGGGATGAGTGAGCATCGGAGGCGACATGTACATGGAGAAATGAACAGCATATAAGCACATTATATGGTAGTTATTATACATCACACAATCACCTGATATTCATTTGTTTTTCCAGTAATTAAGCCTGGCTAATACCTTACGATAGCTAATTGCTAACTGTTGCATGGGTCGATTTGCTTTCAAGGGACCATTGTGTTTCCCCGGAGGAGCAATCGGTTCGCACCGTTTTTAATCGATTGATAATGCAAGTTTTAGATGTGTTCAAACTAGCGGATCGACGCACTTTATCTGCTCGTTAGTCACGTCCGCAGAATGGCAAGTAACCGATGGGTTACTGGGTGTGAAATGCGTCTAGAAACTGCCCTCATCCTCTTACCATTTCCCTATGCATAAGTCCTTTGTTTGTGTGAATGTTCATATCTGTCTTGAGTTCAGTTCTCTGCAACATAATGCTTATGAGTCATAACGAGTTAACGTAAGAACAGGTGTAAATCCATTTCTCCCTATCTATATATATATAAATATATGGGTCTCCTTTCTCTTTCTGAGAAAACAGTCCCAGGGTTCTACCAATGTGATGTTAAACCCTGTTTCAGACCAGCGGGACACCATGGAGGAGATACAGAAGGAGGTCGTCCGGCTGTGCAACGGCTACCCGGAGGGTCTTCCAATACAGGAGATCCATGGCCTCTACCAGCGGACCTACGGGAAACCCCTGCGTCTCGGGACCCCTAAAAGGTAAGCCCACATCAGTGGACGAAAGAAGGCAGATTCACTATGTTCACCTTAGGCTACCTATCTGTACCTTTGGCCATGGTACATCAGATCAGGATGTGATTTTACAAACCGTGTCTGATGGACCCGTTTGTGTGCTGCGTAGGTTTGCCCCGCTGCAGACCCTGCTTAGGAGCGTGCCTGACCATCTCTATCTGTGCACCAACGGGGAGATGGTAGTGTGGCCCATCGCATCTCGGCCATCGGCCTCGCGGCCGGCACCTTCTTTCCCGTCGCCGCCGGCTGCCCTAGCAGCAGCAGCAGCAGCAGCACGCGGCCCTCGGCTGGCCTCCCCGCGGAACGGCAGCTCCGGCGTTAAAGGTGAGTGAGGTCATCGGCAGCCGCTGAGGTGAGGGGATGTTCCGTCCGTCTAGCAGCAGCCGTCGACTCTTTTCGGAACGCCAGTGTGGTGTGGAGAGATGTCCTTGGTTTCTTTTTCACTCATAATATATCAATGGGCTTTTTGAAATGGCCTACGTGGTGGACTAAACCAGCTTGCACGATTTAATGATTTTGATTATCTTTAATATGAAACCGTTGCTCTGTGAATAAGTACATATTTCTGCTTACGCAGAGGGGGTCTGATGAGTAGGCGGTCATTCATTGTGGCCAAGGATGTATGGCCCCATAAGCGGACGCACTGCTCAATATATGGGGCCATATGCAGCCCAGTCCATCTCCAAACGATGGGTCCTGCATGCATCTTTGATGCATTGACAGTTTGTCAAATGGTGCATTCCAGGCAACCCGTAACTCGTGTTTCCACAACCTTCTACCCGTGAAAGTGCCCTGGAACGGCAGTCGAATCCGCAGCTCATTACCCGTGAACTCATACCAGATCGATGTACTCCAAGTTCCGGCTCGTAACTTACGGGCTACATTAGTCCTCCTGTTATGGAATCATCCAAAACACATACACATACATACTGGAACTAATCTCAAAAAACGGACCCAAAATGATCGCAAAATAGTGTCAAGGTAATGGGGCCTAAGTTTTCCTGGTGTGAACGGGGTCATCATTGATGCAGACGAGTTCTTTGATCCGATATCTTTTGCGTTAAGCAACATCCTTCCTTCATAAACTTGTTGGGGATTCCCTCCTTTTTTCTGGTCAAAGTTACAAAGGCCAATTGACTGAGCATGTGTTTGTATGATTGTTATACTTGTAAAAAGGTGAATGAGTGACTTAATGCAGCTTAAAATGGATGAGGGGGAGGATGGGACTAACTTTGCAAGTTTCTTTGCCCCAGAAATCGGAAGGGGCAGCGCCTGCAGTGTGTTGTAAACGTCTCATCCGGCCAGTTATCGATCGCTGTGTGCCATAATACTTTATCTCCAGATCAGTTGGTTGAACCAGCAATTATCTGGGAGCGGTCTCTGATTAGGCTCATACTAACAAAGACACACTCATTATTCTAGCACAGATATTCTAACAGAGCATTTCACTCACGAATAGCTGATGGCTATGGCATTGCTAACAAAGTATACTCAAATAGCTCTTGTATCTTGCATACATCACCTTTTATTCATATATTGGTTTATTTAAACATTCAATTCCCACTGGATTCTGTACTTCTGCTTTGAGTTGGAGAGCAGAGTGACTTTGTTTAAAGTTTCATTTGAGTAGTTGACTCATGAGAAAATAAGGACATGGATTACTCTTTGTCCCCGTCAAAGTACAATAATAGCACAGAGTATTTTTGGGATATGGAGAATGTGAGTTTACAAAATGAGTTTACAAAAGGCCTTTTGTTGGGAGACGTATGACCCTGGTCACATTCTAAAATATCCTGTAGAGAATATTTGACTGGTGTAAATAAGGTGGGTTTAAACAAAACATTGGATCCTATTTTCTTGCACTTTGAGGGCTAGGGTTATGAAATGTCATAACACGATGGCCTTTGAGACTGTGTCTTTGGATAAAAACTGTACCAACGTGATTGACTAGGATTGACTGTCACCTGCATCGCTGGTGAAAATGGATGCAAATTTAAATCAATGTTGTGTATTTCCAGCTTAATTGTGACATGACTTTGATAACTTTGTGTAAAGAGATGCATCTATCAGGCTGATATGTTGGGCTCTTATCTAGTAAAAAAGCAATAAACTGTATTCTAGTAGCCATATATATTCATATTGTTTTGTGCTTGAAGCTGGCCCCTAGTCACAGCTTGATAGCCCTGGTGCAGGGTCACGTGATTTCATTGGCAACAGCCGAGTTGAATCAGCTGCGGATCAGGAATCTGAAACTTAAAGACACACACACTCACACCCTCTCTTTCTCTCCCTCCCTCTGCTGCTGCTACCTCTGGTTTTGTTTTCCCTTCTCTCTCCATGTCGTTTTACATTCCCAACTCAAAAGTAAACTAAAGGTGACACCCTAGGCTGGTTCCATTTATAAGTGTATTATTGTTATAGATATTGATTATAAGTAAATTATTATGTCATTATTAATGTTGCTTGTTCAAACATTTAATCAAAGGCTTTATTATTACGGCTGAATATGACTAGACTTACTCTTAAGTCATTTAGCATGTCCTTTTATGGCCCCTTTGGTGCATTCAGGAACAGGATGCCCGATCTTGCTCTAAGAAGCTTACAGATTACAAATTATGAGTTCATTAGAATCAACCAAACAAGGTAGGCCTTTTACTTCTGTTACCCGTCTTGCATGCAAATTTTCATACACACAAACACACACATGTAACACAAGAACACTTGTAACGCAAGAACACTTGTAACACATGAGCGTGAAGAAGCTGTTCTGCCTTTTTTGCTGTCTTTTATGCAAGGTCTTTTGTTCAAAGGAAAGGGGGGGGGTTACCCAATGACCGGGGGGCTCAGCAGCATCATTCTGCATCACTTTCAGTTTCGTTTCTCCCTCACGTCAGTTGTGAACGCTTCTCTGTAAGTCCTTAGGAGGAGGAGGCAGTTGATAAACACAGCCGATCACAGCAGCTGCTCTCCCATATTCAGTTGGTAGTCCATCCACTGATGTCCGTTTGTCTTGTGCCTGAACATTATGATTTGTCGTTTGGTGAACCCTAGGAGTTGCTTCAGAGAATAGGTAAGATTAAAATGCTTGTCTCTTCTAGGTTAACCGGTTTGCTTAGTTTGATTAGGTTTTGCATTGTGTAATATATTGAAAAGATATGAGACATTGTCTTGTTTGCTTTTTATCAACATATTGTTTAATAGGACGCTGGATATTTCTCAACTACAGAAAGTTATCGGTTATTTAGTGAAAAGACAAGACTTTTAATGACTAATACTCATATTGTGCTTCAGGGTTAATAATAAGGTGTTTACTAAATGGATGAATAGCCTTTTATTGGCTTTTTCACCATAAATGCAAAGTGTTTTATCTACATCTTATTTGCATCAGATAAGCATCAGTTGACAGCCGCTTTATTCCTTTAACACCAGGTACTATCCAGGACTGGACTATATGTTACCAAAATCTTAGATTTAAGCATGGTAACAATTCCACAGCTATTTTCAGTGATTCCCCCAGGAAATGTCTTAGTCAAGGTGGTCTTTTGGAGGTATTTTTTATTATTAATAATAATAATAATAATAATAATAATAATAATAATTAAAATGATATATATATATAGCAGTGTTTCCCCCAGCACTATATGGTTAAGGCAGCCGCCTTAACAACAATAGGGCCCCTCCTTGACTACCAATGTATAAAAAATTTAAAATAGAATATTTTTATTTTATATTCATTTTTTTTATATTTGTTTTATACATTGGTAGTACATTGGTAGTCAAGGCGGGGCCCTAGTATGGCCCCGGCCCTTATTATGCCTTTTTTATTCATGATATTCTATGTTGTGTTCTTCTTGTCATAGCGACGACCATCATGGGCGAAACCCGGGAGGAAATCGTGGCCATGATTAAAGGCTTCCCCGGCGGCGTCCCCGGAAGGAAGGTGGCCGAGCAGTACAACCGGACGTACCACAAGAACCTGACCGTGGCCTCCCTGGGCTTCAAGTCCATGGCCCTGCTGCTGGCCTCCCTGGACAAGGAGCTGGTGGTGCAGGGGGAGCTGGTGTTCCACCGGAGCCACTGGCCACCAGGGGTCGCCGACACCGCGCTCGAGGCCGGGGACGGGGACCAGAGCACTGCCCAAGAGGCGGGCGAGAGGCCTTCAGTGTCGGCCCTGGGGGACGGCCAGCCGGCGAAGGCCCGGAAGAAGAGGCATCGATCGGGGAGGGGAGCATCCCCGGCCCCCCCTGCTGGCCAGCCGCTGGAGGTGAGTTCCTCTTCTGGAGGCGTCCCATCATTCGGCGTTTACCAAGCGCCTCTTGGAAAACACAGCGTTCCCGCCGGAGCGGGCGAGACCGTAGAGACGCTGTCGCAAGATCAGCTGTTGCAGAGGATCACACAGGTTGGTTGTGTTACGCAAACTGTTAAGCTTGAATGCTTTTGCTTTATGATCTGGTTTATCTGCATGTGATGATTACTGATGAGTGATGATGATGACTGATGGGTGATGCATGCTTGCCAATCTCAAAATGCAACTGAAAGTGCAATCTTTCACCTAGACTTTAGACTTTAGACTTTATTGTCCCCAAGGGGAAATTTTTCTTCACATCACAGTACATTACATATGTGGGCCGCACGCCGACAGACAATAAACAGAAACAAATAAACATCTACACAGATCTGCGTAAACATCTACACAGAGTAGGACTGGGGGTGATTTATGGCCTTTTATTGAGTGCTGTTATGGCTGCAGGCACCAGGCTTTGGCCGTAGCGAGCCCTCCTGCACAACAGGGACCTATACCTGCGTGCAGAGGGCATGACAGTGAAGTGGCAGTTGAGAGGGTGTGTGTTGTCCTGTGCTATTGTGGATGCAATGCGTGAGATGGCCTTTATATTGAGCTCTGACAGTGTGGGTGTGGGTAGACCAATTATTTTGGCAGCTATATTAGTGACACGTGTAAGTTTGACCCGGTTTTTGACAGTGAGCATGTTAGATTGCACAGTGTTTCAGAAGACAAAATCACTGTTCATAATGAAAATGCGTGTGTCTAAGTGTCTTACGCTTCATTAATCATGAATCATCATTTATCAGGATGAGAGGTTTTAATCTAATATTCAGTATCTCAGTCTAATATTACACCTACCAAATGAGGAGTCTGATTTTCAGATACTAGTAGAACCCGCCTGTTTTTTAATCTGTGTAGCATAGCAACACTTCCCTTGGTGACTGTAACACTGATGTGTCCTAGGTTATGAAGGAGGACAAATTGGCTGGCGGGTCAATGGCGCGGCTGGCCGAGAGCTATTCCGAGCGGTTTGGGGAAGCTCTCCCACTGGAACAGTACATGACTCTGTATGACACCTGGGATTCCAGACGCCCTGGGAGACCATCCGGGGCGTCGGCGGAAGCCGCAGAGCCGCGCAGGCCGGTGCCCACACAGCACACTGAAGGTTGGTGCTTCTCGGTGTTTGACGTTTACAGTGTAGAAAATGGACTCTGGCTTATTTATGGTACCTGGAAAATGTTCAATTGAATTGATGCACACGTTAAGAGAAGAATTCTCATGTTTAGATATGTCATAGGGAAGTAACTCAATATCATTGCTTCGATCTCAATAATCTAAGTAACATTTGAAACCTCCTCCTCCTCCTCCTCCTCCTCCTCCTCCTCCTCCTCCTCCTCCTCCTCCTCCTCTTTACTCCCCTTCCTGTTCACTTCTCCTTCTCTGCGCTCCTCCCTCCTCCGCCTCCTCCTCCCCACTCCTCCTTATCTTCTGTCCTCACAGCTCCCACCACGTCTTCCATTGCGACTACAAAGGACTTCCTGTCCTTTGGCTCCCTGCCGTCCAACATCCTTCCCCTAATGCCCGCCCACTCCCTGGCTTCTGGCCTCCTGCCTTCCGGCGCCCTGCCCTCAGAGGTTCCCTACCCACAGCCCTTCGGCTCCAGGCATACCAGCTCCCTGTTCTCCAACTCCCTGTTCTCAGACTCCCTGTTCTCCAGCTCCGTGCCCGCCGCCACCACGCCCACCAGCTCCTTGTTCTCCGGCCCCAGGCCCACCAACTCCCTGTTCTCCACCTCCGTGCCCGCCGGCCCCAGGCCCACCAACTCCCTGTTCTCCACCTCCGTGCCCGCCGGCACCATGCCCACCAACTCCCTGTTCTCCACCTCCATGCCCGCCGGCACCACGCCCACCAACTCCCTGTTCTCCACCTCCGTGCCCGCCGGCACCATGCCCACCAGCTCCCTGTTCTCCACCTCCGTGCCCGCCGGCACCATGCCCACCAGCTCCCTGTTCTCCACCTCCGTGCCCGCCGGCACCATGCCCACCAGCTCCCTGTTCTCCAGCTCCGTGCCCGCCGGCACCACGCCCACCAACTCCCTGTTCTCCGGCCCCAGGCCCGCCGGCCCCATGCCCGCTGCCTCACTGCCCTCCAAGGTGGCCCTCCCGGTGGCCATCGGCTCCCTGCCCATCAAACCCCCGCCCGCCGGCCCGTCCGACGAAGACTTCCCGGCCCTGGGCACGGCGGTGGCCAGGGAGCCCCGGCGGGCCACCCCGGCCCTGGGCGCGGCGGTGGCCAGGGAGCCCCGGCGGGCCACCCCGACCCGGCCGCCGCTGGAGGAGACCCGGAAGAACTCCCCCGTCTTCAGGGACGACTACCACGGGCAGCTGCGGCACGTCCACGCGGCCAACCGGCGCGCGGTGGAGGTCCTGGAGGCGGACAACGAGGACGCCAAAGGCCGGAAGAGGAACCGCGTGCTGGACCCGGAGACGGTCAACAGCCTGGTGGAGGGCGTCATACGCGACCTGGCCGATGAGGGCGAGTTCGTCACGCAGGAGAAGGTGAGCCCTGAGTGACACAGGGGCAGTCAGCGTCACCATTAGTCCTCTTATGGCGTGGAGGACACAAACTGTGATGGAGTGCATCGACAAAGTATTTTCAATGAGTTTGCTTTGGCTTTCAATCAAACACAATGAAGCCCAAGTGCTTATTTCCATTGTGGTCCTTTTGGGTGTGTTACTCAAAGTGGGGGCAAGGCTGGAGGGCAGCATTTTTTTCCCTCTCTCTCTGTCCTCATCTAGGTCTCTGTCTTTATCCGTCTCTCTCTTTCTCTGACTCTGTCTCTGTCTCTGACTCTGTCCGTCTCTGTGTATCCAGGTGGTGTCCAAGGTGTGCATGCTGATGCAGGTCCCGTCCCTCCGGTCAGTGGGCATCATTCAAGCCTGGCACATACCGGCAGTGAAGGAGCTTCAGTACACCATCCGGGAGATCAACATGTTCCTTGAGGTACGTCTGCTTTAAAACACTTCTCTGCCGCCGTGTCGTCTCACTTTAAATTAAATGAACAACAACAATAATTCTGCTGCAAAACATCTTTGATTTTGAATCTTGAATCTTCCAATGTAGTTTCCTTTTTATTTATTTTTACATTTGATTCCTACCTTTGTTTATCCCTACGAATGGCCTTGTGTCTGAAGGGGGCTCTATCAATAAGCTTGCCTCGCCTTTCTTATAAAAATGAATATTCATCCACGGGTGTCGTTTGCCTTCTTGTTAGTCCACCGAGGCGGCGACGGCCATTTGCACCCTTTATGAGCTGGGCCTGTCCCTGGCCAGCCTGAAGGAGAAGAAGCGCTACGAGGAGCTGAACCTGGGCCCGCTCTGCAAGCTGCCTATCGTCCACCGCATGTTCAAGATAGACAGCAGCACCAAGGATGACGACATCCCTCAGATAGAGACCGTGGACATCCTGAAGGTAGGCTTCATTTCAGATGTCGTAGTTAAGGCGGCAGGCCTGTGTTGCTTTAGGCGGCCGCCTAAACTGTAAAGTCCTGCGGTAAACCCTGAGATAGAGACCTGTGTCGCTGTTCCACTGGTAAACTCGTACTCCTCCTCTTCCATAGAGCCTGAAACATTTCAGGCACACCGAGCACAAGCAGAAGGTGGACCTCGCTGAGTTCATGAAGCATCTGGCGGACCAGCACAGCTGTGAGTCTCCCTACGAGCTGGGCATCCGGATCCAAAGCCTGGGCCTACCTATAGCGGTGAGAGACCATCTCCCATGGAGGGAAACCATTGATCCAAACTTTTCTGACCCTGTTCACGGAACAGGGTTCCATAAACACGATCCGTTATGGATAGGAATGATCGTACTCAAAAAAAAAAAAGGCATTTGATATAATTTCCTTTGTGAGGTCAATAATCATAAAACAAGTTTAAGTTAGTTATTATCTAGTTCCTGGTCATTTGTCACGGATGAGTTACTATATTTCATTTCTATGAGTGTGGTTTTAAAAATTACTCTGGGTTCGATGATTTCAGCAAACATTGAATGAATAGGAGAAAGAACTTAATGGAGATCCTCCGCTTTCAATTTAACAGGCAAATAGTAATTTACAATTCAAACGTAATGACGTCAATCCCTGACCGGAGTGCCTTGGAAGGTTAAGCAACTATTGCTCGTCTCTATGTTTGTAGAAAGATCGTTTTTAAGTAAAGAAAATAGAAACGTTAAGGACACGCAGAAGCCACAGTCATGAATCCCTGCCCTCTGGCCCCGCCCCCTGCCCCCTGGCCCCGCCCACTCCCAGACCCTGAACAAGGTGACCCGCCTTGAGCATCAGCATCTCGAGCGGGCCCAGCATCTGATCCAGAGGGAGCTGGAGGATGAGGTGACGGACAAAATGAGGAAGATGAAGAGGAACGTGATGGATCCCTTCTCCGCCGCCTCCTTCGGCGCCGGAAGTCTGGAGCTCCGCAAGAAGTACATCTCCATGGCGGCGGTGGAGGTCGTGCTGGAGGTCTTCACCAACGCGGCAGACATCTTTAGCTCCAAGCTGAACAAGGTGAGATCCACCAATCTCTTTTGTCGAGACCTTCGGGGGAATGGAGCAGGATAAAGTGCAGCGTTTTAACGTCTGCAGTGACTGCGACTACAAAGGAGGCTTGTATGGATTGCAGTGACAACCAAAGTGCTAACTCGCATAACATACTGACATTGCGTAACATACGAGCATACAAACTACTTACAAACATAATTATTCTGTTCTGAGGACGGGTGCTTTCCTCAACGAAAATGTAATCAAAGGCTTACGAAATTAACTAGTATTAAAGCAAATAAGGTTTTATACACGTGACATATGGCGTTACTCATGCCAGATCTCAAAGTTACCAATCTTTACACGATCATGGGATTGGATACGGCATAATCTTTGGGTAACCACGATTGTTCACCAAGGATTTTATTGATTGATTAAGATTTTTCCATGAAAAAACCTCTTTGGGGTTATGGAAAACGACCTCCTCGGCTGATGTTTCGTGTCACTTCCTGTCCAGCGCGTCCAGGACTTCCTGCTGCAGGTGTCGGGCGATCGGCTGTGCTCGGCCATGTTCCAGCTGGCCATCTGCGGGGGGTCCCTAGCCGTTCCTCAGGACCTTGTGGCCAAAGACCAGCCGGCGAAGGCTGCAGGGAAACCTGCTACACACGAGCCTGCGGTCGCCCTGCCCAGTGAAGGTCAGCCAGTACACTGTTAATCCACTGGTGATGCACACATCATGGGAGCCCGCATCACAAAACACAGCGGGCTGATTATGTAAACGCAGGTGTTTTTCATGTGCAGTATGATCAATCACATATATAGTCGAATTAATATTAGAATTCTACTTTGTACACACAGAACTGAAAATAAAAACATACAGGCCTAACACTAAGAAATACACGCAGAAGATGACAAACTGATTTAAAAAAACAACAACTGAAATCTCATCTTTTGTTTGGATGTCTCGTCGTATCTCTTATAGTATTCATGAGAGTACCCAAAAGCTTTACTCATATTTGACCTTCAAAAAATGAGTATCTGTTATCTAATGTAAACTGAGAGATCAAAAGTGCTCCATTTTGGTTCTAGATGAAGGATGGAATGACTTCTATTGTACTGAATAAGCACTACTGAGTCTCCTTTCTCCCTGGTGCTTGTCCCTCCCAGATGCTGTGAAGCAGTTCCTTAGGACCAGTCTGTCCAATCAGAGTACAGCTCTCTCTCTGAGCTCCATGGCTTCTCTGGAGAAGAAGCTGAGCTCAAACTTTAAGCTCCCGGAGTTTGGGTCTCTGCAGAGAGGAACCTTCCTGGAATTCCTGGTTAAAAACGTCCAGGTATCTCACACACACTCACACACAAACGCAGGCACGCACACACACACACACACACACACACACTGGTATTGCCCTGCAGGTGGCCCTACCAATGGAGCGATTGCAGATAGTGGCTCCTTGAGATAAAAGCACAAGAAGCACTAACCCTAATATTCTACAGGTTTTTTTTACACAAGCAATGAGAGGATGGATGCTGTATAGTGTATACTAATGAACAGGCTCAAATGGGCTAGTGAAATCGAGCGCAACCATATTTTACCATATCTTGTGTGTACCAGTGTACTGTGTCCCATTTTGTAGTTTTTATTTACCCCTCTGTTGCGTTTTGAGCCTCCAATGCATTAGGGAGTGCCTCCAATCGTGGGATAGTTGTAGGGAACAGAAATGGTCCAGGGCTCATATCTATCTCTCTCTCTCTCTCTCTCTTTCTGTCTCTGCAGCTGCTGCAGGAGACTGTAGGAGGCGCTGTGGCCCTGGGTGGTGGTGGCGGCGCAGAGCTCCAGGGCTGTGGCTTCCGGCCCAGCCGCCAGGATGTGTTTGAGTTCATCAAACAGTGTGGAGCGTTCACCTCCTCCGAGCCTGACGCGGTGGGTCACCTCACTCACTCACTCACTCACTCACTCACTCACTCAAAGAAGAAAATAAATCGATCACAAACAATGAATGACCTCGTGAGATCCACACTGTCTGACGTCATCTTCTGTACCCCTATCATCGTCATCACAGCTGGTGCACATTGAGCGGGCTCTAAGGGCCCATTACAGGGTGCGTGACAGCCGGGACCTGGGCTTCGGGCCCCTGAAGATGCTGGCTGACCTGGTGAAGCGCCAGAGAGACCTTCTGGGGGGCGGGGCCTGCGTCCAGGTCCACTATGAGACGGCCCTGTTCGCCAAGCACAGCAGGTACACTGTGTGTGTTTGTGTGTTTATACAGGTCAAGGCGCATTGAGGATCAGGATCTCTTTTACAAGAGAGAACTGATAAGCAACAACACACTGCAGGGCAAAACCGCAGTACACCCTTACAAACCATAAAGTAGCCACTTACAAACACTAACACACACACACAAACAATACGGTACACACTTGCAAACAACACAATACACTCGCTAAGCTGTAAAGTACGCACTTACAAACAACACAATACACCTTCTTTCATTTTTCTCCCCAGGTCTAACGTTAAGGTACATGTAAAATAGGTCTTACGCAAAACGGTTGACTAAACAAATAGTATTCATCCAGGATCGAGGAACTGCAATCATTTCATCAGTCATATCCCATGGTTGTTCATATTCCTCCCCTGGGTCATGTTGTCCTCCAGCACCACCGACGTGGGTGGAGCGTCTGTGGGTCTCCTGGGGGAGGTCTCCCAGGACCAGGCCCTGGCCTGCCTGCTGTCCTGCCCCCTGCTGGAGGATCTGGAGCAGTGGAGCCAGTGGGAGGTGGTCTTCAGGCCTGTCCACGGCCCGCTGAAGGACTTCATCGAGAGGAACGCAGGTACACCATCCCGGAGTGTGCGTGCGTGCGTGCGTGCGTGCGTGCGTGCGTGTGTGTGTGTGTGTGTGTGTGTGTGTGTGTGTGTGTGTGTGTGTGTGTGTGTGTGTGTGTGTGTGTGTGTGTGTGTGTGTGTGTGTGTGTGTGTGTGTGTGTGTGTGTGTGTGTGTTTCTCAGTATAATCAGTTTCATGGACATGATATCTATGAAGACTACGTGCCGGTTGGGTTCCTGTGCACACGATGGGACAATTCAGAGAGCCTAACCCCAACCTTAACCCTGGATTATCCGCAGCCGTGCCGGCCAACTCTGATTTGGCGGCCCTGGAGGTGAGCCCGGGGGTCCTACTCCGCATCACCACGGCGACGGGCGACAAGCTCTTCTCGCAGGCGGCGACGAACCTCGACCCCGTGGGCACCGCCGGCCACCTGGTGTCCATGGCGGTGGCGGACGGCGTGGTCAACGTGTCCACGGCGCTCCTGGCCAATCACATGGAGAGCGCCCTGGCGGCGGGCGTGGCCAATGCAGGTAGAGGCCCCGCCCTCCTCCGCTCTCTGCTTCCCGTCGCTCTCCCTCCTCTTTCCTTCCACAAGCCTGTTTTCAAACCGTCGGAGGGATCGGACACTAGAGGCTTATTCATGAATTGTTCCCATTATTTTCCCGACTTTTGTTTTCAAACAACATATCAAACATGTAGTCGTCCGATATTACATTTTCTTATTTTATAACTGCAATTCTATCCAGAGGTGGCCTGATGGATGGATGGATCATAGCGGGTCAGTGTTGCAGCGGGGGCATTCTAACTGCTGTTTTTTGTGTGTTTGTCAGATATGTCTCAGGGGGACGATGACGTGTCCAGCTACGGATCTGTGCCCCGCTTCCTCCTTGAGAGCATCACTCGGATCCCCCCCATGACCTGCCAGGCCCTGCTGCAGCAGGTGGGTACCCATGCTCCACCCCCCCCCCCCCCCCCCCCCCCCCCCCCCCCCCCCCCCCCCTTCCATCCAACGCAAGGGTCTGACGTGCGCCTCCCAAAAATGTAACCTTGTGTAGAGGAAACGCAGCAGCAAGGGCTGTGATTGGTCCGCTCCCTAAAACCCGCCGCTGTCGACGGCGTCGACGCTTCTGCGTGGTCATTGCGTTGCGTCCACGTGGAAACATAACTGAGCCTTAACTAAGTGCTAGGCGGCATGGCCAGAAAATGATATCACGGTGTAAATGAAAAGGATGACGGTGACATCACGGCAGGACACTGGGTGGTGCTAGAATGCAGGGAAACTCTCCAATTTTTTTTTACTGACAATGCAATGCAGACTCACTCACTCTCAGACTCACTCACTCACTCACTCTCAGACTCACTCACTCACTCACTCACTCACTCACTCACTCACTCACTCACTCACTCACTCACTCACTCACTCACTCACTCACTCACTCACTCTCAGACTCACTCACTCACTCTCAGACTCACTCACTCACTCACTCACTCACTCACTCTCAGACTCACTCACTCTCAGACTCACTCACTCACTCACTCACTCTCAGACTCACTCACTCTCAGACTCACTCTCAGACTCACTCACTCTCAGACTCACTCACTCTCAGACTCACTCACTCTCAGACTCACTCATACTCACATTGCTCTCTCCCTTTACAACTCCTCCCTCTTACCTACAGCAGCTCTTAGATGGTTAACATTAAACCCCCCTGACCCCCTGCAGGTGTTCCTGGAGCCTCTGTACCGGGTCTTGGGCCAGGCCAGCTCTAAAGCCCTCCTGCTGGCTGTGGCTCGCTCGGACCCCCGGCACCTCAACCGCCTGCACCAGCTTGCCATCCGCCTGGGGGTCACAGAGTGGATCAAGGACTACCAGAAGAAGATGGACCCTCCCAAGCCGCGGGACACGCTCACGGCTACAAAGGTCTGCTGATCGTGATACATCCACCCTTTTGATGGCGAATGTTTTGATGTCTCCATCGCTCGAAATGGATGACACTGCATTATCTCAAGAATATAGCAGTTGCCTTAATATAAATCGACCCCAGTATTATTATTACCCCCCGATTATTAAGAGGTCCATTAAAGAAATTAAAATAAATAAATAAAATGTAAGCTCAACATGCCGGCAATACGTTTTGTAGCGACCTGGGTATGATTCCAATCTTGGGTCCTTAGTTACATGTCATTCCTGTCTCTCGTCCCTCTCCTGTCCATAAAGGAGCAACAAATCTTCCTCAAGATTTACATTTTTTTATTTGGCTTTTGTCTATGCTATTAGAAAACACCCATAGCTAACAAAACCAAGAGAGGACTGGGGATGCAGCCTGTAGCTTGTAGCTACAGGCTACATTCCGGGTTTGTTTGTAGTGTTGTCGACACGGGGCTGAGCGGTACCTCGGCTCCACTCCCCCTCTAGTGTTCTCAATGATCGCTTCTCTTATTTTTTCGGGGCCATGTTTTCTGTTTCCGTCCGTCTGTCTAGCCTGACTTGATGGACTCCTTCGGCGGCAGCCTGTCCGCCCTCAACCTGAACGGCGATGACGACTACCTGGACGATCCCGCCAAGGAAGACAGCTCTGAGACATCGTCGCTCAACCGCCAACGGCTCCCAGGTGAGAGAGGGGGAAACTGCAATGCATTATGGGAGAGATCGACGGCTAGTTCGGTACACGCCTACGTCATCGTTTCAGGTTTTGCTGTTCCGATGCTTCTTGTTAAAAACATCGCTTATAGCTTATACATTTATTAACTGGGGAAACGATACTTAACGGTCAATGTATGACTATCTATATATTCTATAAAAAATTAGTCTACTTTAAAAGCAGTTGTATACTTTATTATACAGTGAGATAGTTAGGATGGTATGGGAGATAGTGGAGAGACATGCATCAAAGGACCACGGGCAGGAATCAAACCCGGATTGCTGCGATCAGGACTGAGCCTTAATGGTACGCCCTCTACTCAGTCAGCCACCGGGGCGCCCAGAATTTTCTTTAAAATATTTTTTAAGGTTAATGCAATTAATTTAACAGAGTTGCTGATGTTAAATTCATGTTTCATCTTGAACCGAGATCCATGAGTTGCGATGCGTACTGCTTACTGCCAGCATACGGATCAATAACCTTTGATCCGTTCCATCTGTCTGCCTACTCCGCCCGCAGCCGAGAGTGAGAGAGAGGAGGACGACGTGGAGGAGGAAGAGGAGCCGCGGTACGAGCTCGTCAACAAAGAGACCCACAGCGACTATCTGACGGCCAGCGAATGCGACGGAGGCCGTGAGATGGGCGAGGCAGAACTCTCTGAAACTGACGGCGTGAAGGTGGAGAAGGAAGAGGAGGAGGGGGAGGACGCTGCTGACACTGAGGGCGAAGAGAACTTTGAGAGAGCCCTGATCGAGGACATAAGGTTGGTTCTGCTGGCTGTTGTACTGCTACAAGTTTAGGAGGATAGCAACATTCAAACACCTAACGAAGAACTTAAAATATGTAAATCTTGATTACAAGTTGTACACTTTGCTGTTATTAAATGACCTCACCTCTAGTGATTAAGTCCTGTTGGATGTTCACCTTTCCCTCCACAGGAAGAGTCAGTTTGGCGTGGGTGTGGAGCTGACCGCTGAATGCAAGAAGCTGATGGCGGTGCAGCAGGAGCGCCTGGGCCGCAGCCTGGACCGCCTGTCCACAGAGCTCTACAGCAAAGACGCACACTTTGTCCTGGAGCTCATTCAGGTACATCTATCTCCAGAGCCATTTGACTGGTTGCCTGTCAGAAGGGATCCAATGGTAGAAAAACATTGTTTTCTCAGCCCTGTGAGGGACCAGCCAGCTCTTAGGGTTCAGTAAAGGTTAGGTGCATTGCTCAGGGAAGCCTCAGCACTTAGCTAGGAGGAGCCAGGGATCAAACCAGCAACCTTACCGGGTTACCAAGACCTGTTTTTGATATTTTACGTTTATTTAATATTAACATTTTATTGTTGAATCATTAAAAAGGGGTTTTAGTTAGTTGAAAACAGTTTGTTTTTCATATTTTTCTATCGTGTGTTTTCTGCACCAATACGACACAGGAAAATACCCCTAACCTTCTAAACACTTTAACTTGAAAACCACGAATAACCCGTGTTAATTACAGAACGCGGACGACAACACCTATCCGCTGGAGGGGGGGGTGGTGCCGGCGCTGGTCCTGGTGGTGGAGAAGAACTGCATCACCGTCCTGAACAACGAGAGGGGCTTTCAGGACCAGAACATCAGGGCCATCTGTGACGTGGGCCGCAGCACCAAGGGCAAACACAAATACGGATACATAGGTATTTCCCTTTCACTTTTGAGTCAAAGTCAGGAGTAGGACTCTCTGGGGACCCCTAGTGGAGACCCCCCCCCAGGTTGGCAACGTCAGTCTTCTAACTGCGCCATTTGGTTCACTTGTTCCCACATTTTCCTTACAGGGTGAACTCTTAGAAGTTCATTATTATATCCTGGATATAATCAATCATAGATCATAGAAAAAGATATGAGAAATCATTCTTAGGAAAAATAATACTGATTATGAATAAATCAAGGCTATGGATAAAATGCTGGACACGAAAAGTCATGTTGAAACAACCGTGTCTCGACCCATGATTCTGGACGTCCCTCCCCATCATTCTCGCCTCTCTCCCCGCAGGGCAAAAGGGCATCGGCTTCAAGTCTGTGTTCAAGGTGACGGACCGCCCTGAGATCCACTCCAACGGGTTCCACCTGCGCTTCGACAAGAAGAGCGGCCCCATGGGGTACATCCTCCCCCACTGGGTGGAGGAGGAGAGACCCCTGGACCTCCAGCAGATCCCCAGCATTGGCGAACACAGGTCTGTGGTCTGGAGAAAGCTCTGAATACGTTGTCCTCGAGACCGCAGTTTTATTTTGTACAATTCATTTATTGGAGGGGCTGTAGGTAAGATTTAAGAGCCATTCTTTCAATGTTGATTGTTCGATAGGCCATGGCGGTCAGATAGTCAGCTATTAGTCAGCGGAATTATCTGGGGGAATATCTTTTCCTAGTGTACTGCGAATGCCTCTGTATGAGACAATTTAACAGCCGGCTCGTTTCTGACCATCAGGGCAGAAACGATTGGTTCTGGGACTCCCATCTGCCTGTCAATCACAAGCGTGCACACGGCAGCGGGAAGGTTGCACTCTTAAATGGAGGCGAAACGTAGGGAGCCTGGAGGGAGGTGTTTTCTTTCTCTTGCTCTGTTCTGCTCGGCTCTGATATTCGAACCCTGAAATCTTAACAGCTAAGCGGCAGCACAATGTTAAGTCAAGGACAATATATACCAATACAGATCATCAGAGTTGCCAATCACGGCAAGGGAAGGAATTGGATCCGAGAAGCAAAATGTTTAGGTAGAACATTAACATCAACACGGGGTCAGATATTCTGGCCTGTTTGGTAACCCTCCTCCTCCTCGTCCTCTTCCTCTCCCTGCTAGCTGGACCACAAAGATCTGCCTCCCGCTACGGTCGGAGAACCAGCAGACGAGGAACCTGTTCCACGACGTCCACCCCTCACTGCTGCTGTTCCTCCATCGTCTGCGCTCCATCACCATATACAACCAGGTGGCTGCACACGCAAACACGCACGCAAATGCACACGCAAATGCACACACACGCGTGCATACAATCTCACACACGCATGCACGCAGATGCACACGCATACGCACGCACACAAAAACACACGCGCATACAAAAACACAAATAAACATGCAAACACACATGCAAATGCACACGCAAATGCACACACGCGTGCATACAATCTCACACACGCATGCACGCAGATGCACACGCATACGCACGCACACAAAAACACACGCGCATACAAAAACACAAATAAACATGCAAACACACATGCAAATGCACGCACACGCAAATGCACAAGCATACACACAAGAACGCACGCATACATTCGCACAAAAACACACACACACACGTACACACACACACACGCAGATACACACATGCAACACACTCTGTCATTCTCCCACACTCTCCCACACGATCAACATCCTTACCCGTGTGTGTTCCTCTGCAGTGTGAGCGTCGGGTGGTGGCGATGACCCGACGTGACCGGAGCCACAACGTTCTGGAGGTGGAGCACACGGAGGGTACGGAGCGTTGGCTGGTCATCAAGCGCACGCTGGAACCGAAGAAGGTACGCACACACACAGACTGAAACACACACACACACACACACACACACACAGGGGTGCCGTAATGCGGTGATCAACAACATAGCCAATAAACATGTAAACACAACAGGACCAACGACGGTAAAATGCATGGACGGCACGCATAATGTGGAGGGTTAATGGAGGTTCAGTTCAGATTTCTGCTCGTAGTTTGACCGGCAAGCGAGTGGAGCCGTTTGTGTGGGATTCGATTCTCTCCAAGAGAACTCTGTGGAACGTCAGCTGTAAGTGGTTTGATGTTCCAGACGGAGGATCTCTCCCCATCACTAAAGAGATCCACCTCTGCTCTCTGACCTCTGGTCTGGCCCTTGCCTCCTCCAGCCTCTGCCCCAAGGGACCGATAATCAAACTCACCCTGCCGTCTGCTCACATGATCGATGCGATATGAGATTAAGCACTTTACCAAGCGGCGTCCCCGTCTGAAGGCAACGGGAAAAAAGGAAGCAGTTAACACAAAGGCTGATCAGTCTGTAGACCTCGGAACTAGCTGTTGTGACTGTGACTCTGTGTTGTACTTAATTGAAGCGCACGGCGGTTGTGACTGTTTGAGGTACTAAATGAAAGTGCATGGTGGATGTGACAGTGTATGGCACTAAATGAAAGTGAACGATGGTTTTGACAGTGCGTTGTACTCAATGAGAGCGCCCAGTGGTGGTGACCGGGTGTTGTACTCAATGAGAGCGCCCAGTGGTGGTGACCGGGTGTTGTACTCAATGAGACCGCCCGGTGGTTGTCCAGATCAAGGAGGAGGTGGAGTCCACGGAGCTGGCCCTGGCGTTCCTGTTGGGGGACAGCTCTCTGCCCGGTGACATCATCACCCAGCCCCAGAAGCAGCCCGTGTTCGCCTTCCTGCCGCTGCGCAGCTTCGGCTTCCGCTTCATCGTCCAAGGTGAGCTCGCAAGGAGAACGCATCACGTTATTAACGTTATTATTATACGTTATTATTATTCCTCTCTGTCTCTCTCTCTCTCTGTCTCAGTCTCTGTCGCTCTGTTTTTCATTGTGTTTTGTTTTTTTCTGTCTCTGTTTAATTCTGTCATGACTTTGACTTTCTATTGGACGACGCATCTTTCCGGCTGAGCTTATCAGTACACATTGTTGTACAATGCATTACTCAAACTGAGTAAAACCAGTCAAAGCATCAATCTTTGTTTTTGGTTTATCCTGGCCACCAAACCAACATGTCACACGATGAGGTTAACCACGCATGAAGAGGTTAACTACACATTATTCACCGGAAAAGCATCTGGTTCTTCCCGTGTGTCCTCAGGCGACTTCGACATCCCCTCGTCCCGTGAGGACGTGGACAGAGACAGCCCCTGGAACCAGTGGCTGCGCTCCGAGATCCCCCAGCTCTTCGTCCAGGCCCTGAACGTCTTCAACGTACGTCCGACTCTCGACAACACAAACAATCCTTAGATGGGCTGAGTAGACTCACTACGACTCACCGACTCACCGCCTTTCCCTTCCCCCCTTCAGGACCACCCAGAGTTCAGCGGGATGAAGGGCTTGGTCCACTTCCTGCAGTTCGTCCCCCTGCCAGACGAGGTGCTGGACTTCTTCAAGCCGGTGGCCAGGCAGATTATACAGCTGCTGAAGGGCCAGGCCTTCCTGCCCACACTCAACTCAGGTACTCACTCACTCACTCACTCACTCACTCACTCACTCACTCACTCACTCACTCACTCACTCACACACTCACACACTCACACACTCACTCACACCTACCTGGTTTGGTCAAACTCGGCTTCCCCAAAGTGTGAATTCATAAGGCGTGCAGGGCTTTGAGGGCACGATGCCAAATAGCGGTATTATTTTAGAAAGGTCATGTTTGATTAGCGGGACTAGTTATCATGGTAATGGAATGTAGTGTCAACATCTTCTGTCTCTGTCTGTATCTGTATCTTTGTATGTCTGTGCCACTCTCTCACCGTTCCGCACAGAATTTGCCTTTAACATCAAACTCTCCTCAGATTTAAAAGCATCTGTATGCATTTTTTAATGTTTTAACGCTACTTATTTTTTCATATTTTTCCTGAGTTTGTTTTTACTTAGTTTCTTATAAAATAAATGTGTGTGTTTCAGTACTTATAAAATCTGAATAAAAAGTGTTTTTCTCGGTTATCGTTAGAACGGGAGGTGGAGTACAAACTGCCCTCCCAGGTAGCTGTCTGCCAGGACTCGGTGATCCGCAACGTGATTGGCCGCGAGGAGCTGGACAGGCACCTGTCCCTGGCCTACCTCCACCCCAGCCTGCAGCCCCTGCCCCCCCTCTCCCTGCTCACGCACCTGGGGGTGCGACACCTGCGGGGCTCCGACGTTACCACGGTGACCACCGCCATGGCCCGGGAGCTCACGGCAGGGGGCGAGCTGCACACAGGTGCGTCCGCGACCGTCGCTATCTACACCATCGCCATGTGTACCTTGCTGTGTACCTGTGATGTACTGCCTGACTACTGTCCCATAGTGTGGTGACGTGTACAGATGTGTATATAGTAACGATTAACCGAATACAAACCAACATTGTGTTGTAATAGAACGCAATTAGCAATCGGCAAAGAGAGTGATAAGAAAAATAAATTGGGTTGTGCTGGTCATACTATAGAATGATTTACTGCTTATTTAGTGAATTATAAAGAACATACTCTGAAAAAGAAAAATCGCATTCTAAATCGCAAACACAATATTGCAATTCGATTAATTCCCCAACTCGTTCAGCCCTATTATATAGTATGTTCCTAGAGGTAAACTCTACTTTAAAAGGGCCATTCATGGAAATCAAGAAAAGCATTCGTATAAAGACTGGTTTTAATGTTGCATGAAGTACGTAGGTTATAAAAGCTGATCCTTCCTATCTGTGACATCAGGAGTTTGAGGAGAACTTCCAGTAAGGCCTTAAAGGTGACATATTATACCACCGGCTGTGAGTGTGATTAGCCGTTACAAGCCGTTTTGAAAATCGGCCTCTTCTGACATCACAAGTGGGCGGGTCCATCTAGATGCATGACGGACAGATGAGCAACGTTTGCTCCAGTCAACTGGGTAGGCTGGTAGACCGATCCATCCAGCACACATCTAGGTGGACACGCCCACTTGTACAGCTTGTAGCGGATAATCACCCTCACGCCTGGTTGTATAACATATCACCTTTTAACCTGTAGGGTACACTTGTTCTTTAACACATTCTGCTTTAATTGTCCTGTGAGGCTGAATGAAGCCCCATCACCTGACGCGGTCTCCTCTCTCCCCCCCCAGATGAGGGACTGCGCCGGCTCTCCAGGCTTCTGGTCTGTAACTTCCGGGCGCTGGAGTACGGCTATGGCGAGGAGGAGCAGATCCTGCATGCGCTGCGGGAGCTACCCATAATCCCCCTGGCCGACGGGCGGGTGGTGGCGCTCAGCAGCGTGGGGGTCTTCTTCCCCATGGAGAAGGCCGAGAAGAAGAAGGGCAAGCAGAAGCCAGCAGGTACACCCCCCCGGGGAACGCCGTGTTCTGACCTTGTGTCGGCTGCCATGGATATTCCTGGCCTGGTTCCGCTATCCTACATACTTCCGCTAAATTTCAATTTCCCTTCAGTACTACGTCTGGAATTTGCGGTATATATTCGCAGGTTTTCTCCAGCCAACCTTTTGGCCGTCCAATCAGCGATCAGAGGGAGTGGCTGAGATCAATGACGTTGAGGTTGTGCACTAGTTTGCGTTGTAGTCAAACGTTTGCGATTGGTTAGGGCAGATCCAATAGTTTTAAACTCCAACAGGTGCCCGCTTTCAAGTGAGTTAACGTTTGTCAATGGAGAGTGGCCAGACACTCTGTGCAAATGAAATGAAGTACGAGAGAAGTAGGACCAGGCTAGGATATTTCTGCCATGTCAGGGAATCTTTCCCCCACCTGGGATTGATGGGGCTATCATGGAGGATCATGAACTCCTGTCTGCCTGCTACTGGATTCCCGCTGTGCTCGTGTTCTTATGCGCTGTATAGCTGTTGTGACATGAGAATACCGAAGAGGAAACTGTTCATCGAGTGAATATATGTGGACAGTGTTAATAATACATATGGCCGTTGAAGAAAGTGTCATGTTATGATAAAAGAGGTCATGGAAGATGTTAAATCGCCACAGAGTGGGAACTCGTCCAAGGCTCTTTCCAAGATTATAAAATGAAGAAGATATTGATTTAAATCTGGTGCTCAGAGCGAAGGTCAGCCAGCGAGTTAAGGTGCACTTGTAAGGGTTTGAGTGTCGTAGTTTGTCTTTGAGGATGAAGAGGACGTGCGTTGTGTCTCTGGACACCGGGTCGACCTGTCGTCGGCTTGCAGGTGTGGGCTGCCTTCGAGTCTCTTCAGAGGAGGAATACAAATAGAACCTGCTTGGTTCTTTTCTTTTCTTTAGGTTATTTTAACACTCTTAAGAACCACGTGTCAGCAGTTACACACACACACCAGACACACACCGACACACACAACCCGACACACACACACCGACACACACACACACACACAAACACACATACAGGCACATATGCACACACACACGCACCCACCCACATGCATACACACACATACAAGCACCCACCGACGCACATTCACATCTAACTGCAGCAGCAGAGGTAGGCATATGACTATGTCCACCTCTCACCTCTAAAAAGTACAGACCTACACTATTTTTACACACACGCACACGCCCACGCACACAGAGGGGAGAGAGAGGCATGCCCATTGCCCACACGTGGGTTGGCAAACTTGGCAGTGTTTTGCGTCATCCATTTCACAATAAAAGCCCCCCCCCCCCCCCCCGCCTCTCTGAAAGCAAGGAGTCAGAGTCAGACGAGGAATAATTCTCCTCTCCCACACCGTGACGTCATCACTCTGGCTGCACTTCAATGGCAACCACAGCCTTTCAAACACACACACACACACCTCTGCACGCACACGCACAAACACACGCTCACTCAGTTAACCTTCAGTTGTCCTCCAATTCCAGACTGGAAGATCAGTGGGTAGAAAAAATGAAATCAATGCAGGATTGTACAGTCATCCAAACCACACACTCACACAACACCACTACAGCTGTATAAGCTACTGAGAACGATATTCATGAACAGCTCTTCTCTGAGCCCAGATGTATTCTATATGTCGTGTACTCTGTCATACGCAATAGTCTTTAATACAGAATAGAAGACTATCTTTTTGTCCTCCTGTTCTATTGTGTTCTCCTATCCTACTCCCGGTGTCCCCCTGTCCCACAAACTGTGTTCCCCCTGTCCCACTCGCTGTGTCCCCCTGTCCCAGGGCCCTTTGCGGCGCTGTACGAGGACGTGAGCGTGGTGCACCCCTCCCTGCTGGCCTGCGAGGCTCCCCTGGAGGCCCAGCAGGTGCGGGAGCTGCTGAAGAGGATGGGCGTCCACGAGCTGGAGCCCCAGCAGCTGCTGGAGAAGCACATCTACCCGGCGCTGCGCGACCACTCCTGGAAGGTACCCCTCTGATCACGTTGTGTGTGCACCCTAACCAACTCTCTTGTGTGTATTTGTGTGTACTCTAACCAACTCTCGTGTGTGTGTGTGAGTGTGGTGTGTGTGTGTGTGTGACTGTATTATGATGGCGTTGTGTGTGCACCCTAACCAACTTTCTTGTTGTTCTTTGAGTGTCTGTGTATTTACTCTGATGGCGTTGTGTGTGCACCCTTACCAACTTGTGTGTGTGTGTGTGTGTGTGTGAACCCCCATCAGGCCAAGCCAGAGGCGGTGGTGGTGAGCTACCTGGTGTTCATCAAGCAGCACAGCTCCGCCTCCAGCTGGCCCCTCCTGGACACCGCAGTACCCGTCCGGACCAGCAGGGGGCTGCTCTGCCCCCAGCTCCACCGGGTGCACTTCTCCTCCGCGTACAACAACGTGGACCTCACCAAGATACTGCCTGGTGAGAGTCTTACACACACACTCGCTCCCCTCACACCCACGCACACACATTTAGTCGAACAAACACACAATCCTCATGCATGCATGATGAATCGCATACATTCACACACATGCACATAATTGCGTGCCCACACACACACAACCCCATGCGCACACATGCATATTTGTGTGATCAAACTCACATTTTGGTATATTGGCAAAAAGTGGAAGGATTTGAATAATCCTGGTTTTGAATTGACCCAGAGTTCACTCATGCTTCAGGAGATTTTGTGATCTTCAACCCTGTGTGTGTGTGTGTGTGTGTGTGTGTGTGTGTGTGTGTGTGTGTGTGTGTGTGTGTGTGTGTGTGTGTGTGTGTGTGTGTGTGTGTGTGTGTGTGTGTGTGTGTGTGTGTGTGTGTGTGTGTGTGTGTGTTCTGTGGGCAATGCCTCCATTGTTGGGAGTAAAGCCAGCATGAAATGTTAGCTTGTGTGGAACACAGCTGTAGGGGAGCCTGTGCTGTCATGCATGTGCATGTGTGTGTGTGTCTGTGCCCGCGCGCGTACACCCACACCCACCCGTTACGTAAGAGGCAGAGCCCTGGCCGTCGTGTTACAGACCACTTGAGGCCCTACTTGTGTTTTCTGCCTTTTGCTTTATTAGCTGCTCATTTTATTATCCAACTGCAAATCTCTAATCACACACACACACACACACACACACACACACACACACACACACACACACACACACACACACACACACACACACACACACACACACACACACACACAATGTACAGCCTGAACTTCACTCACCTGTCCTCCTCACCTGTCCCATCGCCCCCCACCCCTTTCCACCCACTTGGTCCAACCCGAACCAAAGGCTGTGATTGGCTGCTGCTGAGCCCCTGCTACGTGCAGACCGACGGAGACGTCGAGGGGTGGAGGGAATTCTTCTCCGCCCTGGGGGTCCGGGACAACCTCATCATCCGCAAGGAGAGACGCACCCTCTCCCCCTCCGAACTGGTGAGCGTGTGTGTGTGTGTGTGTGTGTGTGTGTGTGTGTGTGTGTGTGTGTGTGTGTGCGCGCGCGTGTGTCATCCTTTGGCCTAAGCGTGTGTGACATTGTGTGTGGGCTATTTTTAATGAACCCATGGTATTTAGCAGCTGAATGCTGCACAGGATTTTTTGCAATTGCTGCATATCCGAAAAAGAGCGAACTTTGACTTTATAAGCTTCAAACAGTCCTTCTCGGGACAGGAGGCTCGTCCCAGTGTCCACAGCATACTGGTAGCCATTGCTGAGCAGGAGGCCTCTTACCACTATTTCCTTCCATGGCGTGTCACCCTGAATAATAGTAGTTATAATAACAGTAAACTAAATAGATATAGTAAACTGAGCCCGGTATATAGCATTAGCAATTTGAAACCCCCCCTACCCAACCCCTCGAATGAGGGTTTTATTCAAGTTGTTTTTTTCAAAGAGAGTTTAGAGTACGGTTTGATGAAGTAGGAACAGGCTGAACAGATGCAGCCTTTGAAACACATTTCATAGACGGCACGCTACCGAGCAGCTTCCACCAGCCACTCCCGTGCGCTCGGCTGCAGCCCGGCCGCGGCGGTGAGTCAGGCAGCGGTAATCCATGGCAGATTAAAGGATGAAGGTCCCCCAGAAAGTGTGGAGTCCCAGCTAAAGCCAGAGACACGTAGAGGGCTTTCACGAGGAGCGGGGAGCGGCCCGGTGACTGATGCGACGCGACCGCCCCGACCGGGCTGTGAACACTCAGCAGCCCGCCGGGTTTAGCGTCCGCTCACAGAGGGAGCGTTCAGACGGCGTTACCGTCTGACTCGGCACTGCTCACACACTCATACACACTTAAACAAACGGCTATTTATATTACTTAGCTTTGTTGGGTATTCCAGTCTAATTGGTGAGTTATGGTGCTCTACGGTCTTGTATTTCTGAATTGCACACGCACATCGTGGCTATGAATAACAGACTGTTGTCATGGGCGTTTTTTTTTCAATTGATCAATTTTGGTTCATCTTATTTTCTATCAAATCTTTGATTTCTTTAGGTGTGTGTGTGCACTAAGTATGAGATTTGTCACCATCTTCCCCTATCTGTTGTACTCAATATATTGTACTATTGTACCCTAGTACCGCAGTTCCAGTATTGACAGATACCATAATAACACCCCATAGTGCACTACATTATGTATGGCTGTGCCAACCTTGACCGCTGTCCTCATTGTGATGCTTCATTCTCCGTGTCCCCCAGGCCGCCAGCCCCTGGGCTGTGGGGAGCGACTCCTGGCCCCAGGACACAGCTGAGGGGGGCTACGTCATGGACGACTACCCCTGCCAGGAGTTCCACTCCCTGGCCACGGCTGAGCTGCCCGACAGGCAGCTGGTGGAGCAGAGGCGAGCGCTGCTGGAGATGCTGGAGGACAACTGGGAGAAGGGGTGAGGAGGGCGCCTCGGAACACGGACAGCGCACGCACGCACACACACACACACACACACACACACACACACACACACACACACACACACACACACACACACACACACACACACACGTACACCACACACACGTACACGTACACACACACACGTACGTACACACACGTACGTACACACACGTACGTACACACACACACACGTACACGTACACACACACACGTACGTACACACACGTACGTACACACACGTACGTACACACACGTACACACACACACGTACGTACACACACGTACACACACACACACACGTACACACATACGTGTACACACACACACACGTACACACACGTACACACACACACACACGTACACACACACACACACGTACACACACACACATGTACACACACACACACACATGTACACACACACATGTACACACACACACACACACGTACACGTACACGTACACACACACACACACACACACACACACACACACACACACACACACACACACACACACACACACACACTTAAACCCACACATCTCAACACACACATGATCTCTTCTGCCACTTCTTTGGTTACAGAGTTAAAGTAAGAGTTAGTAGTAAATACTGTCACTGGAAGCTGAGGGCCCTTAGACTCAATAAGGGTTAGTATATACTGTCACTGGAGGCTGTGGCTCATGATACACTCAGAGTGAGGGATGTCCTCAGGGATGACAACAAATATTCTAAGCCTTTGTTTGGGTGTCAAGCACTGTGGCCTTGAATTCACTCCAGGGATTACCCTGGGATTTAGCTGCTCATAGTTCACTCCGACCCCGTGCGTGCGTGCGTGCGTGCGTGCGTGCGCGCGTGCGTGCGTTGGCGCGTGTGTGTGTGTATTGGGGATTAATTCAGGTGAAATAGGTCAGTCTGTACCTTACTGCTCAAATCCCTGTCAAAAATACCTTTTCATCTGCATCAATTGGTTAATGAATAAATGGGCTTGCGGTTTTGAGGTAGCTTTTCCTTAATATAATGGCTGCCTCTGATGTTTCTGAATGAGTCTATATATTTTTTTCTATTCTAGAACAGCTGCATCTCGCTCACTGTGTCTCTCGCTCTGTAGTTTCGCCTTTTTAAATCCAGTCATTGGAAATTGCCACTATCACTATGCAACTCTTTTAATAAAAAGATTCTCGTGGTTGCAATTACTAATGGATCGAAGTGTCGCTGCCAAACAAAAACTGATTTAAGACACCTTCACACTCGCACACGCCTAAAATATAGTCTTCACAACTCACACGCACACACACACATACACAAACGCACAGGCACACACTAGATGTGATCCAAATCGAGCTTTCTTTCGTCTCGCACCACAGCACTAGAATGTCATTCAACCCTGATGAATAGCGTGTGATGGTTGGCTCTTCTTCAAAGTGCAGACTGGCTCCGGCGAGTTACTAGACGCCTCCAGTCTCTCTGTTCCCTGGCGGGAATGTGGGTAATTTAGTTCTGACTCTGTTCCCCAGTCCTCCAAAGGCAATATAGGTTTCAAAAGGCCCCCCATCTGATATCCTTGAGCAGGCAAGTGTGGACTCTGCTGTCTGACGCTGGGTTGTAGTCGTATTATCAAGGCCTTTTGATGATCAATTCATGGAAGGAGGTTTGGGTGTTCATTTAGGTTTGTCGATGCAAAAGGCAGTCTTCTCCAAACGGGGTCTCCCAAGTTATATACACTTGGCTTTGCTTTATTATTGGTTTCTTCCTTCAAGGGTGGGCAATTTGGAGAAACCGGCCAGAATGAGCTAGATTTTGAGATTGTCCGATGGAAAAAAATCCCACCATTCCCTTCAAGCCGCCCTCCAAAGCCCCTCCCCAGCAAAACGTGACTAGCTCGCTAGCTTTAGCAATATGTCTGCCCAGCCTTGTGGAAGACTCTGGTCATGCGCAATGAGTGCAAAGGCAGTGTGCTTGCAGGTAGCCGGGGCTGCAGGTAGGGCTTATTACAGGCCTGCCAGGGCCACGGATAACAGGGGGTCTTCCCCCTTCACGAAAGAGCATTGGATTTTGTGATTGTGACGGCCGCAAGGCCTTGCCTATGATTGTCCTGTCTCCCAATTAGGACTGGTATGACTGTCTCCCAATTAGGACTGATGAAGAGGGGCGGAGTCGCCGCGTTGGTGGCCTATATGGTGCGCCCTGTTCCAGCAGTCAACCCCTTCCTTTTTGACATCTCCACCTGCTTGCCACGCTGCAACGTTTTTGATCTCCTGTTGGTTATGTGGTCAAATAAACCGTGATCATTGTGAAACTAGAACCACGCCTCTGTCCTCCATCATTGTCTGGTTACCCTAGGCCATGACAATGTGGGGGCTCGTCAAACTATAGCCATGCTCCGTGGTTTGTTTAGTCGGATTTGTTTGGTTCCATTTTATGAATGAATGGACACATCACGTGAGTAACTCCAGTGATTGTTTACGTTGGTTACGTAGTAACTGAGCAGAGATCGTTCTTTTTTTGGGAGGGCGAGAGGTGTGCGATATTGGTTATTAAAATGTGTTTTTTGTAATGTTAAATGTAAGTGTCGGGCGTGGTAGGTCTGATCATGAGTGGTCTCCGATAGCTGTTCAATATCCTACCAACGTTTTAGCGTTGGGATGGGTTTTCGGATACATAGTTTATTTCGTTTTCATGTTCGCTGCTCATGCTCGTGTGACAAGATAACAATGGCAGAGCAACGTTATCCCCAGTTAGAACGCTCCGGCGTTTGTGCCTAGGTTCCAGCGACTGCGTCTGGGCTGGTGGTCACCGCCCTGGAAGGAAGGCTGGATCGACATAGTCGGGATGGCTGGAACTCCAGCGGTATTATGTGGGCAGAGCCTTTTTGCTAATCCCCGGCTCTCGGACGCAGTCAGAAGATAGGTAAGATTAGTCGGGGGGGAATTAGGGGGAGCTCTGTGTTGTCTCGTTACATGGGTAGAGTTGCGCGTTGCGTGTCTCGTTTGATTTATCGTTAAGAACAGCTGATCGATGAGCCATCTGCCACAGCCATGGCTGAGATTGATAATTTCGTCGCCACTCCCACGTTGGAGGTGTTCGAGGCATTTACCAAGGAACAGCTTGTGTTGCTTGCGGGCCATTATGGAGTGTCGTTGTCTAGCTCTGCAAAGAGAAATAAATGCGTAACGCAAACGATTATACGAGACGCGCTAGTTGAGAAGGAGGTTCTGCCGGCAGAACCCGAACCTCCTCCCGAGCGGCCTCCCATTGGCTTGTCGTTTGAGCAGCAAAAAGAGCTTTTGCAATTGCAAATAGACAAAGGCAGGCTGCAACTTTTAGAGCGTGAAGCTCTTGTTGAAAAGTGCAGATTGGAGCGCGATATCGAAGTTGGAAAACAGGAGTTTGAACGCGAAAAAATGGTGCTTGAGCACAAGCGCTTAGCATTAATTGAGGAGGGTAAATCAACTCCTATTACACCTATTAGTGGTGGCAATATTGATGTTACGAGGTACCTAAGACTTCTGCCAAAGTTTGAAGAGTCTAATGTAGATACTTTTTTTACTTTATTTGAGCGTGCGGCTGACCTGCACGATTGGCCAGATGGGCACGTTTTGTCTGTGCCCTTGCATAGGGTGTATATAGACTCCGACTTGGTCCAAGGTGAGGTGGCTGTTGGAGTACGTCCGGCGCTCCCGTTACAGGGCGCCGCCATGATTCTGGGTAACGGACTGGCCAAGTCCAGAGTATGGGCCAATGCACCGCCTAGCGTTGATAAGTCTAACCTAGGATCTCTCTTTGAGGGGTGTGAGACCCCCTGCGTGCACCCAGTAGCGGCTGTGACACGCTCTGCCTCGCGGGCTACTGCCAAAACAGGTGATGGCGACAGTTCTGCGCTGCCACCGTTGCCTGGTTTGCCTGATTCGATCCCGAGAGAACAGCTGATCGATGCGCAACGATCTGACACTTCGTTACAGTCTCTATACGCTAGAGTGAAGGACAGCGATACCGCACATGGTTATGTGGTTAGAGAGGATGTCCTAATGCGCAGATGTCCCGCACGCAGCGGACTGCCAGGAGTATATGACTGGCAGTTGGTGGTGCCATCTTCACTGCGCAAAATAGTGTTGGAAACGGCCCATGATGATGCGGGTCATATGGGGGTTAAAAAGACGTATGACCGAATCCTGCGCTACTGTTATTGGCCTCGAGTTAAACGAGACATCGCTTCACACGTGAAGACCTGTCATGTGTGTCAGTTAACTGGTAAGCCGAACCAGGCGATTAAGCCCGTGCCTCTAAGGCCGATAACTCCTACACCTAAACCTTTTGATCATCTTGTGATTGACTGCGTGGACCAAGTGGGGTCAGCTAAATTTGTTACCAAATTGGACTTATTAAAAGGATATTGGCAAGTTCCGTTGACCGGGCGAGCACGGGAGCTATCCGCCTTTGTTACTTCTAGTGGGTTGTATGAGTACAAGGTCATGCCGTTCGGGCTACGTAACGCCGCTGCCACCTTTCAAAGACTGATGAATCAGGTGGTGGCAAATTTGGACGGTTGTGCAGTCTATCTGGACGACGTGGTGGTATATAGCGACACCTGGGGTTCACATTTGGAACGACTTCATCACTTGTTTACTCGACTTGCACACGCCAACCTCACCGTCAACCTGGCGAAGTGTGAGTTTGCCAGGGCGACGGTGACCTACCTGGGAAAAGTGGTTGGTCAGGGCTTTGTGCGCCCAGTGCGCGCAAAGGTCCTGGCCATAGATGGTTACCCACCACCTACCACTAAGCGAGAGTTAATGAGATTTCTCGGAATGATCGGATACTATCGAAGTTTTTGCGAGAACTTTTCCTCAGTCGTTGTGCCTTTGACAACTTTGTTAAAAAAGAACAAGCCTTTTGTCTGGACGTCCACTTGTCAAGCGGCGTTTGAGAGAGCCAAAGATCTTCTCTCATCTGCGCCCCTTCTGTTGGCTCCAGAAATTAATAAGCCATTCAGGTTGCACGTAGATGCGAGCAATGTGGGAGCTGGAGCCGTTTTGCTCCAAGATGATGAGGATTCCGTTGAACGTCCCATATGCTATTTCTCGAGAAAATTCAATTCGTATCAGCTGAATTACTCAACCATAGAAAAGGAAGCATTGGCATTAATTTGGGCTTTGCAAAATTTTGAGGTGTACATTGGGGGTAGCCCAACACCCATCGTCATCTATAGTGATCACAACCCGTTAACTTTCCTTCACTCACTTCAAAACCCGAACCAGAGATTGATGCGCTGGAGTATTTTCCTCCAGCCATACAATCTGCACATTAGGCATATCAGGGGCAAAGAGAACGTGATCGCGGACGCGCTGTCACGCGCTCCTGCCATCTAGTGTGTCTAACATGCAATCGTGGTAATTTCTATGCAGTCTCTCGTTTTTTCTTATCCTTAGTTATTCCAGGCGCCGGAATACGGGGGTCATTACGAGACCAGGAGCTGTTTGTCAGGTTGTATATTGTAGTGTTGAGTAACTTTATGTGTGGGTTACGACTGTTTGACCTAGAATATTTGTATTGCTAGAAATGGTTGATTGATGAACCAGGTTAATGAGTTTTATTTAAGAGCAGTAGGTAGTGGAGTTGCTGTATTGACCGAAGCGGAAATCCGGTGGATTTTTTTTATGGGGGGAGATGTGACGGCCGCAAGGCCTTGCCTATGATTGTCCTGTCTCCCAATTAGGACTGGTATGACTGTCTCCCAATTAGGACTGATGAAGAGGGGCGGAGTCGCCGCGTTGGTGGCCTATATGGTGCGCCCTGTTCCAGCAGTCAACCCCTTCCTTTTTGACATCTCCACCTGCTTGCCACGCTGCAACGTTTTTGATCTCCTGTTGGTTATGTGGTCAAATAAACCGTGATCATTGTGAAACTAGAACCACGCCTCTGTCCTCCATCATTGTCTGGTTACCCTAGGCCATGACAGTGATGTAAAGAGAATTTTAACAAAAAAAAGCTTCTTAAATACAACGCCTGCCCTATCATTAACGTGAAGCCTATTTTGATGGTTCACATAAGATCACAGCCTACCAAACACAAACGGTAGAGGTCAAATTGTCCACATTTCCTTAACCTATATTCATGCAGCTTTTTATTTTTTTTATTTTTTTCCAGGAAGTACCGAAGCAGAGCCGACGTCTTGCAGAGCCTGCAAGTCTGCGCGTCCCATTAACCGCGTCTCCTTTCCGTCCACAGCGACCGCTACTCCCAGTACATCACCGCGCAGGTCGTCGACGCCGACGGCCAGCCCGCCAAAACCACCAAGTCCTCCTTCTTCCACTTCCTGTCCCGGCTGCCCTGGGTCGCGGCCTACCGGCTGCTGGAGGGCGGGGAGCGGCAGGTCCAGTACCTCGTCCCCGACGCCGTGTACCTGGTGTCCCCCGAGGTGCACGGCCTGCTGGGCGTGCACGTCTGCTACGTGGAAAAGACCCCCAGCGAGCTGAGTCGCAAGCTGGGTAAGGATGTCGCCCCAGAGAGCGTCTTAGGCCCAATCCCATTTCTACCCACTACCCCTCCCCCTTGTTTTGAAGGGGTAAGGGTAAGGGGTAAGGGGTAGAAATGGGATTG
The DNA here is from genome assembly GCF_026213295.1 of Gadus chalcogrammus. Classification (NCBI taxonomy): domain Eukaryota; kingdom Metazoa; phylum Chordata; class Actinopteri; order Gadiformes; family Gadidae; genus Gadus; species Gadus chalcogrammus. The sequence continues at coordinate 6,789,601 of NC_079429.1, forward strand.
GGCCTTAAACCCAATCCCATTTCTACTCCTTACCCCTCCCCCTTGTTTTGAAGGGGGAGGGGGAAGGGGGAAGGGGTAGAAATGAGATTGGGCCTTAGACTCTGTTTGTGTTTTGGGTGTTGGAGTTGAACTGGTCTCTGCTAAGTCTGGCAGGCGAGCTCCAGTCAAACAGAGGACATGTAAACCCTGCTGATCATCCTGCCAGCAGGACAATCAGTCTGATTGTCTTTGTTTATTATTAATTATAATATAACAGGTTATTAATAGAGTGGTTTTAGAGTATTTAGAGTAGAGAACATGAACTGACGCTCTCAACCGGCGGGTCGAGCATTGGGCACGGCCAAACCTTCATCTTTGGAAAGAAACCCGTGAATTAATTAATGATTTAATGTTAATTCACTCTTTTAATTGCTTGTTATTTCTTTGAGCTGAGCACCAACTGTAGCAGCTTTTTGTTTGCTCAATGCTTTAAACGGGACATATACGATCAGCAAAGGCAGTCATTGTTCAATGACATGTTCGGGTTGTGAGTCAATAACCAGCGTCCAGTGCGTCCTGAGGCTAGACCAGGGGAGAAGCAGCGCTCTGAGAGAGGGCAGAGCGTCCGCGCCTCTCATCCTCCTGTCTGTGGCTCCTCCTCCTCCTCCTCCTCCTCCTCCTCCTCCTCCTCAGGGATGAAGCACAGCGTCTCGGTGGAGGAGATGATCTCCTACCTCAAGACCTGGAGCTCCCGGCCGGAGGAGACGGAGGCGGAGGGCCGGCCGGGGCCAAAGTTTACCAGCACGGTGCAGCACGTCTTCAACGTGTACTCCTACCTGCAGAAGAACTGCTCCCAGGGGGCCCTGAAGGAGCTGTTCGAGCACTCGCCCGCCGTCTACGTGGAGCACGACAGGTCAGTGGGCGGGGCCGGGGCCCTTCTGCACATTGTACTGTTTAGAGGGGACGTAGATGACCACCAGGGTTGAGTGGGATTAGCCGCTACAAGCCGTTTTGAATAGCTCACCTTTAACGCCGTTACATTGAGCAGGGGATTTGACCCTTGCCCCGCAGTAAGTTAGGATGTCATTAAGTAGCAGGTAGGGGTTAACAATAGGGAATCTTGCTCAGTGATGCTTGCCTGTATGGTCGCACCCATGACTCTTTTTCAATGACAATTCTGGGTATTGGTTTTGGATAAGAGGCTGAATACATTAAGAAGAAAGTAAAGTTTAGAAAGTATAAACAACATTATATTATCTATCTTACAGCTGATTAGCAGCTTTGATTTTGCGATACAAGAAAAGTTTTGTGAGAATTAAATACAACCAAAATAAGCTGAAAGATGGTAGCGTGCAGTTGTCTGTTATCTGCGGACATCAGGTTTGAACCCAGACCCTTTCGCCGTGGGGTCACCCTAACCACTCTGTCGGGCCCAGCAGTAATTTAGAGCAGATCTTCTATGGGGAGATGGCAAAGAGCCTGGGCCTGAAATCACAAACTTTCCTGTTTCCTGTTTCATTAGAGAGGTTCTACCGAAGAAACTCATTCCCGCTAGCGACTGAAGCGTTCTATAAGTGGATTTCTACAGGGCCAAACACAATGTGTTGCTTTGAAACCGCTACAGAAACCTTTCTTAACCGACTTGTACAACTGGCTGAGTTTGTGTTCGCTTTGACGAGCCAATGACGTGATGTAATTACGATCCCCGACTCCAACATCACGGATTGGTTGAAACAAATCTGAGGTCTCACTCTAGATGTGAATATAAAGCCTGACTCTAGATATGAATCTGAAGTCTCACTAGATGTGAATTTAAAGTTTTACGTCCGTATATGAATCTAAAGCCTGACTCCAGATATGAATCTAAAGCCTGACTCTAGATATGAATCTAAAGTCTGACTCCAGATATGAATCTAAAGCCTGACTCTAGATATGAATCTAAAGTCTGACTCCGGATATGAATCTAAAGCCTGACTCCAGATATGAATCTAAAGCCTGACCCTAGATATGAATCTAAAGCCTGACTCTAGATATGAATCTAAAGCCTGACTCTAGATATGAATCTAAAGTCTGACTCCGGATATGAATAGAAAGTCTGACTCTAGATTTGAGGCAAAGTCTGACTCTAGATATGAATCCAACCTTCTGACTCTAGATGTGAATCCAAAGTCTGACTCTCGATATGAATCTAAAGTCTGGCTGCTGAGACTACCCCAGCCCCTTCCAGCTTAAATGTAACCCTAACCCTAACCCCATAACGCTGCGTGGTTTCCCCCCCCCCCCCCCCCCCCCTCAGGCGTGAGGACGGCTGGACCTCGGGGGTCTTCTACCACCTGAAGGAGGTGTGCTGGAGCGACCCCACCCAAATGTTCAGGCGCTACAAACAGCTGGTGCGCGCCCCCGACAGCCCCCTGCCGGAGCCCCGGCTGCTGGCCCCCTTCTACTCCCCCCTTGATGGCATGCGGGAGCTCTTCACCAGGGTAACCACCGGGGGCGCCGTTGGGCCTCCTCCCCTCTTCCTCTCTCGTCTCTTTGGCCTTACTCTTATGCTACTTCTCGCGCTGTGTCTCGAGACGGAAGCGGACGGAGCTGCTTCACGTCCTCAAACACAAAGGCACGGCAAGAAGCGTGGTTCAATTCTGGCCGTCTTCCGTCTTCCGCCTCGTTTGGCCGCAGTAGATGACTGAGCTGTTGGCCGCGTGCATGTGTCAGCAGGCTAGGATAAGGACTTTATGCACAGTTAGCTAGCTCGTAAGGAACATGTATAGAAACTGCTTTTTTGTTCGCCTGAGGGAAAGTTTGTTCATTTACTCAAGGTTGGCATCTAATTTAAATATAAATTATAACAATTATTCACAGACGAAAGTTGACGGCATACTCTGTTGACCCTAGTCCGTGTTTACTCCGATCAGAGGAAGCAGAGACCTGACGTGTGTGTGTGTGTGTGTGTGTGTGTGTGTGTGTGTGTGTGTGTGTGTGTGTGTGTGTGTGTGTGTGTGTGTGTGTGTGTGTGTGTGTGTGTGTGTGTGTGTGTGTGTGTGTGTGTGTGTGTGTGGTTATGCTCCCTGTGTGTGTGTATGTGCTCCCTGTGTGTGTGCTCCCTGTGCGTGTGTTTGCGTGTTTGTGCACCCTGTGTGTGTGTGTGTGTGCTTCCCCCCTGTAGCAGCTGAACGTGGAGCCCAGTCCCACCATGTTCCAGTACGTGGGTCTTCTGGAGCTGGTGTGTGCCTCCTGCCCCATGCCCACGGCGGAGGTTCTGCAGGACGTGTCGGTCATCTACGCCCGCCTAGGTGAGTGGAGGGACGGGGAGATTAAAGCCATGTCTATGGGCCTTCTGGAGCTCAGAGCTCCACCAATGGGACGTTTTTAAACGTATGATCGATCTGAAGTTACAAAAGTACCTTCTAACCCGCCATCTTGGTGCTTCTTCCCCAAAAACGTCTTTGCTAAACACCTTCACTTTATTGTATATTTTCTATTTCTATGTATTTAATTCGTATTACGGTGTTGACCTTAGCCTTGGCACAATAATTTCATTATCACAAACTACCCTGGGTTTAGCGGAAATAACAATGATATTAACCTAGAATATAAGGATTTTCATTATGTTCTTCCATTTCATTGGTTTAATATATGTTTGTGTTGCCCTACATCTAATAAATATGAGATTATCTGACCCACATATGGGGAGAGATAGTAGTAGTTCCTCTTAGACTGTATTTATAGCGTTTCTCTCACTGTGTTTCCCTCCCCAGCTCAGAAGTGTAAGACCACTACGTCACCAGAGCAGGACTACATGGATCAACCCAGGACCATTAGCAGCTACTGCTCCACCCTCAAGGGTGAGGCCCGCCCCCCCACTCACAGACCCATGGCTGTCATTGGCTCGATCTAACACGCCAATCTACAGCCTCAATCCTCAATCCAATCGATTATTATTGACCATCATTTAATTGATTGTAATGATGTTCAAAATTAATTAAAATGCGCTTTTTTGTAAACCAGTGCACTATGATGATAACCCCCAAGTTTATCTTTCACTATATATCATTATATAATATGTAGTATATATAAAGTCTTCAAATTTGTATTATATCAAATTAAATCAGTTAAATGTGTATACTGCTACCTGGGGGACAGAAGGAGGGCGTCTGTTTGACGGGCGTGTCGTTGTGATCCAGGGATGGTGTTGGACAAGAAGGTGTTCCCCACCAAGGCCAAGAACTGGGTGACCCTGGCCCGCCGGCCCATGGTGGCGGACCACCGGGAGCTGGAGAAGATCTTCAAACCCCATCCCGGGGTGTGTCTGCTCAACCTGCCCCCTCCCGACAAGAAGCACGGGGCACTACCCAGGGGCAAGCCCGGAGACCACCGCGGTACGTAGACCCTCGGGTTTAGCCCCGCTTTGAGACCGGATGCATGGATCTTTCTTTAACCCAGGCAAGTCGTAAGTAGGTCTGCTCGATTATGGAAGAAATCTGAGCAGATTATTTTGGTCAATATTGGAATCCCAATTAAAAGGGGCTAGGATAGGATGTTAGTAAGGTCGTACTGCTCCTCGTCGGACTCAAAAGCATCGACACGACAAGAAGACAAGAGCAGTCGAGCCCTGTGTCGTAGTACGCGATCAACCGCACGCGGTTTCGACTTTTCCTGTCTGCTTGTCGTGTTGGATCAGCCACGGGTCTACGAGTGTGGGGGGGGTAGGGGGGGGGTAGGGGGGGGTGTCCCTTCCCTTCCCTACCCCTCCCTTCCCCTTGAGGGTGCAGCAGTAGCTGTGATTGGTCCTGGGTCGGCTGCTTGTCGTGTGTCACCTCAAATACGACGTCATCTCAAACAAAGACGTGGGCACCGCCCGTGCTAACCCCACCTCCACACCCCCCACCCCCCCCCCCCACCCAACCAATCCCTCCCCAGGTCCGGCCTTCCAGGAGGAGGACCGCGCCCTCTTCCTGGAGATCTGCGGCGTGCGGCTGCTGTCGGACTGCGTGCGCTCGGAGCCGCAGACGGAGAACCTGCGGGCGTGCCCGGCGGTGCAGGCGCTGGTGCGCGCCGTGGTGCCCTACGTGCAGCGCTTCCTGTGCGCCCACGAGGAGCTGGCGGCCGTCTACCGCGAGCTGCAGGACGCCGGTGTGGCCCAGACGCTCCGGAACCTCCAGTACAGACAGGTCAGCCCCCCACCCCCCCCCCCATGCCGGGTTCCTCCTGGGTCAGCGCCCGTAGGTGGAGCCCAGTTCACACCACAGGAGTTCTGGATGGATGGATAGAGGATTGATGGAGTGATGGAGTGATAGAGTAGGAGAGAGATGGATAGATGGATGGATAGCTAGAGTGATAGAGTGATATATAGATAGATCAATTAGATTGAGTGATATGAAAATATTACATATTGATGGATGGATATATTAGAAAGAGATTGATGGATATTTTAGATAGATAGGTATAGATATATTCAATGTATGTAGGGAGTGATATAGGTGTATTAGATGGACATAGTGATGGATGGATGGATGGATGGATGGATGGATGGATAGATATTTAACAATTATTCGCCAAAGGAGAAGTGAATAGTGGGGACTAGCCCCCGAGACCGAAGGTTCGAGGCCGCTATTCTCCACTATTCATGGAGCCTGAGGTGAATAATTGTTTTAGTCTATACCCCACGTGAACACTCCAAAAATAAACAAGATACCATTCTTTGCCGGGATTTATTTGTTTTTATTAGCGTGACTAGACGACTGTCACGCGCGCTCCCCTTTAGAAAATAACATCCCGAGTTTGAGATCTCAATTATGGGATATTGCCCAATATCCCGAGATAGCGAACCAATCAAATTGCGCACCCTTAGCCGGTTCACGTGTAGCATGTACTAATGTGATATAGATATATTATATAGACGCTTTATTCATCCTGGAATTCAGGGTGTCACAGCCGCTCACATCCAAACCTTTAACCAATAGTTGAATCCAATATTAAAGTAAGTGACAATAGAACAAAACACAGCCCTGCAGACGACGGGCTGTGTGATGATTTGTGACACAGGAGGGGACAGCAAGTGGTCCAGTTTGAGTCCAACCCCCCCACCCCACCCCACCCCACAAAGCCCCCTTAAGCACTTGCTCATCACATCCCTGTGTGACCTTTGAAATTCTGCGTGTGTGTATTCTGGCGTCCCCCGGCCGGTAAAACCTGTGACGTGCTCTCCTCGTGACCCCCTAATCCGAGCGAGCGGTGACGGCGCCGTCTGTGCCCTCCTTCAGGTGGGGAAGCTGTACATCCGCTACCAGCTGTCGGTGGGGGGCGGTGGGGACCCCCCGGACCCCGACCAGGAGCAGCCGCTGCTGGAGATGCAGGACGTGGTGTGTCTGCTGAGGGACGACAAGGAGCTGTACATCCAGAAGGACCATCTGACCGCACACATGGACATCTGCAGGTGTGTGTGTGTGTGTGTGTGTGTGTGTGTGTGTGTGTGTGTGTGTGTGTGTGTGTGTGTGTGTGTGTGTGTGTGTGTGTGTGTGTGTGTGTGTGTGTGTGTGTGTGTGTGTGTGTGTGTGTGTGTGTGTGTGTGTGTGTGTGTGTGTGTGTGTGTGTGTGTGTGTGTGTGCGTGCGCGTGCATCAATTTCCCGACTTGTTGTTTATTCTAATTCCTGGGAGGTCGGCCCCTGTCAACACCCCTTCAGTTAGCTTCCAGTCATCGGAGGACAGGTGTGTCGCATCGACGCTTCATAGGACAGGTGTACCCTGTCACTGTATCGGCCAATCAGAGGCTATGCATTCCATGGTGTGCGCACCCATAGATGAAGCCATCTTATTAACACCATTCTACAAATGGTGTTTGGCTTTAAAAACAACGTTCCTGAAACAAATTCCTCCTCCCCTGAAAGCTTTTAAATATGAAATCTGGAGTATTGGAGTAGGAATTTTGGGCCGATTAAATGTTTGGAATCGCGACAATTCTGTCATCAATTACGCCATTTGTTTGTTTGCGTGCCCTTCATTATAACGCATATAGCATGCGCGTGTGCAGGCGTGTGTATAGCCGGGTCGTAGCGCCGGGCCCTGTTGTAACGGCGTCTGCCTGCGCTGTGTTTCCAGGGAGCTGGTGAAGCTGTTCTGCGTGGAGACGGCCCACAGGAAGGAGCTCATCGACTTCCTCAGTGGCTTGATGACCTCACTGGACGTAAGCGATCAGTGTGTCCTCTGCCTCTCCCTGCAGTGCACCCAGCCGGACTAGAGGCTTAGTGTAACAGACGGGCCAGTAATGACGATCTGGTCGTGATGAGGCGTGTCCTCATTTCCGATCCGAGAAATGCAACAGATTCGTTGGGGTGCCGGTTTACAACGTGAAATGGGACACTAGCACTAACCACTGCTTTCGCACGCCCAATAACATTCAAACCAAATTAGTTTTCCTGGTACAGCATTGACCTCAAGCAGTAGTGTTTAGGGTCTATTGGAATATAGGCTATGCCTTTCTTTGTCTGAAAAATAAGAAAAAAAAGGAATGTCTTGTAATTGAATAATATGTTTTACGACTTCTGGTGTCTAATCTTTGTAATCATGATAATTTGCCCGTACACCTTTTACGGTCCCGTACAAGGTGCTGTACCTGAACAATCCTCATTTATGTGCAACAACTGCTCCGATAGTGTTGCCTGTGCAGTCTTTTTCTCAGTGCTGCCTGAACGAGTCTGTTTCTCTGATTGGATAAGCTGCATCGGTGAAATTGCCAACATTGCGAATGTAATACATTCCCGTGTAATTAATTTGTTTCATCATCTGATACTCAATAACTGCAATCCCATTCCGTGCCAACTACCGCCGCCCGGATCTTTGCACATAAAAGGCTTCTGAAAATTGCTTAGTTTATTTATTTCTTTAAAAAAAAAACTATTTTATCAGTGCGGGGGGGGAAGCCCTAATGAGATAGCGCATGCTAATCGGCTTCTTGACATTCCGTGGAGACCATGCTTCTCCAGAGCTCCCCTTAAAGAAAAACCAACATGGAGGTGTGTTTATTGGGACGTCTTCCGTGTATTTCATGAGCGCTGCACCTCTGTGCATCACTGCTACCTTTACATGGAACGTCCCATCGGCTGCTGAAGTCACTGAGGATTACACTACCCAACCAACCTTTTTGTGTGTGTGTCTCTCTTTCTGTTTCTGTCTCCTTCTGTGTGTTTTTGTGTGTCTCTCCCCCTCGCTCTCTGTGGTTTTGTCCGTGTCTCTTCTTCTCTCTCTGTGTTTGTGTGTGTGCCTCTCCCCCTCTCTCTGTCTTTGTGTGTGTGTGTGTGTGTGTGTGTGTGTGTGTGTGTGTGTGTGTGTGTGTGTGTGTGTGTGTGTGTGTGTGTGTGTGTGTGTGTGTGTGTGTGTGTGTGTGTGTGTGTGTGTGTGTGTGTCCGTCCTCAGGACCCGGCGTCTCTGAAGCGCTTCCTGAAGAGGGAGGACGTGCAGGAGCTGCCCAAGGACGAGGTGCCCTGGGAGGTGCCCGAGCCCCCCCGCCCTGAGCTCCCCCCAGGTACCGACGAGGGAGGGAGGGAGGGAGGGAGGGATGTGTATCATCACGGTCAAATTATCGCAAATCACATCAAATGAGCCGAATAGAGCGTCACAAAATCTCTCTGGGCCTGGAGATCTCGACTTGGAAACATGCTCTAATTTTTCATACCGCTCATCCCAAGATGCTTAATCACTATGTGTTATTTATGCGATGGTGTCGCCGCTCTTGGCAGAGCGGGGAGGCCTGCCTGGTCTCGGTGAGCAGCGTGTGAGCCATGTTAGCACTGGAGAGCTGACAGCCTGTGGGTCCAGAGAGAGGACTCACAGCACCAGCTGAAGGAGCAGCTGGCTGGGCCAGGAGTCCATAAGACACAGCGAACACAGACACACACACCCACAGAAACATGCACACAGGAACACGCACAGACACACGCACGCACGCACGCACGCACGCACGCACGCACAGAAACACAGAAACGCACACACGCACACAGAAACACACGCACACAGAAACATGCACACACACACAGAAACACACGCACACAGAAACATGCACACACACACAGAAACACACGCACACAGAAACACACGCACACACACAGAAACACACGCACACACACAGAAACACACGCACACACACAGAAACACACGCACACACACAGAAACACACGCACACACACAGAAACACACACACACACACGTACGCACACAGAAACACACGCACACAGAAACACACACACGCACACACAAACACACGCAGACAGAAACCGAAACACACACACACAGAAACCGATACACACACACAGAAACCGATACACACACACACAGAAACCGATACACACACACACACACACACACACACACACACACACACACACACACACACTATAATTAAATAGTGGGCCCTATTTTCCACAGCTGCGTCTCTGTCTCCGATGCTTGCGTCCTAAAGGGCCCCACGGCGGACCTTTTCTTCATCCACATGTCGCCAGCGTTCTGCTAACGCTGCCTTTCCGCGCGCAGATGCTCCGGTCTGCGGGGCCTTTGCGTCAACACCAAGCGTGCCTCTTAATAGGTCGGGTCCGTCTTTATTTTTACCCATCTGCTCATGCGGCGTGCATAGGCTGCCTGGGCTGGTTGGGTAACGTCTCCGTAGGAAACACCGCAAGGACCCCGCGATCACAGAGCTGCTGTGTATCTCGAGCCCTGCCCCTCGATTGTGTAACGCCGATACACGCGTCCGACATCTGAGAAGAGCACGCCGAAAAACTGATTCGATGACATTTGCAACGTTCGCTGAAATGTCACATTAGCCCTTCTTCAATTATCCTCTCCCGTTGTTTCCCCTCCTCTCCCCCCCCCCGACTGAACAACCTCCCCCCTCCCTCCTCTCCCCCGCCCTCCCTCCCCCACGACCAGCAGCACCCAGGCCGTTGGCGCCCCCGGAGGAGGCTCCCCGACGGGAGGAGGACGGAGAGCAGACTCTGGCCTGCTGGCCCCCGAAGGCCAGCATGGGCACCGTGGCCACGTCCGGTCGCACAGGTACGCTCAGGCTGGCCCTCGCCCTGGAAACACCAGGCTCTCTGGAGCGAGAGGGATGCAGGAATCTGTTTGTAGACCAAACCACAAGAGGTCAACTTATTCTATTCTAATAATAATAGAATAATTATTATAATATTAAATGGGATTTATAAAGAGCTTTTCCAGGACACTGAGGGGCGTGATGGTAAAACAAACAGACTGACAGCATTGACACATGGCTGTCAATCTGGGGGGGGGGGGGGCGGCGGCTAAGAGTAGGCAGTAGAGACAAGATGGGTTTTGAGGCGGGATGGAGCCTAGGAGCGGCCCTGGAGAAGGCTCTGACCCCAAACGTTACGCGAGGTCTTTTTTGGCCTATCACTTGTCATGAGATGCTCAGTGTCCTGATTAGAATGTTCAGGTTAAATCAATGAGTAACGCTGTTATTTTCCATGAGTGGAGGATATGTCGGAGATCGTTCAGTTGTCCTTCGCCCCTGATGCAGTCGTGCTGTCAGAGGCGATGTGTGTTCAATGCTGTAGTCACCGTGGCAACAACACGATCATCCCCGTTGCTCCGCAGGCGCCCGCAACGACAGCGACGCGGTGGACGCCGTCATGAAGATGTGGCCCCCCCCGGCGCCCCCGAAGGACCAGGACCTCGACAGGGGCGACCGCGGCCCCGCCTCCTCCGGCACGGGGGTGCCACAGGGCCCACCGGGGCCCCCGCACAGCGGCGACCCAGGGGCGGCGGCGGCGGCGGGCCAGCCAAGGCCCGCCTCGGACCAACCCAGGCCCGGCTCGGACCTGCCCAGGCTCGCCCACGCCGGCTCCCCCGGCGCTGGCCACGCTGGCAGCAGCCAGCCGTCCCCAGGTGACTCACGTCCTCTCCACCCCCGTTGAAGCCCTCTCAGCGTAGGGCTGACTCACGCCGGCTCTCCTCTGGTTGTAGCACTCGGCGTGTTGCACGCCGCGTCGGGAGAGACTCTGCCCCGAGCTCCCCCGGCTGAGGACCGTTTGCCCGTGCGCGGGCGGAACTATTAGACTAGTTCAAACCGAAGTTGCGATGTAATAGAACGCAATATGCACATCGCCACGGCTGCGGTTTGCGTAACAAAAACATAATTATCTTGTATTCGACATTTGAATACAAATGTTGTATCAATTCATGCATCAAATCATAACAACACAGGCCTGGCCTGAAGGAAAGAGCACTTTATATGTCGACTGCTTCACGTGTTGTGTCGGTCAAAGTATAGGATATTCATTGCTTGTTTAACGAATACTACAGAACAATAGGAACTTTAAAAGAGAAAGATCTCCTTCTGAACCTCAAACGGCTCAGCCCTAGCCTGTGTGGAGCGGTCTTCCCGTGTTTCCGTGGGGTCCTAACTCCCTTCCTGTTTCAGGGTCAGAGGGCGGCCAGCGCGAGGGTCACCCCCCGGGGCCCGGCGCCGGGTTTAGCGGCGGGGAGAGGCCCGTCCACAGCGGCCCCCCTCCGGACCGGCCCAAGACGGACTCAGACCAGCGTCCAGCAGCCATCCAGTGAGACCCCCCGCCGCCCTTCGCCTCCCCTTAGCCCTGTCGTTGAGGGGAGCGGTCCGCTCTGCTCGATCCTGAGAGGACTTAGTACTGCAGACGGATGACATCAGTCGGGACTTGGGTTCTCCCGAGTAGGATTTGGGTTCTCTATGTAGGATTTGGGTTCTCTATGTAGGATTTGGGTTCTCCTAGTAGGATTTGGGGTTTCCTAGTAGGACTTGGGTTACTCTAGTAGGACTTGGGTTCCTCTAGTAGGATTTGGGTTCTCCTAGTAGGATTTGGGTTCTCCTAGTAGGATTTGGGTTCTCCTAGTAGGATTTGGGTTCTGCTAGTAGGATTTGGGTTCTCCTGGTAGGATTTGGGTTCTCCTAGTAGGATTTGGGTTCTCTATGTAGGATTTGGGTTCTCCTAGTAGGATTTGGGTTCTCCTGGTAGGATTTGGGTTCTCTATGTAGGACTGATGACGTCAGTCGTCTGATTTTCTGTGTTGAAGATGGCGCACATGCGTTTTAGCAGTACCCTCTAAGGCGGTAATCAGTAGAAAACAGTTGAGCATGTTGGTTACTTTTAAATATGGCAGTGGCCAACATGTGGATGTGTATACATAACTATATTCATGTTATACAGACCTCTTGGGTAGTTGCTTGATTCAAGACACAACACTTTTCATCAGTTTCCTTAAACGATTCCCCCCCCCCCGCCCAAAGGCCTGTCCCCGAGCTGGTGGTGGCGGGCAGCACCTTCCAGGGCACGGAGGGCGTGTCCCAGCGCCCCCCCCTGGCCATGGACTTCCCCCAGTGGAACAAGAGCGCCCTGCTGGAGCTGGAGGACATGGAGCTGGCCTGCACGCGACCCACCACCGTGAGTACCGCGCCAGCACTGCTGGCTCTACTAAGCCCCCCAAACCCGTCGCAGCACAACATCCGTCCAGACGATTAGGCCAAAACAAGACGGATGTTGGAGGTATGAGGAGCAGCGGACACAAAGGAGCGGGTGTGCCAGGTGTTGTGAAACAGAGCCTTCTAAACGGAGCCTTCCACTTGACACATTTCTGTCAAAAATCTCAGAAATGTTCAACACCAATCCCTGAGACCCAAGCAGTTGTAGTAGTGGTGTGTGTGTGTGTGTGTGTGTGTGTGTGTGTGTGTGTGTGTGTGTGTGTGTGTGTGTGTGTGTGTGTGTGTGTGTGTGTGTGTGTGTGTGTGTGTGTGTGTGTGTGTGTGTGTGTGTGTGTGTGTGTGTGTGGGTGTGTGTGTGTGTGTGAAGGTGGAGCCGAGGTTGAGGTGGTGGGTTGGTGAAGGAGCTGCCGGGGTTGGCGGGCGGTGTAGGTGACTCCGATGTTAGGGTGTCGGGTGGGGGTGTGTGCATGAGACCAAAGAGCTGATGGTTGGGTGGTGGTGCCTGCTCAGGTGGTGCTGACGGACGTCCCGGGGGACCTGGCGGCCATCGGGGCGTGGGGGGAGCAGCTGGTCCACTCCTTCCTGTGCCACTGGCGGGACGGCGACGCGGCCGACCGGCCCTCGGAGGTCACCTGGTGCAACCAGCAGGCGGAGAGCGGCCAGCCCTACGACTTCAAGCTGACCTTCCCCGCGGCGGCGGCGGCGGCGGCGGCGGGCCCACAGCCCGGGGCTGAGGGGGAGGTCGTGTACGTGGAGGTGAAGTCGACGGTGAAGCGGGACAAGGCCTTCATCCACCTGTCGGCCAACGAGCTGGACTTCGCCCTGACGGAGCGCGAGCGCTACCACATCCTGCGGGTGTACAGCGTGGGCGACGCCCAGAACGTGCGCCTGTGTCGCGTCCGGAACCTGGCGCAGAAGCTGCACGCCAAGGACCTGGAGCTCTTCCTGTTCATCTGACGCAGCGCTGTGATTGGCCCAAACACACAACACAACCCAGCCGAGCCCTCCCAACCCCCCCCTCCCTCTCCCACACCTGTATCCTTGGTAGTTTGCACTCTGTATTTTTATTTTTATTAGTCTGTGGACCAGGTGGTGGTTAGAAGCTGTGGTGACCTTTAACCCCCGAGATGAGGACCTGCTGGAGGCCTCTGTGTCGTGCTGGGCACTATTTACTGTTTCTACTCAGGCACTGAAAACGGAAGGGATCTTGACTGCCTCTGCACAGGCTGTTTGCGTTGTTCTGGATTTGTGTACTTTGTTCCGATTTTTTACTAAATTAATTAGTGTTTTTTAATCGCTGCTTTTATCTGTGTATCCACTGTCATTTGTCAGCAGCGTTTGCACTTTTCCTTTTAAAAATGTTGAATTTTACAAAGGTTGTCCAATCTTTTCTCAACAGACCGTATAGCGTAGACTGCCCAGAACTTTTGTGGTATTTGTGAAGGCTTTTCCTCCAGTTTCAGCATCTAAACCATTCCCCGTTCAGGCACACGTTCACAAGGTTTTTAATATTGATGCTTCTGTTTACCTGTGGCATTTTAATCTAAATAAAAATGTTTCTGACTTGAGTTCATTGTTTTTGCTTTTGATATTCATCTGTGCGTTTTAGTAATAAGCAAGGAGACCTAAATAATCATTGGATACATGACGTTATAAGAGGGCCTAAACATTTCATCACAGCACCCAACGTGGACAAATTAAAACCATGCATTAAATATTCAAAGTGGTGTTAAAGTAAATGGAGCATAATAAACTCAATAGATATTCTGTATTTCCTTCTCTTAACCTTGGGAAGATAAATAGAAGCTTCTGATATTACATTTAAATGCAATTCCCTCTATTAATTATCAAGTTGACATAGGCTCTTTTCAAGAACATTCTTCTCACCATTGCGCAACCATGTCATGTCACGCATTAATAAAAGGAACAAAAAACAGGCGGAAAAGTGTTATCTAAAAGTTATCATCAAATGTAATCCAGTTAATAAACAATAAAAAAGGTGTTCCGTTACTTTTTCAGAAAAGTAATCAGTTACTTTTCCAATAAAGCAATCTGTTACTTTTCTGAAAATAATTCAATAAATGTATTCCGTTCTTTACTGAAAAAGTATCCTTAACAGCTTGTGCCCTCATGGACACTGTTGAACAGAATAAAGCCTAGGTCACCCTGAGATTGTCGTCACCTTTCCACGCATGGCTAAATATAACATCCAGTCACTGCACGGCTCCCTGCTGCGACACGACAGCTGGCTGATGTTCACCAGCTACTTTAATTCGGATTCTGATGGTCAAAAGAGATCATCCTTCCTCGGGCAGTGCTGCTCTGCTATTCCCAGCGTTTCGCCCAGCTGGGTGGTTCGTGTCTGGTCTGAGAGATGTGTAGTATCTGTACTGTATCTGGGAAGAGTTTCTCATCCCCACCCGTGCCTCGGGTGGAGATGATGGGTACTGTGATGCAACCCCTTGGCAACCACAAGGATCCAATATCATCCCACTGCAGACGCAAATGGGCGTTCTCGTGCGGTGGGGGTTCCCGTTTACGCAGACTGGAACGCCCTCTTCTTATTCTTTCGTCGCCTTTCTCGCTGAACTGTATTAAAATGTCAAAGTGTACTACTCCGAAACCATGTAAATAGTGTTGTATATAAACTTTCAAAGCTTTTCAAATCTTATTTGGAAAATAACTTCACATGGTGTGTCTTTTTACAATGTATTCGTTACCAGCATTCGTAGTGTTGATCAGCAGTGAAATAGTCCGCTCTAAGACGTTGACGTCGCTTAGCAACCGAAGACGCTGGGGTTGACAAGATACCGGACTACTACCCATGCAATTGAACGGAGTGTTCCACGGCTTTGAGAAGACCCGTGTAATAAAGGCCTATAAAATGTCTGTTTATGGCATAGATTTCTCCTAAAATGAGGCCTATAAAGCAATGATAACAAAAACAAAAAGAACACAAACGATCGATCAAAGGCCCGACCCGACAATCAAAACCCTCATTGTTTAACATGAATTGGCTAAACAAATGACCACTGTAGCATTTAAACACAATTCAAATTGTGCAGAGAATTATTTCCATTGGTCAGTGGCGGCTGGCGATCAAACATGTTGGTGGGGCACACAGTAATAGACAGGGGGTCTGAGGTTCTCGCCCCCCCCCCCCCCCAATATTGGAATTTAATAGATTTGATTTCCTGTATTCTGGTGCATTTTGGGGATGGCCACTACCTATTTACCTGCTTTTCATTCAGATTCATAGCCTACATCCTGAATTGCAGGGCCTGGACAAGCTTACACTGCATATACAGACCTACTTTATGGCCATTCCACCAGCCATTGCTATTTGACCCATTGTTGTTATTCTGATATTGAGACAAATCATGATCACTGCCCTATAGCGTCCATTTTTTGTGAGTCTCAATGTCTACTTCAAATGGAGTTAGAAATATGGGACAGTTGCTTCATTTTGTTTACATGCTACAGGCCGAAAGACTAAATTAATATGTAATTTACTTGCTCCTTTTAAGTATAACATTGCTTGCACTGTCGAAATGTATCGAATAAAACATAGGGGGTAACACGGTCGTTTTCACCAAATGGAACATGAGGGGTGACACTGTCGTTTTTTATTGGTCCTCATGAAAAAAAATATAAGGGGTAACACTGTCATTTTTTATTGGTCCTCATGAAAAATAACATAAGGGGTAACACTGACGTTTTTTATTGGTCGTCATGAAAAAAAACATAAGGGGTATCACTGTTGTTTTTTATCGGTCGTCATGAAAAAAAAAAATGAGGGGTAACACTGTTGTTTTTTATCGGTCGTCATGAAAAAAAACATAAGGGGTAACACTGTCGTTTTTTATTGGTCCTCATGAAAAAAAACATAAGGGGTAACACTGTCGTTTTTAATCGGTCGTCATGAAAAAAAACATAAGGGGTAACACTGACGTTTTTTATCGGTCGTCATGAAAAAAGACATAAGGGGTAACACTGTCGTTTTTTATCGGTCGTCATGAAAAAAAACATGAGGGGTAACACTGTTGTTTTTTATCGGTCGTCATGAAAATAGACATAAGGGGTAACACTGTCGTTTTTTATTGGTCCTCATGAAAAAAACATAAGGGGTAACACTGTCGTTTTTAATCGGTCGTCATGAAAAAAAACATAAGGGGTAACACTGTCGTTTTTTATCGGTCGTCATGAAAAAAAACATAAGGGGTAACACTGTCGTTTTTTATCGGTCGTCATGAAAAAAAACATAAGGGGTAACACTGTCGTTTTTTATCGGTCGTCATGAAAAAAAACATAAGGGATAACACTGTCGTTTTTTATCGGTCGTCATGAAAAAAAAACATAAGGGGTAACACTGTCGTTTTTTATCGGTCGTCATGAGAAAAAACATAAGGGGTAACACTGACGTTTTTTATCGGTCGTCATGAAAAAAAACATAAGGGGTAACACTGTCGTTTTTTATCGGTCGTCATGAAAAAAAACATGAGGGGTAACACTGTTGTTTTTTATCGGTCGTCATGAAAAAAAACATAAGGGGTAACACTGTCGTTTTTTATCGGTCGTCATGAAAAAAAACAGAAGGGGTAACACTGTCCTTTTTTATTGGTCCTCATGAAAAAAAACCTAAGGGGTAACACTGTCGTTTTTAATGGTCCTCATGAAAAAAAAAAAAAAACATAAGGGGTAACACTGTTGTTTTTTATTGGTCCTCATGAAAAAAACCATAAGGGGTAACACTGTTGATTTTTATTGGTCCTCATGAAAAAAACCATAAGGGGTAACACTGTTGATTTTTATTGGTCTTCATGAAAAAAACATAAGGGGTAACACTGTCGTTTTTTATTGGTCCTCATGAAAAAAAACATAAGGGGTAACACTGTCATTTTTTATTGGTCCTCATGAAAAATAACATAAGGGGTATCACTGTTGTTTTTTATTGGTCGTCATGAAAAAAAAACATGAGGGGTAACACTGTTGTTTTTTATCGGTCGTCATGAAAATAAACATAAGGGGTAACACTGTCGTTTTTTATCGGTCCTCATGAAAAAAAACATGAGGGGTAACACTGTCCTTTTTTATTGGTCCTCATGAAAAAAAACATAAGGGGTAACACTGTCCTTTTTTATTGGTCCTCATGAAAAAAAACATAAGGGGTAACACTGTCGTTTTTTATTGGTCGTCATGAAAAAAAACATAAGGGGTAACACTGTCGTTTTTTATCGGTCGTCGTGAGAAAAAACATAAGGGGTAACACTGACGTTTTTTATCGGTCGTCATGAAAAAAAACATGAGGGGTAACACTGTTGTTTTTTATCGGCCGTCATGAAAAAAAACATAAGGGGTAACACTGACGTTTTTTATCGGTCGTCATGAAAAAAAACAGAAGGGGTAACACTGTCCTTTTTTATTGGTCCTCATGAAAAAAAACCTAAGGGGTAACACTGTCGTTTTTTAATGGTCCTCATGAAAAAAAACAAAAAACATAAGGGGTAACACTGTTGTTTTTTATTGGTCCTCATGAAAAAAACCATAAGGGGTAACACTGTCCTTTTTTATTGGTCCTCATGAAAAAAACATAAGGGGTAACACTGTCGTTTTTTATTGGTCCTCATGAAAAAAAACATAAGGGGTAACACTGTCATTTTTTATTGGTCCTCATGAAAAATAACATAAGGGGTAACACTGACGTTTTTTATTGGTCGTCATGAAAAAAAACATAAGGGGTATCACTGTTGTTTTTTATCGGTCGTCATGAAAAAAAAACATGAGGGGTAACACTGTTGTTTTTTATCGGTCGTCATGAAAATAAACATAAGGGGTAACACTGTCGTTTTTTATCGGTCCTCATGAAAAAAAACATGAGGGGTAACACTGTCCTTTTTTATTGGTCCTCATGAAAAAAAACATAAGGGGTAACACTGTCATTTTTTATTGGTCCTCATGAAAAATAACATAAGGGGTACACTGACGTTTTTTATTGGTCGTCGTGATAAAAAACATAAGGGGTATCACTGTTGTTTTTTATCGGTCGTCATGAAAAAAAAACATGAGGGGTAACACTGTTGTTTTTTATCGGTCGTCATGAAAAAAAACATAAGGGGTAACACTGTCGTTTTTAATCGGTCGTCATGAAAAAAAACATAAGGGGTAACACTGAGGTTTTTTATCGGTCGTCATGAAAAAAGACATAAGGGGTAACACTGTCGTTTTTTATCGGTCGTCATGAAAAAAAACATGAGGGGTAACACTGTTGTTTTTTATCGGTCGTCATGAAAATAGACATAAGGGGTAACACTGTCGTTTTTTATTGGTCCTCATGAAAAAACCATAAGGGGTAACACTGTCGTTTTTAATCGGTCGTCATGAAAAAAAACATAAGGGGTAACACTGTCGTTTTTTATCGGTCGTCATGAAAAAAAACATAAGGGGTAACACTGTCGTTTTTTATCGGTCGTCATGAAAAAAAACATAAGGGGTAACACTGTCGTTTTTTATCGGTCGTCATGAAAAAAAACATAAGGGGTAACACTGTCGTTTTTTATTGGTCGTCATGAAAAAAAACATAAGGGGTAACACTGTCGTTTTTTATCGGTCGTCATGAGAAAAAACATAAGGGGTAACACTGACGTTTTTTATCGGTCGTCATGAAAAAAAACATGAGGGGTAACACTGTTGTTTTTTATCGGTCGTCATGAAAAAAAACATAAGGGGTAACACTGTCGTTTTTTATCGGTCGTCATGAAAAAAAACAGAAGGGGTAACACTGTCCTTTTTAATTGGTCCTCATGAAAAAAAACCTAAGGGGTAACACTGTCGTTTTTTAATGGTCCTCATGAAAAAAAAAAAAAAACATAAGGGGTAACACTGTTGTTTTTTATTGGTCCTCATGAAAAAAACCATAAGGGGTAACACTGTTGTTTTTTATTGGTCGTCATGAAAAAAAACATAAGGTGTAACACTGTTGTTTATTATTGGTCGTCCTGAAAAAAAACATAAGGGGTAACACTGTCCTTTTTTATTGGTCCTCATGAAAAAAAACATAAGGGGTAACACTGTCGTTTTTTATTGGTCCTCATGAAAAAAACATAAGGGGTAACACTGTTGTTTTTCTTTGGTCGTCATGAAAAAAAACATAAGGGGTAACACTGTCGTTTTTTATTGGTCCTCATGAAAAAAAACATAAGGGGTAACACTGTCGTTTTTTATTGGTCCTCATGAAAAAAAACATAAGGGGTAACACTGTCATTTTTTATTGGTCCTCATGAAAAATAACATAAGGGGTATCACTGTTGTTTTTTATCGGTCGTCATGAAAAAAAAACATGAGGGGTAACACTGTTGTTTTTTATCGGTCGTCATGAAAATAAACATAAGGGGTAACACTGTCGTTTTTTATCGGTCCTCATGAAAAAAAACATGAGGGGTAACACTGTCCTTTTTTATTGGTCCTCATGAAAAAAAACATAAGTGGTAACACTGTCGTTTTTTATTGGTCCTCATGAAAAAAAACATAAGGGGTAACACTGTCATTTTTTATTGTTCCTCATAAAAAATAACATAAGGGGTAACACTGACGTTTTTTATTGGTCTTCATGAAAAAAAACATAAGGGGTATCACTGTTGTTTTTTATCGGTCGTCATGAAAAAAAAACATGAGGGGTAACACTGTTGTTTTTTATCGGTCGTCATGAAAATAAACATAAGGGGTAACACTGTCGTTTTTTATCAGTCCTCATGAAAAAAAACATGAGGGGTAACACTGTCCTTTTTTATTGGTCCTCATGAAAAAAAACATAAGGGGTAACACTGTCATTTTTTATTGGTCCTCATGAAAAAAAACATAAGGGGTAACACTGTCATTTTTTATTGGTCCTCATGAAAAATAACATAAGGGGTAACACTGACGTTTTTTATTGGTCGTCGTGAAAAAAAACATAAGGGGTATCACTGTTGTTTTTTATCGGTCGTCATGAAAAAAAAACATGAGGGGTAACACTTGTTTTTTATCGGTCGTCATGAAAAAAAACATAAGGGGTAACACTGTTGTTTTTTATTGGTCCTCATGAAAAAAAACATAAGGGGTAACACTGTCGTTTTTAATCGGTCGTCATGAAAAAAAACATAAGGGGTAACACTGACGTTTTTTATCGGTCGTCATGAAAAAAGACATAAGGGGTAACACTGTCGTTTTTTATCGGTCGTCATGAAAAAAAACATGAGGGGTAACACTGTTGTTTTTTATCGGTCGTCATGAAAATAGACATAAGGGGTAACACTGTCGTTTTTTATTGGTCCTCATGAAAAAACCATAAGGGGTAACACTGTCCTTTTTAATCGGTCGTCATGAAAAAAAACATAAGGGGTAACACTGTCGTTTTTTATCGGTCGTCATGAAAAAAAACATAATGGGTAACACTGTCATTTTTTATTGGTCCTCATGAAAAAAAACATAAGGGGTAACACTGTCATTTTTTATTGGTCCTCATGAAAAATAACATAAGGGGTAACACTGACGTTTTTTATTGGTCGTCGTGAAAAAAACATAAGGGGTATCACTGTTGTTTTTATCGGTCGTCATGAAAAAAAAACATGAGGGGTAACACTGTTGTTTTTTATCGGTCGTCATGAAAAAAAACATAAGGGGTAACACTGTTGTTTTTTATTGGTCCTCATGAAAAAAAACATAAGGGGTAACACTGTCGTTTTTAATCGGTCGTCATGAAAAAAAACATAAGGGGTAACACTGACGTTTTTTATCGGTCGTCATGAAAAAAGACATAAGGGGTAACACTGTCGTTTTTTATCGGTCGTCATGAAAAAAAACATGAGGGGTAACACTGTTGTTTTTTATCGGTCGTCATGAAAATAGACATAAGGGGTAACACTGTCGTTTTTTATTGGTCCTCATGAAAAAACCATAAGGGGTAACACTGTCCTTTTTAATCGGTCGTCATGAAAAAAAACATAAGGGGTAACACTGTCGTTTTTTATCGGTCGTCATGAAAAAAAACATAAGGGGTAACACTGTCGTTTTTTATCGGTCGTCATGAAAAAAACATAAGGGGTAACACTGTCGTTTTTTATCGGTCGTCATGAAAAAAAACATAAGGGGTAACACTGTCGTTTTTTATTGGTCGTCATGAAAAAAAACATAATGGGTAACACTGTCGTTTTTTATCGGTCGTCATGAGAAAAAACATAAGGGGTAACACTGACGTTTTTTATCGGTCGTCATGAAAAAAAACATAAGGGGTAACACTGTCGTTTTTTATCGGTCGTCATGAAAAAAAACATGAGGGGTAACACTGTTGTTTTTTATCGGTCGTCATGAAAAAAAACATAAGGGGTAACACTGTCGTTTTTTATTGGTCCTCATGAAAAAAAACATAAGGGGTAACACTGTCGTTTTTAATCGGTCGTCATGAAAAAAAACATAAGGGGTAACACTGACGTTTTTTATCGGTCGTCATGAAAAAAGACATAAGGGGTAACACTGTCGTTTTTTATCGGTCGTCATGAAAAAAAACATGAGGGGTAACACTGTTGTTTTTTATCGGTCGTCATGAAAATAGACATAAGGGGTAACACTGTCGTTTTTTTTTGGTCCTCATGAAAAAACCATAAGGGGTAACACTGTCGTTTTTAATCGGTCGTCATGAAAAAAAACATAAGGGGTAACACTGTCGTTTTTTATCGGTCGTCATGAAAAAAAACATAAGGGGTAACACTGTCGTTTTTTATCGGTCGTCATGAAAAAAAACATAAGGGGTAACACTGTCGTTTTTATCGGTCGTCATGAAAAAAAACATAAGGGGTAACACTGTCGTTTTTTATTGGTCGTCATGAAAAAAAACATACGGGGTAACACCGTCGTTTTTTATCGGTCATCATGAGAAAAAACATAAGGGGTAACACTGACGTTTTTTATCGGTCGTCATGAAAAAAAACATAAGGGGTAACACTGTCGTTTTTTATCGGTCGTCATGAAAAAAAACATGAGGGGTAACACTGTTGTTTTTTATCGGTCGTCATGAAAAAAAACATTAGGGGTAACACTGTCGTTTTTTATCGGTCGTCATGAAAAAAAACAGAAGGGGTAACACTGTCCTTTTTAATTGGTCCTCATGAAAAAAAACCTAAGGGGTAACACTGTCGTTTTTTAATGGTCCTCATGAAAAAAAAAAAAAAACATAAGGGGTAACACTGTTGTTTTTTATTGGTCCTCATGAAAAAAACCATAAGGGGTAACACTGTTGTTTTTTATTGGTCGTCATGAAAAAAAACATAAGGTGTAACACTGTTGTTTATTATTGGTCGTCCTGAAAAAAAACATAAGGGGTAACACTGTCCTTTTTTATTGGTCCTCATGAAAAAAAACATAAGGGGTAACACTGTCGTTTTTTATCGGTCCTCATGAAAAAAAACATAAGGGGTAACACTGTCGTTTTTAATCGGTCGTCATGAAAAAAAACATAAGGGGTAACACTGACGTTTTTTATCGGTCGTCATGAAAAAAAACATAAGGGGTAACACTGTCGTTTTTTATCGGTCGTCATGAAAAAAAACATGAGGGGTAACACTGTTGTTTTTTATCGGTCGTCATGAAAATAAACATAAGGGGTAACACTGTCGTTTTTTATTGGTCCTCATGAAAAGAAATATAAGGGGTAACACTGTCGTTTTTAATCGGTCGTCATGAAAAAAAACATAAGGGGTAACACTGACGTTTTTTATCGGTCGTCATGAAAAAAAACATAAGGGGTAACACTGTTGTTTTTTATCGGTCGTCATGAAAAAAAACATAAGGGGTAACACTGTTGTTTTTTATCGGTCGTCATGAAAAAAAACATAAGGGGTAACACTGTCGTTTTTTATCGGTCGTCATGAGAAAAAACATTAGGGGTAAAACTGACGTTTTTTATCGGTCCTCATGAAAAAAAACATAAGGGGTAACACTGTCCTTTTTTATTGGTCCTCATGAAAAAAACCATAAGGGGTAACACTGTTGTTTTTTATTGGTCGTCATGAAAAAAACCATAAGGGGTAACACTGTCGTTTTTTATTGGTCGTTATGAAAAAAAACTGAAGGGGTAACACTGTCGTTTTTTATCGGTCGTCATGAGAAAAAACATAAGGGGTAACACTGACGTTTTTTATCGGTCGTCATGAAAAAAAACATAAGGGGTAACACTGTCGTTTTTTATCGGTCGTCATGAAAAAAAACATGAGGGGTAACACTGTCGTTTTTTATCGGTCGTCATGAAAAAAAACATAAGGGGTAACACTGTTGTATTTTATTGGTCGTCATGAAAAGAAACATAGGGGGTAACACTGTCCTTTTTTATTGGTCGTCATGAAAAAAAACATACGGGGTAAAACTGTTGTTTTTTATCGGTCGTCATGAAAAAAAACATTAGGGGTAACACTGTTGTTTTTTATTGGTCGTCATGAAAAAAAACATAAGGGGTAACACTGTCGTTTTTATTGGTCGTCATGAAAAAAAACTGATGGGGTAACACTGTCGTTTTTTATCGGTCGTCATGAGAAAAAAACATAAGGGGTAACACTGACGTTTTTTATCGGTCGTCATGAAAAAAAACATAAGGGGTAACACTGTCGTATTTTATCGGTCGTCATGAAAAAAAACATGAGGGGTAACACTGTTGTTTTTTATCGGTCGTCATGAAAAAAAACATAAGGGGTAACACTGTCGTTTTTTATCGGTCGTCATGAAAAAAAACATAAGGGGTAACACTGTCGTTTTTTATTGGTCCTCATGAAAAAAAAAAAAAACATAAGGGGTAACACTGTTGTTTTTTATTGGTCGTCATGAAAAAAACCATAAGGGGTAACACTGTCGTTTTTTATTGGTCGTCATGAAAAAAACCATAAGGGGTAACACTGTCGTTTTTTTATTGGTCGTCATGAAAAAAAACATAAGGGAAATAATAGAAATACACACATAATAATAATTCTTTATTTCAGACCCAGGAGGATCCATATCAACACAGGCAAAATAAACAAACATTTTCTTCATCTTTATTGATTATTGATTAATATGTTTTGTCTTCGCCTCCGTGGTGCAGTGGAGTGAACTCTGCCTAACCCCCTGGAGACCGGGGTTCAAGTCCGGTTGATGTCTTCTGTTGTAATGTCGAAATTCATCAAATAAAACATAGGGTCTAACCCTGTTGTTATTTCATTGGTCGTCATGAAAAAAAACATAAGGGGTAACACCGTCATTTTTTATTGGTCCTCATGAAAAAAAACATAAGTTGTTTTTTATTGGTCCTCATGAAAAAAAACATAAGGGGTAACACTGTTGTTTTTTATTGGTCCTCATGAAAAAAAACATAAGGGGTAACACTGTCGTTTTTTATTGGTCGTCATGAAAAAAAACATAAGGGGTAACACTCTTTTTTATTGGTCCTCATGAAAAAAAACATAAGGGGTAACACTGTCCTTTTTTATCGGTCGTCATGAAAAAAGACATAATGGGTAACACTGTCGTATTTTATTGGTCGTCATGAAAAAAAACATAAGGGGTAACACTGTCCTTTTTTATTGGTCGTCATGAAAAAAAACATAAGGGGTAACACGGTCGTTTTTTATTGGTACTCATGAAAAAAAACATAAGGGATAACACTGTCGTTTTTAATCGGTCGTCATGAAAAAAAACATAAGGGGTAACACTGTTGTTTTTTATCGGTCGTCATGAAAAAAACCATAAGGGGTAACACTGTTGTTTTTTATTGGTCGTCATGAAAAAAAACATAAGGGGTAACACTGTCATTTTTTATTGGTCGTCATGAAAAAAAACTGAAGGGGTAACACTGTCGTTTTTTATCGGTCGTCATGAGAAAAAAACACAAGGGGTAACACTGACGTTTTTTATCGGTCGTCATGAAAAAAAACATAAGGGGTAACACTGTCGTTTTTTATCGGTCGTCATGAAAAAAAACATGAGGGGTAACACTGTTGTTTTTTATCGGTCGTTATGAATAAAAACATAAGGGGTAACACTGTCGTTTTTTATCGGTCGTCATGAAAAAAAACATAAGGGGTAACACTCGTTTTTTATTGGTCCACATGAAAAAAAAAAAAAACATAAGGGGTTACACTGTTGTTTTTTATTGGTCGTCATGAAAAAAACCATAAGGGGTAACACTGTCGTTTTTTATTGGTCGTCATGAAAAAAAACTGAAGGGGTAACACTGTCGTTTTTTATCGGTCGTCATGAGAAAAAAACATAAGGGGTAACACTGACGTTTTTTATCGGTCGTCATGAAAAAAAACATAAGGGGTAACACTGTCGTTTTTTATCGGTCGTCATGAAAAAAAACATGAGGGGTAACACTTGTTTTTTATCGGTCGTCATGAAAAAAAACATAAGGGGTAACACTGTCGTTTTTTATTGGTCGTCATGAAAAAAACCATAAGGGGTAAAACTGTCGTTTTTTATTGGTCGTCATGAAAAAAACCATAAGGGGTAACACTGTCGTTTTTTTATTGGTCGTCATGAAAAAAAACATAAGGGAAATAATAGAAATACACACATAATAATAATTCTTTATTTCAGACCCAGGAGGATCCATATCAACACAGGCAAAATAAACAAACATACATTTTCGTCATCTTTATTGATTATTGATTAATATGTTTTGTCTTCGCCTCCGTGGTGCAGTGGAGTGAACTCTGCCTATCCCCCTGGAGACCGGGGTTCAAGTCCGGTTGATGTCTGCTGTTGTAATGTCGAAATTCATAAAATAAAACATAGGGTCTAACCCTGTTGTTATTTCATTGGTCGTCATGAAAAAAAACATAAGGGGTAACACTGTCGTTTTTTATTGGTCCTCATGAAAAAAAACATAAGTCGTTTTTTATTGGTCCTCATGAAAAAAAACATAAGGGGTAACACTGTTGTTTTTTATTGGTCCTCATGAAAAAAAACATAAGGGGTAACACTGTCGTTTTTTATTGGTCGTCATGAAAAAAGACATAAGGGGTAACACTGTCGTTTTTTATTGGTCCTCATGAAAAAAAACATAAGGGGTAACACTGTCGTTTTTTATTGGTCGTCAAGAAAAAAACATAAGGGGTAACACGGTCGTTTTTTATTGGTCCTCATGAAAAAAAACATAAGGGGTAACACTGTCGTTTTTAATCGGTCGTCATGAAAAAAAACATAAGGGGTGACACTGTTGTTTTTTATCGGTCGTCATGAAAAAAAACATAAGGGGTAACACTGTTGTTTTTTATTGGTCGTCATGAAAAAAAACATAAGGGGTAACACTGTCGTTTTTTATTGGTCGTCATGAAAAAAAACATAAGGGGTAACACTGTTGTTTTTATCGGTCGTCATGAGAAAAAAACATAAGGGGTAACACTGACGTTTTTTATCGGTCGTCATGAAAAAAAACATAAGGGGTAACACTGTCGTTTTTTATCGGTCGTCATGAAAAAAAACATGAGGGGTAACACTGTTGTTTTTTATCGGTCGTCATGAAAAAAAACATAAGGGGTAACACTGTCGTTTTTTTATTGGTCGTCATGAAAAAAACCATAAGGGAAATAATAGAAATACACGCATAATAATAATTCTTCATTTCAGACCCAGGAGGATCCATATCAACACAGGCAAAATAAACAAACATACATTTTAATGTCATGTATATCCTCTTTATTGATTATTGATTAATATGTTTTGTCTTCGCCTCCGTTGTGCAGTGGAGTGCACTCTGCCTAACCCCCTGGAGACCGGGGTTCAAGTCCGGTTGATGTCATCTGTTGTGATGTCGAAATTCATCAAATAAAACATAGGGTCTAACACTGTTGTTATTTCATTGGTCGTCATGAAAAAAAACATAAGGGGTAACACTGTCGTTTTTTATTGGTCCTCATGAAAAAAGACATAAGGGGTAACACTGTCGTTTTTTATTGGTCCTCATGAAAAAAAACATAAGGGGTAACACTGTCGTTTTTTATTGGTCGTCAAGAAAAAAACATAAGGGGTAACACTGTTGTTTTTTATTGGTCGTCATGAAAAAAACCATAAGGGGTAACACTGTCGTTTTTTATTGGTCGTCATGAAAAAAACCATAAGGGGTAACACTGTCGTTTTTTTATTGGTCGTCATGAAAAATATATAAGGGAAATAATAGAAATACACACATAATAATAATTCTTTATTTCAGACCCAGGAGGATCCATATCAACACAGGCAAAACAAACAAACATACATTTTAATGTCATGTATATCCTCTTTATTGATTATTGATTAATATGTTTTGTCTTCGCCTCCGTGGTGCAGTGGAGTGCACTCTGCCTAGCCCCCTGGAGACTGGGGTTCAAGTCCGGTTGATGTCTTCTGTTGTAATGTTGAAATTCATCAAATAAAACATAGGGTCGAACACTGTTGTTATTTCATTGGTCGTCATGAAAAAAAACATAAGGGGTAACACTGTCGTTTTTTATTGGTCCTCATGAAAAAAGAAATAAGTCGTTTTTTATTGGTCGTCATGAAAAAAAACATAAGGGGTAACACTGTCGTTTTTTATTGGTCCTCATGAAAAAAAAAGTAAGGGGTAACACTGTCCTTTTTTATCGGTCGTCATGAAAAAAGACATAAGGGGTAACAATGTCGTTTTTTATTGGTCCTCAACTCCTCATGAAAAAAAACATAAGGGGTAACACTGTCGTTTTTTATTGGTCGTCAAGAAAAAAACATAAGGGGTAACACTGTTGTTTTTTATTGGTCCTCATGAAAAAAACCATAAGGGGTAACACTGTTGTTTATTATTGGTTGTCATGAAAAAAACATAAGGGGTAACACTGTCCTTTTTTATTGGTCCTCATGAAAAAAACCATAAGGGGTAACACTGTTGTTTTTTATTGGTCGTCTGATGATCTCTGCATATATAATAATA
Organism: Gadus chalcogrammus; assembly: GCF_026213295.1. Classification (NCBI taxonomy): domain Eukaryota; kingdom Metazoa; phylum Chordata; class Actinopteri; order Gadiformes; family Gadidae; genus Gadus; species Gadus chalcogrammus. The sequence continues at coordinate 6,817,981 of NC_079429.1, forward strand.
AAAATAATAAATGGACATGGGGAGAGAGACAGACAGGCTCCACACGGGGAGAGAGAGAGACAGGCTCCACACGGGGAGAGAGACAGACAGGCTCCACACGGGGAGAGAGAGAGACAGGCTCCACACGGGGAGAGAGAGACAGACAGGCTCCACACGGGGAGAGAGAGAGACAGGCTCCACACGGGGAGAGAGAGACAGACAGGCTCCACACGGGGAGAGAGAGAGACAGGCTCCACACGGGGAGAGAGAGAGAGACAGGCTCCACACGGGGAGAGAGACAGACAGGCTCCACACGGGGAGAGAGAGACAGAGAGGCTCCACACGGGGAGAGAGAGACAGACAGGCTCCACACGAGGAGAGAGAGACTTGCTCCACACAGGGAGATAGAAAGACCGACCCACACCGGGTTTCAACCAGGGACCTTGTGGCTGTGAGGCAGCAGTGCTAACCACTGTGCCAGCACGACACCGGTGGTGGAGGCTGAACGTATTTGAGTACAATCAGCGTCGTTTTTTCTAGTGGTAATCAGCTCAAGAAGCGCATGGACATGAATGTCCGTTCCTCCAGGACACAGCTGGAAAAACATAAGGGGTAACACTGTCCTTTTTTATTGGTCCTCATGAAAAAAAAAAAAAACATAAGGGGTAACACTGTTGTTTTTTATTGGCCGTCCTGAAAAAAACCATAAGGGGTAACACTGTCGTTTTTTATTGGTCGTCATGAAAAAAAACATAAAGGGTAACACTGTCGTTTTTTTATTGGTCCTCATGAAAAAAACCATAAGGGAAATAATAAAAATACACACATAATAATAATTCTTTATTTCAGACCCAGGAGGATCCATATCAACACAGACAAAATAAACAAACATACATTTTAATATCATGTATGTCCTCTTTATTGATTATTGATTAATATGTTTTGTCTTCGCCTCCGTGGTGCAGTGGAGTGCACTCTGCCTAACCCGCTGGAGACCGGGGTTCAAGTCCGGTTGATGTCTTCTGTTGTAATGTCGAAATACATCAAATAAAACATAAGGTGTAAAGCTGTTGTTATTTCATTGGTCGTCATGAAAAAAAACATAAGGGGTAACACTGTCGTTTTTTATTGGTCGTCATGAAAAAAAACATAAGGGGTAACACTGTCCTTTTTTATTGGTCCTCATGAAAAAGAACATAAGGGGTAACACGGTCGTTTTTTATTGGTCCTCATGAAAAAAAACATAACGGGTAACACTGTCGTTTTTAATCGGTCGTCATGAAAAAAAACATAAGGGGTAACACTGTTGTTTTTTTTCGGTCGTCATGAAAAAAAACATAAGGGGTAACACTGTTGTTTTTTATTGGTCGTCATGAAAAAAAACATAAGGGGTAACACTGTCGTTTTTTATTGGTCGTCATGAAAAAAACATAAGGGGTAACACTGTCGTTTTTTATCGGTCGTCATGAGAAAAAAACATAAGGGGTAACACTGAGGTTTTTTATCGGTCGTCATGAAAAAAAACATAAGGGGTAACACTGTCGTTTTTTATCGGTCGTCATGAAAAAAAACATGAGGGGTAACACTGTTGTTTTTTATCGGTCGTCATGAAAAAAAACATAAGGGGTAACACTGTCGTTTTTTATCGGTCGTCATGAAAAAAAACATAAGGGGTAACACTGTCGTTTTTTATCGGTCGTGATGAAAAAAAACATAAGGGGTAACACTGTCGTTTTTTATTGGTCCTCATGAAAAAAAAAAAAAACATAAGGGGTAACACTGTTGTTTTTTATTGGTCGTCCTGAAAAAAAACATAAGGGGTAACACTGTTGTTTATTATTGGTTGTCATGAAAAAAACATAAGGGGTAACACTGTCCTTTTTTATTGGTCCTCATGAAAAAAACCATAAGGGGTAACACTGTTGTTTTTTATTGGTCGTCTGATGATCTCTGCATATATAATAATAAAAATAATAAATCGACATGGGGAGAGAGACAGACAGGCTCCACACGGGGAGAGAGAGAGACAGGCTCCACACGGGGAGAGAGACAGACAGGCTCCACACAGGGAGAGAGAGACAGACTGGCTCCACACGGGGAGAGAGAGAGACAGGCTCCACACGGGGAGAGAGAGACAGAGAGGCTCCACACGAGGAGAGAGAGACAGGCTCCACACAGGGAGATAGAAAGACCGACCCCCACCGGGTTTCAACCAGGGACCTTGTGGCTGTGAGGCAGCAGTGCTAACCACTGCGCCAGCACAACACCGGTGGTGGAGGCTGAAGGTATTTGAGTACAATCAGCGTCATCATCTAGTGGTAATAAGCTCAAGAAGCGCATGGACATGAATGTCCGTTCCTCCAGGACACGGCTGGAAAAACATAAGGGGTAACACTGTCCTTTTTTATTGGTCCTCATGAAAAAAAAAAAAAAACATAAGGGGTAGCACTGTTGTTTTTTATTGGTCGTCCTGAAAAAAACCATAAGGGGTAACACTGTCGTTTTTTATTGGTCGTCATGAAAAAAAACATAAGGGAAATAATAGAAATACACACATAATAATAATTCTTTATTTCAGACCCAGGAGGATCCATATCAACACAGACAAAATAAACAAACATACATTTTAATGTCATGTATATCCTCTTTATTGATTATTGATTAATATGTTTTGTCTTCGCCTCCGTAGTGGAGTGCACTCTGCCTAACCCCCTGGAGACCGGGGTTCAAGTCCGGTTGATGTCTTCTGTTGTAATGTCGAAATACATCAAATAAAACATAGGGTCTAACGCTGTTGTTATATCATTGGTCGTCATGAAAAAAAACATAAGGGGTAACACTGTTGTTTTTTATTGGTCGTCATGAAAAAAAACATAAGGGGTAACACTGTCCTTTTTTATTGGTCCTCATGAAAAAAAACATAAGGGGTAGCACGGTCGTTTTTTATTGGTCCTCATGAAAAAAAAACATAAGGGGTAACACTGTCGTTTTTAATCGGTCGTCATGAAAAAAAACATAAGGGGTAACACTGTTGTTTTTTATTGGTCGTCATGAAAAAAAACATAAGGGGTAACACTGTCCTTTTTTATTGGTCCTCATGAAAAAAAACATAAGGGGTAACACGGTCATTTTTTATTGGTCCTCATGAAAAAAAACATAAGGGGTAACACTGTTGTTTTTTATCGGTCGTCATGAAAAAAAACATAAGGGGTAACACTGTTGTTTTTTATTGGTCGTCATGAAAAAAAACATAAGGGGTAACACTGTCGTTTTTTATTGGTCGTCATGAAAAAAAAAATAAGGGGTAACACTGTCGTTTTTTATCGGTCGTCATGAGAAAAAAACATAAGGGGTAACACTGACGTTTTTTATCGGTCGTCATGAAAAAAAACATAAGGGGTAACACTGTCGTTTTTTATCGGTCGTCATGAAAAAAAACATGAGGGGTAACACTGTTGTTTTTTATCGGTCGTCATGAAAAAAAACATAAGGGGTAACACTGTCGTTTTTTATCGGTCGTCATGAAAAAAAACATAAGGGGTAACACTGTCGTTTTTTATTGGTCCTCATGAAAAAAAAAAAAAACATAAGGGGTAACACTGTTGTTTTTTATTGGTCGTCATGAAAAAAACCATAAGGGGTAACACTGTCGTTTTTTTATTGGTCGTCATGAAAAAAAACATAAGGGAAATAATAGAAATACACACATAATAATAATTCTTTATTTCAGACCCAGGAGGATCCATATCAACACAGGCAAAATAAACAAACATACATTTTAATGTCATGTATATCGTCTTTATTGATTATTGATTAATATGTTTTGTCTTCGCCTCCGTGGTGCAGTGGAGTGCACTCTGCCTAACCCCCTGGAGACCGGGGTTCAAGTCCGGTTGATGTCTTCTGTTGTAATGTCGAAATTCATCAAATAAAACATAGGGTCTAACACTGTTGTTATTTCATTGGTCGTCATGAAAAAAAACATAAGGGGTAACACTGTCGTTTTTTATTGGTCGTCATGAAAAAAAACATAAGTCGTTTTTTATTGGTCCTCATGAAAAAAAACATAAGGGGTAACACTGTTGTTTTTTATTGGTCCTCATGAAAAAAAACATAAGGGGTAACACTGTCGTTTTTTATTGGTCGTCATGAAAAAAAACATAAGGGGTAACACTGTCGTTTTTTATTGGTCCTCATGAAAAAAAACATAAGGGGTAACACTGTGGTTTTTTATTGGTCGTCATGAAAAAAAACATAAAGGGGAACACTGTTGTCTTTGTCAAATAAAACACAAGGGGTAACACAGTTGTTTTTTATTGGTCGTCATGAAAAAAACTTAGGGGTAACACTGTCGTTTTTTATTGGTCGTCTTGAAAAAAAACACAAGGGGTAACACTGTGGTTTTTTATTGGTCGTCATGAAAAAAAACATAAAGGGGAACACTGTTGTCTTTGTCAAATAAAACACAAGGGGTAACACTGTTGTTTTTTATTGGTCGTCATGAAAAAAACGTAAGGGGTAACACTGTCGTTTTTTATTGGTCGGCATGAAAAAAAACATAAGGGGTAACACTGTTGTTTTTTATTGGTCGTCATGAAAAAAAACCATAAGGGGTAACACTGTTGTTTTTTATTGGTCGTCATGAAAAAAAACACAAGGGGTAACACTGTTGTCTTTGTCAAATCAAATATAAGGGGTAACACTGTCGTATTTTATTGGTCGTCATGAAAAAAAACATATTTGAAAAAAAAAAAAAAATGTGTCCTTGTCAAATAAAATATAAGGGGTAACACTGTTGTTTTTCATCATTCATCATGGGAAAAAGACATAAGGGCTAACACTGTCGTTTTTATCAAATGAAACCTAAAGGGTAACACTGTATAGAATATAATAGAATTGAATAGAATAGAAACACACACGCACACACGCACACACACGCACACACACTCAGATGGATCCGACCGGGATTTCCGTTGCGATGGGTTTCCTCCATCAGCGACTTATACAATACACAAATTATGTAAAACAAAACCCCTCTTTCATTTTAAAATAATAGTATGTAAATATGTTGAATAGGCCTCCATCTTTCTATACTTTTAAAATGTTCCTACATAGCCTATTTTATAGCTTACACACTGATATTTTAAAACAGGAATGCGAAATGCGAAATGCATCCTGGGATATTTAACGGTCCCAAGTCCACACCATGTACATATTGAGCTAGCCCATGGACATAATAAGGGCTAGCCCCACCAGTAAGTAAAATAATCTCTTTCCACTTCAACAGAGAAACACGCATTTCAATGTTTCAAGTCCAATACACATTACATTGGGCTGGTGGGGCTAGAACCCCTCTTGCCCCTCCAGACGAACTCAGCCGGAAGAAGCAAGCCAGGGTCGACTAAAAATTAAATAAAAGCGCCGAAATTATTATTTTATAGTACTTTCTGGGGAGATTATTATTATTTAAAAAAAAATATATATATATATATATATCAATATATATATATTCTATTTTTTATATATTTCTTTTTTTTTCATTTTCTTTTTTTCTTGTGAGAGTAGCGACTTGCCCCTAATGACCAGTCGCCACTGGTCATTCTGACCTGGGACATTTAGAATTGTCGGTCCTCCTCATTTTTTTCCGGTCATTGACCGGTAATAACCGAAAACGGAAACTCTGCTATAAACCGGCCTAACTTTCACCGTCCACACCGAACCCCTTCTTTTTCGCACGGCTGTCAACATCCGAAACATACGCTAGTTAGATTTTCTCAAACAGCAGTTTCAAGTACGGGTAGCATAGAACTAACGTTAGCCAAGTGGGGGCTCCATGATTGCTAAATCTAATGAGAGAGGTAAAATTACCATTTAGGAAGGAAAGCATAGTATGCCTTGCGACTGTGCTTCGCAGTATGCCTTGCGAAACCCAGTATGCCTTTCGAAACACCTCGTGATTGGTCGATGAAACGCTACCAGGAACGCCTCACGCCCCGTGCCCACTACCTCCGTCCGTTGCGTGATCCCCATTGACTTTAATGGGGACGGACGCGCAATGCATTGTGGATCCGTCCGTTCCGTTGGAGCCTTCGGCTCAGTCAAGAAGTTGAAAAATTTTCAACTTTTTCGGCAGCGACGGATCCGTCATCCAATCAGATCGCGTCTGCAAATTTAAGCACTGTGACGCGACTCGGGCTCTGACGATACTGGAAAGCGGGAAAGCGGGTCATCTTGCATCGCAACAAGCAGGAAGTAGCGGGAAGAACCCGGCGAACTGATTTGATTGGCTGACGGATGCCTTTGCAAAGACTACTCCCCCATCAGTCAGCAACGCCTTCCCACCTCCGTTGACTGAAGGAGGTAGTGGGCACGGGCGTTCTTGTGTCATGACGGAAACGCCCAAGCCTGCAGCTGGACCCTTCTCCAAGGATCGGGCATCCACAGGGAGGGACATTGTCATGTTGTGTTTATGCAATCTGGCAATTTCATGCTGTGCGATATTTAGCCTACAACCAGTCTGACGTGCAGCTTTCACTTTGCTGACTAAAACAAATGAGCTGGTAATCTAACCGGGCGGTGGATGTGTAGCCTCGTCGCGTCGGTGTGTGTAGCCTACTCGGCGTGTGATGCTGTGCACTTGCCGTCGATGTCTATCACTCCAACGCGACGTGGCAGATTTCCGCAGCCACGGCGTGGAGTCTGTATGATATTGTTTACCTACTTGGACAATACTCATGTTTGGAATAAATCTAAAGAAAGCGAGCACGTTGTTTCCCGGTGCGTACGGGACTGTGGTCTAATCTGTACGGAGACAGCGTACCCGCCGGTCGCTCAGGAACGAGCTGAGCATAGCGGGAGTCCGACGGAGCGGCCCTCTGATTGGTCGAGCGGTTGGAAAGGGGCGGGTCTAACATCCCCCATCCCATCTCCCTGCTCTCCCCTCCTCCTGCCTGCCAACAGACCGAGGAGACAATAGCTAGGAGGACAGCGCTCAAGGGGACCCTGCTGCGAAATGCCAAGAGGCAGCACGAATACACCTCGACAGTGGTGGTTCAGTGTCGCGCGGAGTGAGCAGGACGCGTCCACGGTTGTCGGTTCCATCCCCAGCTCCACCGGGGTAGTATGCCGTCGTGTCAGCCGCTCTGTTTATCACCTGCACGGCTTAATGGGCCGGACTTCCAGAGCCCTCGGATGTGGACGGAGTGAATGGTGAGTTGAAGCAGCACAGCACCACCAGTGTTATATTTTGCGACAACTAAGAACCCGGGCTATGCCGCAGGGCGAGTGTCATTCGGACCGGGATGATGAGTTTATTCAGCAATGATGGCCTACGTGTCATTATGGTTTCTGCAACAATGCGTTGTCTTTGATTTGATGCATGATCAATATACAGGCCTATTTGGTGCGTACACACACACACACACACACACACACACACACACACACACACACACACACACACACACACACACACACACACACACACACACACACACACACACACACACACACACACACACACACACACACACACACCACATAATACCAATAAGAGCTTATTAAAGGATAGGGATCTCGTGCATTTGTTCTGCATGCCCAGTCCAATGTCTGACTCACGCAACAAACTTGAGCCTGAAATCTTTGCTTGTCATTTGTTCATGTTCGTTTATTGTGTAATATATTTTTGGCGGTTTGTGCCCGTGCTAAACAAACAGAACATTATTACTCCTTCTCTTCAATTTCCTCTCTCTCTCTCTCTCTCTCTCTCTCTCTCTCTCTCTCTCTCTCTCTCTCTCTCTCTCTCTCTCTCTCTCTCTCTCTCTCTCTGGGACACACACACACACACACACACACACACACACACACACACACACACACACACACACACACACACACACACACACACACACACACACACACACACACACACACACACACACACACACACACACACACACACACACACACACACACACACACACAGCTCTCCTGTAGTCATCAGCAGCTTTGTCCCTTCACTCCCGGGTCCGGTAGGATGGGAGATCAAAGGGACTCCGGACTCCGGTCCCCGGCTAGCATCCGCTGCCCCGCTACCGGGCCGGTTCTGTCTATCACCTCACGTCAAACCACAGCGAGTGACAGGGCCTCCCCCTCCCCCCCCTATGTCAGCGAGGGGAGGTGAGGACACAGGGAGAGCAGGTGGGGTTGCGGTGACAGCAGGTGGGATTCAGTTTCCGAAAGTCGCTTTAGCAGGAAGCGATACCAAAGCGGTTTGTGTGTTTTGCGTCGGCTGCCAGCTATAGGCTGATCCCCGTTGAACAAACAGGAACCGACTAGAAGGTGTAGCGGTCTCACTGGGCTGCGCGCTGTCAGGGATTCTGTGCGGCGTCAGCCGATGTGATGTCCCGGTTGTTGTACAAGAGCGCCTGCAGGGGAAGACCCTGACAGTCGAGGGGCAGGCCAATCCCAAGTGAGCTTGAGCTGTGATTGGGCGGATTGGTCTTGACACGAATTGAAGGGCGGAACGGGCAGCTTGATGGACCAATGGGTTGGCTGCATCCCCGATTCCAAATGCAAACAGTAGTGAGGGAACTGTGAAGGTAAAGCGTGTGGTGGGACTGGTCTGGTGAGGACATGTTTCTGGAAACGTTTGTTCACGCTAGATCAGAATATCGGGTATTTGTTCTCCACGTTTCTGTGTGAAATGTCCTATAGGCCACATTTCATGGAACGGTTGATAGACAACATTGCTCATCGTTACCTGAATGATGTGTGGTCTGTGATGATGGCGTGTCAGGAGACCATACGGCTTGGATTGATTGACGTTTCTTTCCTTTGGCAGTTGGTCTAAATAGCGTTCCTTTGATTAACTTGCGTTGATTTGTTTCTGGATACACACACACTCTCACACACACACACACAAATATGCACACAATCATACACATGCAGACACACACACAAATATGCAAACACACACACACACACACAACTACGCAAACACACACACACACACACACACACACACAGACACACACACACGCACACACACACACACACACACACACACACACACACACACACACACACACACACACACACACACACACACACACACACACACACACACAAATACACACACGCACATACACATTCACACACACACACACACACACACACACACACACACACACACACACACACACACACACACACACACACACACACACACACACACACATACATCTCTATACAAAAAATATCATGTTAATCAGTAAGAACACTGTGGTTGCAGTGTGTCCATGTGTGTGTCTGTAATGGAAGCCATTACATTCATGGCAAAATCCATTCCAAACAAGCTACTAGATCGTGGGTTACGCCACAACGATCAAAGGGGAATTCAATCATTTGCATGCAAGCACAAACAGATACACACACACAAACACACACCGCTGCAATGACTCACACAACACAATATATATAGGTCACAGAGCGAGCAGTTTACTGGAGCTCAGAACTGGCCATACTTTTGGACACACACAAACACACACGCACACACACACACACACGGACACACACTCGGCCCCCCCCATACCTCTACAGAGGGGGAGGACAGAGGTGTGGCGCGGTCTGACATCTCCTGTTCCTGTGTACAGTCCAGTGCTGTCACGTTATCACTTCAACATTCGATTCCAGGGGTGTTCTGTCTCCTGCTAGTAGACAATCTGTCATCCCCCCCCCCCCCCTAACCTCTCAGCACCTGACTCCTTCGTGTAAAACACCAGAGTGCTTTGGGCCGTCTTTGGTCCTCATTCAACCGCCGGCCATCTTGGCTCTAAACGCTATCTGAGTTAGTTTCCCCACCCAGGAATATTGTTAGGAAGGGTTAGGGTTATGGTTATGTGCTAGAGGTAGGTTAAGTGATAGTTAGAAATATGGTTAAGTGTTAGTTAGGAATAGGGTTATGTGTTAGTTAGGGTTAGGGTTAAGTGTTAAATAGGAATAGCGTAATTTGTTAGTTAGAAATAGGGTTATGTAGTTAAGAATTGGGTTATGTGTTTGAGTTACTAATAGGGTTACATATTAGTTAGGAATGGGGTTATGTGTTTAGGTTAGTAATAGTGTTATATGTTGACGGGTAAGGGGTTGTTCAGTGCAAGGGATATGGGTTAGTAGTCGGGTTAGGGTTAGTAATATGATTAGTTGAGGTTGAGTATAGTGTAAGTAATTTTGATAGTAGGGTATAATGTAAGTATAGTGTGAGTAATTGGGTTGAGAAAATAGGGTTAGGTTCTAGGGTTAGATTTTTAGCAATATATTTACCTCTTCACTTTAGATTTATACCAGTCTATACTAAATATATATATTTAATCACTACTTATCTATTCATACACTAAATACATCTATCTATTCAATAGTTATCTATTCCTTCGCTAAAGATATCTATCCCTTATATCTCCCCCATACATTTTCAAAAAGTACATGAATACATTTCCAAAATTGTGTGTGTGTGTGTTTGTCTGTGTGTGCGTGTATCTAGTGTACCATCACTAGGTTACTGATTGCTGCAGCGTTCCCGGTATTGAACCTTGGAAAACTATATGGTATCTGCTATGTGGGCCGCCTGCTTGCTAGCTCCCATTTGGTCCACGTTATTATAGTTGCCTGAGTGGGCAGTGTGGAAGGTTGAACCAGTGTACCCAAATAAATAAATAAATAGATATATATGGCCAAATCTTGCTTCTATTTCGACGTTGCTTTTTTTCAACACGTCCCTAGATAACTGAAAACAGTGTTTAACATGGCAATATACACAGAGCTACGGCGGTTAGCAACACCGTGTTATTCCGGGTTGCTTCAGGACATGGAATGATTTATTGAATTGTTGTTTATTTATTTATTTTCGGAGTCAGAGAGGTTATCGCAGCTGGTGTCAGTTAGCCATAGGCTTTTTATCTATTATCCATTGTAGCCTGCTTTAGCTTTTAGACCTGAATACTTTATATACTTTTTCTGAATTTCTTGTTACTTATTTTGAGACTTCCTCCTCTTCAAATGGACTAGTTAATCTCGCAGTATCGAGGGGAGTTCAGAACACCGCCATTTCTTGGTATTTCCTAGGATCCGTCTCTTTGCTCTGGGTCTAGGGTTTGTCCCGGGGCGTTCCGTTACCGCCGGCTACCGGGGTATTCCCGGGATGTCAGTCTGACAATGTCGATGATGATGTCATGGGTTTGAGGAGAGCCGTTCCACGTACCTGAACCCAACGACACAGGGCCCACCTGTTACAGGAGGACAAGAACAAGAGGCGATTATGACCCTCTATCTATCACTGCTGGTCTCTAGAGTAGAGACCAGCCCCCCCAAACCCCCTCCCCCCCTACTGGAAGCACT